>NC_058522.1:141118293-141429648 GCF_904849725.1 Hordeum vulgare subsp. vulgare
TCCATGATCTTCATGGAGATCTATCCCATGTAGTCTTCTTTTGCGGTGTGTTTGTGGAGATCCGATGAATTATGGATTTATGATCAGATTATCTATGAATCTTATTTGAGTTTCTTCTGATATCTCATATGCATGATTTCATATCCTTGTAATTCTCTTCGAGTTGTGGGTTTTGTTTGGCCAACTTGATCTATGATTCTTGCAATGGGAGAAGTGCTTGGTTTTGGGTTTATACCGTGCGATGACCTCACCAAGTGACAGAAGGGGTAGCGAGGCAGGCATCATGTTGTTCCATCAAGGGTAAAAAGATGGGGTTTACATCATTGGTTTGAGTTTATCCCTCTACATCATGTCATCTTGCTTAAGGCGTTACTCTGTTCGTCATGAACTCAATACACTAGATGCATGCTGGATAGCGGTCGATGTGTGGAATAATAGTAGTAGATGCATAAAGTATCGGTCTACTTGTCTCGAACGTGATGCCTATATGTATGATCATTGCCTTAGATATCGTCATGACTTTGCGCGGTTCTATCAATTGCTCGACAGTAATTTGTTCACCCATTGTAATATTTTCTATTTCGAGAGAAGCCTCTCGTGAACACATTGGCCCCCGGGTCTACTTCACATCATATTTTCAGCCTTACACTTTTACTTCGGTGCACTTTCTGCCTTCAGATCTCACTTTGCAATCAATCTTGAAGGGATTGACAACCCCCTTATAGCGTTGGGTGCAAGCTCGTTTGTGTTTGCCCAGGTACTCTGGACACTTGGCTTGATTCTTTTACTGGTTTGATACCTTGGTTCTCTAACTGAGGGAAATACTTACTGCTCCTGTGCTGCATCACCATTTCCTCTTCAAGGGAAAACCAATGCAAGCTCAAGAGGCCGCAATCAACCAATAATTCACTTCTAGATACTCAAAATTATCCGTAACGGGGGAAGTGGCTAATCATGATTATTTTATACACTCAGCACAGGTTTGCGCACTTTTCCCCACACGACTCAACCACCTCCATGATCGGAAGATCGAGACATAGTTTTTCTGAATGTGTTCCCCTTAACCCTGGATAGACTGGTACACCTACTTCCCCTACATCAGCTAGCCTACCCGGAAAGGCTTGCACAAACTTACTCAACTATGCGAGAGCCCATAATGGCTTATGGCTGCACACAAAAGTTTCTAGGCATGAAATGTCATATGATCCCTTTGAGATCAGGTGGCATTTCTTAGGGTGATCACACGTGTCCTCCGGGATCCCCTAGGGCAAGCACTAGATTTTCCAGGTGCCCAACCATTCCACCCAGTGTTGTGTTAATGTTTCCATCTTAAGGTTATCCCAACATTATTATTTCTCTCTCGTAACATGAATCACACATACCAATCCCCGTCTACGAGCATGGCTAAGCAATACATAAACATAACAAATATTTTCGGGGTGACCAAGGGTTATAGATTCCTACCTCATGAACTATATAGCAATAACATAATTTCCCAATCCTACTCATGCAAATTTGTAAGAGTGAAACTAATGCATAGTAAAAAACAATGTATATAAAAGTATGATCAAAGTGTGAACTTGCCTTGCCGACGTTCATTAAACTCTAAGGATTGGTAGTACTTTGCCTTGCACTCGAGACAATCTAGTGTAAGCAAGCAATAACATACATAAGCATACAAGCAAGGATCCAAAAATAAAACGAGGAAAACACTTATGAAAACTCCGAAAAGAACCAAATAAAGCTTCTGTACACAACATAATTTTAACTGTAGCAAAACTTCTTGATTTTGGTTTTAACAGAAAGTACACATCACAAGCTTTCATCTGCAAAAAGAAACATCCAAAACGGAGTTATGAAACTCAAGTTATGGCCTAATGAAGTTCGAATAGAAATTTGACCGAATTAAAATTTTAGAACTTTTAAAAATATTATTTTTTTGGTGTCACGACCGGTTTCCAAATAAAAGAATTAATTGGAAATCACCCATGTGCATCCCCAGTGAAGAAAAATATTTCTCACTGACGGACTCATCTTGATACAGAAAACCAGTAGTACTTAATATTATACAAGTAGAGCAAGGGTTGCTGTACAATTATTACACCATCTCCAAGTCTCAAGAACATGGAATGTTACAGTGGTCTTAGGGTGACTCTAATGCTCGTAAAATAAGGGGCACGTCACATTAGAGGAATGTGACATGACAAGTACTACTACGCGTCAAGCATTAGAGTGAGGCTCATATATTTATTCGAGGTGGCGGAAGCGATGGAATAATAAAGCGGCACAATCCAGGATCGCAAGACCGACTAGACTCCTCTAGACATCGGACTCGCTATCAAACTATCAACAAGCGAGTGAGTACTTCAAAAAGTATTCGGAAAAGTTTGCACAAAAGATGAGATGCATGCAGTTGATTATTAAAATGCATGGTTCAAATCATATTATTAAAAATGTAAATGCTAGAAATAAATTATGTTAGTGGATAAATCAGGCGGTAGTCCTCCCGAGATATCCTAACAGAAAAGAAAAATGCACCGATCGGGTGTCTAAAGCGACGCCTCGAAAGGTTAACATGGGTTAGCAAAACCACCGTCGGGCGTCTGACGACACCACATACAAGGCATATAAATAAAAAATAGGCCACAGTCGAGCGTCTGACGATACCACATACAGGGCATATAAATAAAAAACAGGCCACAGTCGGGCGTCTTGGCGACACCACAGAAAGGGCATAGTAAATGAATAACAGGCCGTGGTCGGACGTCTTGGCGACACCACAGAAAGGGGATAATAAATAAATAATAGGCCAAAGTCGGGCGTCTTGGCGGCACGACAAAAAGGGCATAGTAAATAAATAATAGGCCACAGTCGAGCGTCTTGGTGACACCACACAAAGGGCATAGTAAATAAATAACAGGCCGCAGTCCGGCGTCTTGGCGACACCGGAGAAAGGGCATATAAATAAATAACAAGAAGTATCTGGGTGGTACAACCAACCTTCAGGATAATTCTTGAACCAATAAAAATATTTGATCATGTTCCACACCGTCATTTGATTTGTCCACAACCATTGTTACTACCACCACTTATACTCCATAGACCGACTCTAGGACCGACACTTGACTCGTCAAACATCATCCTTGACCGTGGACACGGCTACTCGAATAGTTTAGACTCTGCAGATGGTGTACTATTTACCCATAGCTCACGGGTTTTGATAGCCATCAAGACTAATCCCGCGTACGACATTTTAGAAGCGGACACTAAGAACCAGCACACACCAATTTTACCTCGGCGAAGCCCGGCTTCACCCGAACTACGCTGCCAAGGCAAAACCATAAGACTGGGAGGCTCCAACCTCGACTAGCATGGGATCAAAAATTTATACCGCACGCTCACGAGGAGTTCCCTCCCTTCCGGTCCCAGACCGGAAACACCCATTCCCATTGACCAGATGACTGGATTTAGTCTAGTGCCATGGATACTTTCATACCGGCCCCTCTAATTGGTGTGTGACTGATAATAGGTCTACAACTGACTATACCAAATCCGTTACCTAGGAAACTGTGGTAGCACGATATAGAAGCATGACATGGACAAGACTTGATCTAGGTCGATACTGGAGTTAACCAAGTTTTACCGGCACCATCGTGCATTTGTCATGACCAGGCCATAACCTATCACGTTCCGCATGACTAGGTTATTCCACGACCTTTCACAACTATCTCATGTCATCATCATGTTTTTTTGTTGTTGTAATATATGTAGCATGCATGAAATATGCAAGGTGATGAATATTAAATACGAGTTAGGTTAGCAAACAACACATCAAGAGTTAACGCCGGTGTTCCGTGAGTCGGAGTCTATGATATATAGTAAACAACGTCGTAAGTGGTACTGCCTAGCTACTGGTTCCAAAATATTTTTAGAAAAAACTTAAAATAAACTATGCATTATAGGGATCATTTTGCAAAAAGAATCACTGAAAAAGGAGTTGTGGATCAAAAGTTATAGCTGAAACAGTTTGAGGGACTAATCTATAATAAGAATAAATAGAATGAGGGGCTAGCTTTAGATAAGTCAAAGCGCCCGAATAGAAAGACGTTTCCCCAAAAGGAAAACAACTTCAGACAATATACTTTTTCCTCAAAAACGTTTCAGAGGAGAGAGGAGACGCTGACAAGGGGGGTCCCCCTGTCACCTTCGAAGACTCACTGGCGCCAAAAGCTCACGGTGGTCGTCGGCGATGATAAGAAGGAGGAGGGGCTGGCTGAGGGTGCGGCTGGACTCACCTTCGACCCGCCCATCTAATGGATGTTGTTTTGGTCAAGGGGGAAGCTCCACGTGGACGGTAGCAGGACTCCGGCGGACGGCAGCTCGTGTCAACTTCGATTCCTTAGACAGAGAACCTCATGCGTTCGATTGGGCGATGCGTTAGGAGGAGAAGAGCTCCAAGATGCGAATTGAGGCCTATGGAGGTCCTACCACAGATTACCAAGCTCAAGAGTGGCCGGATCCCGAAGCGGATCGGGGCGGCCGGAGTTGGGGAAGAAGGCCCCTTCGAGGACCCTCTCTGGTTTGGGCAGTGCTGTGGGGTGGAGGAGAAGTGTGGAGAGGAGGGTGATGGCCTCAGAAGCTCGATGGAGGGGCTCTATTTATAGAATCCGTGGGGAGGAGCTACGACATTAACTCCGGCGAAGCAGGGGCTCGGGCAGGCAATTAGGTGGTGAGGGTCGTACCTAATTACTATGGGGGACTCATTTTTGACCAGAGACGGCCTGGTCATCGACAGAGGAAGCGTGGCTATGACGCGGGTCTTGCTGTGCACTGTGGCGGCAGAATTTGTGCTCTATGCAGACCGGGGCGTGGTGACGGCTTTCGCGGCGTGCACTGGAGATGGCGGAAACGCGGAGGCTGCAAAGGCGTTGGGCGGTGCGGGGCTGCCGCAAAGGAGGTGTTGTGGGTGCGACAGCTGATGCAGGGGCTGCTGCCAGAGGTGGCCGGCTCTGCCAGCTCACCACCGACATGGAAGCGTCCAAGCTTCGAGCGGTGCAATGAATAAGCTCGTGCACAGGGTCGACGGCTCAGGCGATGCTACTGGCGAGATTGACAAAGGTTGGAGCTGATGCACTGAACTGCATATGTTTGAAATTAAATTCAGATAGGAACAGTTTCAGTAGGGTAGGCAAGGTGTTTTGTGAAATGAAAATGGCAGTTGCAGAAGGAATTTCGAGCTGAAAAGTTTTGGGGAATGCTCCCATTGGGTGCAAAGGTATTGTGGAAATTTTCAGAATTTTGGGTGGAGTTTAAGGCAGGTTTGAAATGAAAACAAGAATCTGAGGTCAAACTTCAGTCAAACTAAATTTGAAAATTTCAAACTTGTGGACTCAAAGTTTTTGATGGAAATGAGTGAAGACACTATGGGCTACAAACTGCAAGAGTTTGTGGTCAAGATTCGAAAGGAATAAATGAGTTCCTTTGTAAAATGGCAGGGGTTCAAACTGATTACAGAAAATCCCATTTTATCAAAATAAAATTGAAGGGTGATCCAACCCTTCTAAAGTTTTGGAAAACAATAAGAAATGAATCTTTAAAGCTTGGTGAAGTGCAAAAAGATTTAAAACAGAATTGGGAAGAAGTAAATCTTTTAAAAAGAAGGAAATGAAGGTTTATGGAATAAATTTCAAAGTTGCAAGAGAAGAATATTCTTCTAGACCAATTCATTTTGAGAAGAGGCTAAAAGAGTATCCTTTTTAAACTTGGTCGGTGGAGAATGAAAGCTCCAAAAGTTTTTCTCAAGGAGGTCTGTAAAAGAGCTTCAAAGTTTTTATCAAAGCCAAAAGTTTAAAAATCCAAGGAAATCAAGGAAATCCAAATTTAAAAATCTTGGGTGTTACATTTGATTCTTTGGATAGGTGGGATTTTTGTATTCATAGAAAAAATAGTCATCTAAATCGAAGTTGTAGATCTAAAGATACAAAAAAAGTTGAAATTCAATGTGAAAACTGTTGGAATTATGCCCTAGAGGCAATAATAAATATAGTTATTATTATAATTCCTGTATCAAGATAATCGTTTATTATCCATGCTATAATTGTATTGAATGAAGACTCATTTACATGTGTGGATACATAGACAAAACACCGTCCCTAGCAAGCCTCTAGTTGGCTACCCAGTTGATCAAAGATATTCAGTGTCTTCTGATTATGAACAAGGTGTTGTTGCTTGATAACTCGATCACGTCATTAGGAGAATCACGTGATGGACTAGACCCAAACTAATAGACGTAGCATGTTGATCATGTCATTTTGTTGCTACTGTTTTCTGCGTGTCAAGTATTTATTCCTATGACCATGAGATCATATAACTCACTGACACCAGAGGAATGCTTTGTGTGTATCAAACGTCGCAATGTAACTGGGTGACTATAAAGATGCTCTACAGGTATCTCCGAAGGTGTTAGTTGAGTTAGTATGGATCAAGACTGGGATTTGTCACTCCGTGTGACGGAGAGGTATCTCGGGGCCCACTCGGTAATACAACATCACACACAAGCCTTGCAAGCAATGTAACTTAGTGTAAGTTGCGGAATCTTGTATTACGCAACGAGTAAAGAGACTTGCCGGTAAACGAGATTGAAATAGGTATACGGATACTGACGATCGAATCTCGGGCAAGTAACATACCGAAGGACAAAGGGAATGACATACGGGATTATATGAATCCTTGGCACTGAGGTTCAAACGATAAGATCTTCGTAGAATATGTAGGATCCAATATGGGCATCCAGGTCCCGCTATTGGATATTGACCGAGGAGTCTCTCGGGTCATGTCTACATAGTTCTCGAACCCGCAGGGTCTGCACACTTAAGGTTCGACATTGTTTTATGTGTATTTGAGTTATATGGTTGGTTACCGAATGTTGTTCGGAGTCCCGGATGAGATCACGGACGTCACGAGTGTTTCCGGAATAGTCTGGAAACGAAGATTGATATATAGGATGACCTCATTTTATTACCGGAAGGTTTTCGGAGTTACCGGGAATGTACCGGGAATGACGAATGGGTTCCGGGAGTTCACCGGGGGAGGGCAACCCACCCCGGGGAAGCCCATAGGCCATAAGGGTGGCGCACCAGCCCTTAGTGGGCTGGTGGGACAGCCCAAAAGGGCCCTATGCGCCATAGAGATAAAAATCAAAGAGAAAGAAAAAAAGGGAGGTGGGAAGGAAGGGAAGGACTCCCACCCACCAAACCAAGTCCAACTCGGTTTGGGGGGGGAGCCTTCCCCCCTTGGCTCGGCCGACCCCCTTGGGGCTCCTTGAGCCCCAAGGCAAGGTCCCCTCCCTCCCACCTATATATACGGAGGTTTTAGGGCTGATTTGAGACGACTTTCCCACGGCAGCCCGACCACATACCTCCACGGTTTTTCCTCTAGATCGCATTTCTGCGGAGCTCGGGCGGAGCCCTGCTGAGACAAGGTCATCACCAACCTCTGGAGCGCCGTCACGCTGCCAGAGAACTCTTCTACCTCTCCGTCTCTCTTGCTGGATCAAGAAGGCCGAGATCATCGTCGAGCTGTACGTGTGCTGAACGCGGAGGTGCCGTCCGGTCGGTACTAGATCGTGGGACTGATCGCGGGATTGTTCGCGGGGCGGATCGAGGGACGTGAGGACGTTCCACTACATCAACCGCGTTCACTAACACTTCTGCTGTACGATCTACAAGGGTACGTAGATCACTCATCCCCTCTCGTAGATGGACATCACCATGATAGGTCTTCGTGCGCGTAGGAAATTTTTTGTTTCCCATGCGACGTTCCCCCACAGTGGCATCATGAGCTAGGTTCATGCATAGATGTCTTCTCGAGTAGAACACAAAAGTTTTTGTGGGCGGTGATGTGCGTTTTGCTGCCCTCCTTAGTCTTTTCTTGATTCCGCGGTATTGTTGGATTGAAGCGGCTTGGACCGACATTACTCGTACGCTTACGAGAGACTGGTTTCATCGTTACGAGTAACCCCGTTGCTCAAAGATGACTGGCAAGTGTCGGTTTCTCCAACTTTAGTTGAATCGGATTTGACCGAGGAGGTCCTTGGATGAGGTTAAATAGCAACTCATATATCTCCGTTATGGTGTTTGCGTGAGTAAGATGCGATCCAACTAGATACCCTTGGTCACCACGTAAAACATGCAACAACAAAATTAGAGGACGTCTAACTTGTTTTTGCAGGGTATGCTTGTGATGTGATATGGCCAATGATGTGATGTGATATATTGGATGCATGAGATGATCATGTTGTAATAGAAATATCGACTTGCACGTCGATGGTACGGCAACCGGCAGGAGCCATAGGGTTGTCTTTATACTAACGTTTGTGCTTGCAGATGCGTTTACTATTTTGCTAGGATGTAGCTTTAGTAGTAATAGCATGAGTAGCACGACAATCCCGATGGCAACACGTTGATGGAGATCATGGCGTGGCGCCGGTGACAAGAAGGTCGTGCCGGTGCTTTGGTGATGAAGATCAAGAAGCACGTGATGATGGCCATATCATGTCACTTATGAATTGCATGTGATGTTAATCCTTTTATGCACCTTATTTTGCTTAGAACGGCGGTAGCATTATGAGGTGATCTCTCACTAAAATTTCAAGACGAAATTGTGTTCTCCCCGACTGTGCACCGTTGCTACAGTTCGACGTTTCGAGACACCACGTGATGATCGGGTGTGATAGACTCAACGTTCACATACAACGGGTGCAAAACAGTTGCGCACACGGAACACTCGGGTTAAGCTTGACGAGCCTAGCATGTGCAGACATGGCCTCAGAACACATGAGACCGAAAGGTCGATCATGAATCATATAGATGATATGATTAGCATAGGGATGCTTACCACTGAAACTATACTCAACTCACGTGATGATCGGACTTGAGCTAGTGTAAGTGGATCATGAACCACTCAAATGACTAGAGAGATGTACTTTTTGAGTGGGAGTTTAGCGAATAATTTGATTAAGTTAAACTCTAATTATCTTGAACATAGTCTAAGTCCACTTTGAATATATTTGTGTTGTAGATCATGGCTCACGCGACAGTCATCCTGAATTTTAATACGTTCCTAGAGAAAGCTAAGTTGAAAGATGATGGAAGCAACTTTGTAGACTGGGCTCGTAATCTTAAGCTAATCTTACAAGCTGGGAAGAAGGATTATGTCCTTAATGCTGCGTTAGGAGATGAACCACCCGCTACGGCTGATCAGGATGTTAAGAACGCTTGGTTAGCACGTAAGGAGGACTACTCAATAGTTCAATGTGCAGTCTTGTATGGCTTAGAACCAGGACTTCAACGTCGCTTTGAGCGTCATGGATCATTTGAGATGTTCCAGGAGTTGAAGTTTATCTTTCAGAAGAACGCCCGGATCGAGAGGTATGAGACCTCCGATAAATTCTATGCTTGCAAGATGGAGGAAAACTCATCTGTCAGTGAAGATGTGCTCAAAATGTCTGGGTACTCAAACCGTCTAGCTGAGCTGGGGATTGAACTCCCGCAAGAAGCTATCACTGACAGAATCCTTCAATCACTGCCGCCAAGCTATAAAGGCTTTGTGTTGAACTACAACATGCAAGGGATGAACAAGTCTCCCGGCGAGTTGTTTGCGATGCTGAAAGTCGCAGAGTCTGAACTCCGTAAAGAGCATCAAGTGTTGATGGTGAATAAGACCACTAGTTTCAAGAGAAACGACAAAGGCAAGAAGGGAAATTCGAAGAAGAGCGGCAAGCCTGTTGCCAATCCGACGAAGAAACCCAAAGTTGGACCTAAGCCTGAAACGGAGTGTTACTATTGCAAGGGTATGGGTCACTGGAAGCGCAATTGCCCCAAGTATCTGGCAGATAAGAAGGCGGCCAAAGAAAAATCAGGTATATTTGATATACTTGTTATTGATGTGTACTTAACCGGCTCTCGTAGTAGTGCCTGGGTATTCGATACCGGTTCTGTTGCTCATATTTGCAACTCGAAACAGGAACTGCGCAATAGACGAAGGCTGGCGAAAGATGAAGTGACGATGCGCGTAGGAAATGGTTCCAAGGTTGATGCAATCGCCGTCGGCACAGTGTCACTTCAGTTACCGTCAGGATTAGTGATGAACTTAAATCATTGTTATTTAGTGCCTGCGTTGAGCATGAACATTATATCTGGATCTTGTTTATTGCGAGACGGTTACTCTTTTAAGTCAGAGAATAATGGTTGTTCTATTTCTATGAGTAACATCTTTTATGGTCATGCACCGAATGTGAGAGGATTGTTCATATTGAATCTTGATAGCGATACGCATATACATAACATTGAGACCAAAAGAGTTAGAATTAACAATGATAGCGCCATATTTTTGTGGCACTGCCGCATAGGTCATATTGGTGTAAAGCGCATGAAGAAACTCCATGCTGATGGACTTTTGGAGTCACTTGACTTTGATTCACTTGACACGTGCGAACCATGCCTCATGGGCAAGATGACTAAGACTCCGTTCTTCGGAACAATGGGCGTGCAAGTGACTTGTTGGAAATCATACATACCGATGTGTGTGGTCCGATGAGCGTGGAGGCACGCGGCGGATATCGTTATTTTCTCACCTTCACTGACGATTTAAGTAGATATGGTTATGTCTACCTGATGAAGCACAAGTCTGAAACATTTGAAAAGTTCAAGCAATTTCAGAGTGAAGTGGAAAATCATCGTAACAAGAAGATCAAGTTCCTACGGTCTGATCGTGGGGGTGAATATCTGAGTTTCGAGTTTGGTACTCACTTAAGACAATGTGGAATTGTTTCGCAGTTAACACCGCCTGGAACACCACAATGTAATGGTGTGTCCGAACGTCGTAATCGTACTCTATTAGAGATGGTGCGATCTATGATGTCTCTTACTGATTTGCCGTTATCATTTTGGGGTTATGCATTAGAAACAGCGGCATTCACTTTAAATAGGGCACCATCAAAATCCGTTGAGACGACACCATACGAACTGTGGTATGACAAAAAGCCAAAGTTGTCGTTTCTTAAAGTTTGGGGATGTGATGCTTATGTCAAAAAGCTTCAGCCTGAAAAGCTGGAACCCAAAGCGGAAAAGTGCGTCTTCATAGGTTACCCAAAAGAGACAGTTGGGTACACCTTCTATCTCAAATCCGAGGGCAAAGTGTTTGTTGCTAAAAGCGGAGCTTTTCTCGAGAAGGAGTTTCTCTCGAGAGAATTGAGTGGGAGGAAGATAGAACTTGACGAGGTTGTCGAACCTCTCATCCCTCTGGATGGTGGCGCAGGGCAAGGGGAAACCTCTGTCGTTGCGACGCCGGTTGAGGAGGAAGTTAATGATGATGATCATGAAACTCCAGTTCAAGTTTCTGTCGAACCACGCAGGTCGACGAGACCACGTGCTGCTCTAGAGTGGTACGGTAATCCCGTCTTATCAATCATGTTGTTAGACAACAATGAACCTGCGAATTATGAAGAAGCAATGGTGGGCCCAGATTCCAACAAATGGCTGGAAGCCATGAAGTCCGAGATAGGATCCATGTATGAGAACAAAGTGTGGACTTTGGAGGTACTACCTGAGGGCCGCAAGGCCATTTAGAACAAATGGATCTTTAAGAGGAAGACGGACGCTGACGGTAATGTGACCGTTTATAAAGCTCGACTTGTGGCAAAGGGTTTTTCACAAGTTCAAGGAGTTGACTACGATGAGACTTTCTCACCCGTAGCGATGCTTAAGTCCGTCAGAATCGTGTTAGCAATAGCTGCATTTTTCGATTATGAAATCTGGCAGATGGATGTCAAAACGGCGTTCCTTGACGGTTTCCTTAAGGAAGAATTGTATATGATACAACCCGAAGGTTTTGTCGATCCTAAGAATGCTAACAAGGTGTGCAAGCTCCAGCGATCCATTTATGGACTGGTGCAAGCATCTCGGAGTTGGAACAAATGCTTTGATGAGGTGATCAAAGCATTTGGGTTTGTACAAGTGGTTGGAGAATCTTGTATTTACAAGAAAGTGAGTGGGAGCTCTGTGGCGTTTCTAATATTATATGTGGATGACATATTACTGATTGGAAACAACGTGGAGTTTTTGGAGAGCATAAAAGTTTACTTGAATAAAAGTTTCTCTATGAAGGACCTAGGAGAAGCTGCTTACATTCTAGGCATTAAGATCTATAGGGATAGATCAAAACGCCTGATAGGACTTTCACAAAGCACATACCTTGATAAAGTTTTGAAGAGGTTCAAAATGGAACAGTCCAAGAAAGGGTTCTTGCCAGTTCTACAAGGTACGGGATTGAGTAAGACTCAGTGCCCAGCAACTGATGAAGATAGAGAGCATATGCGCTCCGTCCCCTATGCTTCAGCCATAGGTTCTATCATGTATGCGATGCTGTGCACTAGACCGGATGTTAGCCTGGCCATAAGTATGGCAGGTAGGTTCCAGAGTAATCCAGGAGTGGATCACTGGACAGCGGTCAAGAATATCCTGAAGTACCTGAAAAGGACGAAGGAGATGTTTCTCGTGTATGGAGGTGACGAAGAGTTCGCCGTAAAAGGTTACGTCGATGCAAGCTTTGACACAGATCCGGATGACTCTAAGTCGCAAACCGGATACGTATTTATTCTTAATGGGGGTGCGGTAAGCTGGTGCAGTTCCAAGCAAAGCGTCGTAGCAGATTCTACATGTGAAGCGGAGTACATGGCTGCCTCGGAGGCAGCTAAGGAGGGTGTCTGGATGAAGCAGTTCATGACGGATCTTGGAGTGGTGCCAAGCGCACTGAATCCAATAACCTTGTTGTGTGATAACACGGGTGCCATTGCCTTAGCAAAGGAACCACGGTTTCACAAGAAGACCAGACACATCAAACGACGCTTCAACCTCATCCGCGACTACGTCGAGGGAGAGGACGTAAATATATGCAAAGTGCACACGGATCTGGATGTAGCAGACCCGCTGACTAAACCTCTTCCACGGCCAAAGCATGATCAACACCAGAACTGTATGGGTGTTAGATTTATTACAATGTAATTCACATGATGATGTGAGGGCTAGATTATTGACTCTAGTGCAAGTGGGAGACTGTTGGAATTATGCCCTAGAGGCAATAATAAATATAGTTATTATTATAATTCGTGTATCAAGATAATCGTTTATTATCCATGCTATAATTGTATTGAATGAAGACTCTTTTACATGTGTGGATACATAGACAAAACACCATCCCTAGCAAGCCTCTAGTTGGCTAGCCAGTTGATCAAAGATAGTCAGTGTCTTCTGATTATGAACGAGGTGTTCTTGCTTGATAACTGGATCACGTCATTAGGAGAATCACGTGATGGACTAGACCCAAACTAATAGACATAGCATGTTGATCGTGTCATTTTGTTGCTACTGTTTTCTGCGTGTCAAGTATTTATTCCTATGACCATGAGATCATATAACTCACTGACACCAGAGGAATGCTTTGTGTGTATCAAACGTCGCAACGTAACTGGGTGACTATAAAGATGCTCTACAGGTATCTCCGAAGGTGTTAGTTGAGTTAGTATGCATCAAGACTGGGATTTGTCACTCCGTGTGACGGAGAGGTATCTCGGGGCCCACTCGGTAATACAACATCACACACAAGCCTTGCAAGCAATGTAACTTAGTGTAAGTTGCGGGATCTTGTATTACGCAACGAGTAAAGAGACTTGCCGGTAAACGAGATTGAAATAGGTATACGGATACTGACGATCGAATCTCGGGCAAGTAACATACCGAAGGACAAAGGGAATGACATACGGGATTATATGAATCCTTGGCACTGAGGTTCAAACGATAAGATCTTCGTAGAATATGTAGGATCCAATATGGGCATCCAGGTCCCGCTATTGGATATTGACCGAGGAGTCTCTCGGGTCATGTCTACATAGTTCTCGAACCCGCAGGGTCTGCACACTTAAGGTTCGACGTTGTTTTATGCGTATTTGAGTTATATGGTTGGTTACCGAATGTTGTTCGGAGTCCCAGATGAGATCACGGACGTCACGAGGGTTTCCGAAATAGTCCAGAAACGAAGATTGATATATAGGATGACCTCATTTGATTACCGGAAGGTTTTCGGAGTTACCGGGAATGTACCGGGAATGACGAATGGGTTCCGGGAGTTCACCGGGGGAGGGCAACCCACCCCGGGGAAGCCCATAGGCCATAAGGGTGGCGCACCAGCCCTTAGTGGGCTGGTGGGACAGCCCAAAAGGGCCCTATGCGCCATAGAGATAAAAATCAAAGAGAAAGAAAAAAAAGGGAGGTGGGAAGGAAGGGAAGGACTCCCACCCACCAAACCAAGTCCAACTCGGTTTGGGGGGGGGAGCCTTCCCCCCTTGGCTCGGCCGACCCCCTTGGGGCTCCTTGAGCCCCAAGGCAAGGTCCCCTCCCTCCCACCTATATATACGGAGGTTTTAGGGCTGATTTGAGACGACTTTCCCACGCCAGCCCGACCACATACCTCCACGGTTTTTCCTCTAGATCCCGTTTCTGCAGAGCTCGGGCGGAGCCCTGCTGAGACAAGGTCATCACCAACCTCCGGAGCGCCGTCACGCTGCCGGAGAACTCTTCTACCTCTCCGTCTCTCTTGCTGGATCAAGAAGGCCGAGATCATCGTCGAGCTGTACGTGTGCTGAACGCGGAGGTGCCGTCCGGTCGGTACTAGATCGTGGGACTGATCGCGGGATTGTTCGCGGGGCGGATCGAGGGACGTGAGGACGTTCCACTACATCAACCGCGTTCACTAACACTTCTGCTGTACGATCTACAAGGGTACGTAGATCACTCATCCCCTCTCGTAGATGGACATCACCATGATAGGTCTTCGTGCGCGTAGGAAAATTTTTGTTTCCCATGCGACGTTCCCCCACAAAAACGGGATTTTAATGAAAACTTTAAATTGCGGGCACACAACATTTGGCAATCTCTCGATGGCTGAAACATTTTCCACCAGGCTAAGAAGTGGTCGTCCTCTATTTAATGCTTCGCTGTGGAAGAAAAACATGAGCTTCTCTTTCGTTATAGAGAAGAACACGAAGTGGCTAGGGAAGAAGAGGTTGGTGGGTGGCAGGCTCCGATTGTCGACGACGTCGATGATGATGTCCTCTGAGTGTCGGAGATCAAGGGTGACTGATTTTTAGCGTTGGTGGAAGTCGGGGATGACGGAGGTGAGTGGGGCGTCAATGTGAATTCTGGGCTTTCTCTCCCAAATCTTGAACCAACCCGTCTTCATCCACACATATATTCTCTCTCGACGTCCTACCTCGAGAGCGTCCTCTATCTCTCTCTTTCTCCGGCAACTCTGGGGGCGGGGGGACGCGCTGGCCCATCCATCCAAGCATGCCCCCAGGAGACCTCATTGAAATATCGTTGGGCTCGTCCGTGAGCTCGACCTAGGACGCCACAACTCTCACAACCACTTCTCCAACTAGCAAGCTCTCGCAGGGATCCTGGTTATTGCGTTGTCATCATGCTGACGTTGGGGTAGTACAACATGGTCGCCGCCCCTGTCACACCGCACGGCTGGCACCTGAGTGGGATCCTATGATTACCCTGTTCAAAAACGATGACTGGACAATCATGGTATAACAGTTCTTGGTGGAACAACATGGAGATGTCAAAGCTAGGTGGTAGCAAAAATACGGAGTAGGGCATCCCAGAATAGAAATACTTGATGTAGAGTATTACTTGGTTCCTTCGATTTGGTATGATGTTGAATCCATATGTGCATGCAGTTTTCTTCATTGACAGTCAAACTGAAGAAGAAGCATGCATATTGGCTGAAGGAATGCAATCCCTCAGTTTAATAGTATTGATTTAACCTTTCTTTCATGTGACACAGACCTGTATTCTAACAATGCAGGTGATGATGTGGAACATGTATATGCCTTTTTGATGTCCTGGTAATTTTATGATCTTGTTTTGTCCAATTCTTTAACAGAAATGGAGAAAGTCATCTCAAAGAGCTGCTTCTCCACGCGGTCAATGGTGAACCTGGCGCTTCTCTTGTTTGTCAAGGTTCGTGTTCAATGTTTGGGCCATCTTGTGACGCTTGCTCATGTTCCATCTCGATATAGACGGTGGTGGCAGGATTGAAGCGGGTCGATAACATTGAGGTCTCTCTTTAGGGCAAGGCTATTGTTTAGTAGGAGTACATCCTAATGAGACTAATGTAATCTTTCTTTGAGCTGATGTTCATGTTCTCATTATTGTATTTTGAATATGGAGATAATTATTACTTATTACTATGGAATGTCAAATAGATATGGTACCTTCTTTGTATTATCTCCTTAATCCAAGTTATCAACTTTGCTACACTAATTATTGACATATATCAAAAAATATTTTTAGTGGAAAATGTTTATTGGTTTCAGGAGATTTATTTTGCCCAACAAATCCTAGTTCAGCCGCCAGGTCTAATTATCACGTATTTTCCTTGATATTCATATTCATGGTCCATAGTTGTGTGCATACAACTATTAGTGTGACTACCTTTCTTTTTGTGTGAACCAATCTCTTTGAATATTATCACATAGTTTTGATCATAATAGATTTGTTGTGGAACTATACAATCTCCATAATTAGATGAAGATGATGAACACTGTCATTGTCTTGGTCGTTTGGACGATTTGGAAGGAACGATACAACAAAGCTTTTGAAGGAAAATCCTCCCGTTTGGATCGCATGGTCAAACAAATTTGGTGTGATGCGCACAACTGCTATAGGGCAGGGGCCAAATATATTGCAGAGTTGTTTGTTTAACATGAACTGCTTTGTTCTTCTCAGCTATCCCATTTTTATGAACATGGTCTGGGAGTATCAAGCATTTATTTTGAAGGTCGATAGTTCCTCGTCGAACATCGAACGATGGACATTTGGCCAAGTATGGGGTGCTCCAGACAAGAGGAATAAGTTTTCCTTTTCTGTTATCTTGCTCGCATGCTCCTTTCAACAAGAACGTAATAGCTTGATGTTTGAATGGTTCAAGGTTCATGCTTTGTGCTTTTATCTCTGTCCGACATGGTTTATGGTTTGTTTTCCGGCAGTTCCCTTCTTTTCCTATGTAGGTTATGATGAGGTCGTTCTTTTATTTTATATTATTTGAAGTAGCTATTATATTTGAAGTAGTCAATTTATTTTAGTTTTTGAAACAAGAAGACTTTTATTTACGAGCATGCACTTTCAGTTCAGTAAACTGGAGTATGCATTAGTTCATTCTCCATGAAGTAATGATGAAAATATTGCACCTTAATTAGGTATTATTTTCTATGTTGTTTTTAGTTAAGTTTTTGTTCTCACAAGCAAGTACCATAGATGAAGCTACCGAGGACATCAACTTTGAGGTCACTGAACTCCAAGAACATGAAATTGTTGGATCCAATGCAGACAGCTTTGGCTACCCGCTTCTTTGTCGGTAGCATGGCTTTCGTCATCTTAGAGATGAATTTTGTTTCTGAACTGGAATTTCATCATCGAGTTTTCAAGATAGTTATTTCATATTTGTAGAATTGTTGTGTTTAATATGGTACCTAAATTTTCCTTCTTTGTGTTGTATTTTATTATTATCAATTGGCAAAGATGTGCATTGCATGTGCATGGTTTCAAACAAGACATAGTTTGGAGGTTAGACTTTTTCATAATACTCTCTATAAATTTTAAGGAAGAGAACGTTTGAAGGCGTAACCGTGAGTCAACAAGTGACAAGAATTGTGTGTAAAAAAGAAGCATTTACTTTTTTTCAAAATGCTCAAACTAGATAGGAAGTTTTTTGCTATAACCTTTTCAAAAAAGGGTAAAAAGTTTGTCCAATTCCCATGTGAATCATCCATGAGTCTATCATTCTTGCAATTTATGAAATTTAAAGAACAAATAAACATAAAAAGGAAATATTTACATTGGCTCCCTTTACACTTTAGTATCAAGGGGGAGTTGGTGATTGTATGTCTTTTTCCAAAAAACATATGGTCTTTTCATCGAATGTCATGGTCATACAAAGTGGAACATAAGTCAAGTAAATTACATGTAGGTCTGTAGACCATGTAGCAAGGACTACAACCACTGAAGCAAGGCGAAGGCGCGCCAGTGGCATCGCCCCTCCCTCAGAAAATCAAAAAAACCTTGTTATAGTAGACAACCGGGAAGTCGTCATGCTAGGGCCCTTCATAACCAATTCACCAGGCCAAGAACCATGACCGAAGAAGAAAAGCATAGATCACCGAAGAAGATAAGCATAGATCATATGAATCCAAATGACAGGCATCAAAATCACTACTCTACACGAAGACGTGCATTGACATGTGGGCTATTAGCATCCATCTGCCTCCAAGTTCCTTCAAGTCGTCGCACATCTTTGAATATCCCATGTGTAGGTCATCACTCCCCTCCGAACTAGATCATGTAACTCCATTTCTTCTTCCAAGAACAGAATGATTGAGGCGACATGATGATTACCTTGGAGGAAAGATGAGGGGCAAAGCCAATATATGTCGCTAAGTGAATGAAAAAAAATATGCCGTGGCAACGCACAGACATCGAACTAGTAGTGGTAAAAGGCATTTTATTGATTAATTGTATAGTTTAAAGGAATACAGAATGGGTTGTGTGGATAGCCTAGCCACAAGTGACGACCCTGGTTAAGAGAAAGTGGAAAATTAACCAAGCTATGAGCTTCTTTGTTTGTGTCCCTACCTTCGAAGATGATATCACATGCTTTAAGAAGTTGTTGATTTGCGTTGATTTCTTAAACTATTGCGTCGTTCTTTCCTCGTGAGCCATGCTTTATATCATTGACAACACTCTTACAATCACATGAGATGATAATTATTCCCAGATTCAGGTCTTGAGAAAGTGCTTGCCCTTCTCGGCATGCTAGTGTTTCAAGATAGACCGAGTCATTAATTCCCGGAAAGACCATCGTTGAGGATCCTAGGTAAAGTCCCTTGTCATCACGACATATAGCAGAGGATGCGCCAATGAATCCATCTCGAGAGAGCCCTCGGTCCACATTGATCTTAAACATCCCTGCTCAAGGAGGCGTCCAAACATGGTACTGTCTAATATTTGCTGCATGAGTAGGTCTCATCGGTCTAGACACATTCTTGATGCTCTCCAATTCAGCAATGAAGCGTTGTACAAACATATGTGTGGCAAGATGACTTTGGAAAATATACTCATGGATGGCGTCGGGCGTTGGTATTCCTGGTGGGGTGGCCGGTCAGGTTGGTTGGGCCGGCCTTGCTTGGCCAGCGTTGTTTTTTCTACAGAAAGAAATTGGAGAAAAGTATATTAAATACAGAACTAAAATATAGAGTATTATATACCAAAACCATTAGAAGAATAAATCACATAACATGAGCATCTTTGTAGAGGCAAAATACACTAGTTGAAAAAGGGCCTTTAGTCCCGGTTCGGTTGGTCCATTAGTCCCGGTTTGCGAACCGGGACTAATCAACCAGGACTAATGCTAGCCCCGGTTCGGCCCCGAACCGGGGCTAATGGCCTTCCATGTGGCGGGGCTAGGATCGAGGGGGAGGGGTATTAGTCCCGGTTCGTATTACGAACCGGGGCTATTTCTGCGCTATTTTTTTGAGTAATTTTTGGGTTTAGGGTTTTGCACTAAATTGGATGGGGCTATTTTGCTGCCCCCTATTTTCCCATTTATTTGTTTTGGGAATTTTTTAATTTTTTTTTTGCACTAAATGGTATGGTACATACACAACAATAAAGGAACAACTATATTGCGCATCGTCACATATATATTACACCATCTCATCCGTCGTGCTATGTCGAACATATTTACAAAATTTAGACACGAGTTACATGCACATATATGCATATTTTTTACACTATATCATTTCATATCATTTCCGTCGAATGGCAATAGAATTCTCCCTTGACATCTAGGACCTCTGCATCTAAGAATCCGGCAATTTCCACTTGAATTGCTCGTACACGTTCCTGTGGTAGAGAAGACCGTCCCCCAACCGTTCGATATAATTTAAAGAAGTGGTCAATATACATACTCATCTAACAACTCATCATAATCTTAATTATATACCAAGTTATCATATAAATACACATAAAGTAAAATAGAGAAACATCATAATAGTCATCATATGTATGCATCCTAATCGATCATGTCAAGTTAATATAAACCAGAATAACTTGTCTCTCATAAGACCTAGTCCTCGCTCTTAGTTATAATGTCATAAAACAGAATAACACATATGTCTCCACGATGAAGCACAGAGATCCAACGGTCTCCAACTTGTGGCTTGCGATCCTTCTTTATTTCTCTCCATGTTTCAATTTGGAGCCTTTTTTATTTTGATTTGAGGTTACTCGAGTATGGAGCATCGAACTCGGCCCTCAGCGGGCTTTTAATTTTCATATGACCTTCTGGGTGCATCAACAGAGGCACTACATCATGTGGCAATTGTTGTTGAAGAACATAATAATAACCTAGTTAGCAATGTAATCAACACCATTTATGCAATAGTAGAGCATACTTAATTAGGAAACTCTTATCAACATATTTCGGGAAATGTCATCCGGCCTCAACCTATGCACTAGTGGCATGTAAAATATATAATTTTGGCCAATTCCAAAATTATACGGGAAGATATCCCTAGAAACAAGAACACCAACAAGAAACTAGAGAAGAACATCCTTCTCCTCCCAAGTTAGATGTGATCCATACGTGTAGTGTGCCGTGTCAATTAATTTCCATAATTCACTCGAAGAAATGAAATAAGCTGTAAATTATAATTTAACAAATTTAGTATATGGATGAACACCAACTATTTCTTAATATAAATGCAAATTACTTGACAAATATGGTTGAGGAACTCACATGAAGGTAAAATATGAAGCATATCGACAACCACCCAAATGTCGATGTTGCCTGGCATATTATCTTCAGGACGAAGATCGAAGGTTATTTCCATACCCTCCTGAAATCCATATGCCTTGGAAAGATCTTCCCAATTTGGGCACCCAAATTCTGTGTGAAAAAACTGAATTAAATACTTTGATAACAAATGGGTGACCATGTATAGTCCTTAGGTTAGCGCTCCTCGTCTCAATTCTCTCATGGTCTTCAAAACCGAGCCTCTCCAACACATATCTTCTTGCATGACAAGTGAGGAACATATATCTCCATTCTCGTCAAGCTTCATGATGAAGAACCTATCGTCTCAGAGGTGAGGCGTGTCGTACATACCTCGACAGTCGCCGCAATATTCACACTCCCAATATTCAGTGTCACACATTTCCTGTTTTAATGTGGTAAGTGTGTAAACAACAACCGTGACACTATATCTAAAGAATTGAACATCTATATATAAACAGAAGCATGAATAATAAAAAGGGACCTATATTTGGTCGGAATGTTGATTCATTACCCTTTCCGGCAATTCCCAAGCACTCCATATGTCCTAGTTTCTAGCACTAGTCATGACAAAATTCATGGAAATTTTCGGCATGACCTTTGCTAAATAGTGGACATATGGAGCGCCTGAAATTTGCCGGAATGGAAATGAATCAACATTCCGGCAAAACATAGGCCACTCGGACATTCCGGCAAAACTTATAGTACAACTTAGCAAGCAAAAGTGAGAAACTCACTACAGTTTTATGCATTAACACCAACAAAATGATGATATTTGTAGGTTGGTGAAATATGTATGTGCCCTTTTTCCTCTCCAAAGTTTAAATAAGTTGTTTGAAACCATTGGTTGTCTAATTCAAACCTAATGTGCCTACTTACATGAGATTTACAAACATGATTTGTTTCCTTCTTTCTAGTTAGCCCATCAAAAGATCTTCAACAAACATATCTTGATTTTCTTATTAACATGCATCTCAAGATGACATCTTGAACCGATGGTCCTAAAATTAAAATGGCAGCAGCCTTGGGGTTCCTATTGCGGGAGTGGAGGGGGGCGGCGTCCCCTGGAGGGGGGTGGGGGGTTGCTACGGCGACAGAAATCTTCTGTCGTCTCTTGAGTTTGCATTGGTTTTTCCCTTGAAGAGGAAAGGGCGATGCAGCACAGGAGAAGTAAGTATTTCCCTCAGTTTGAGAACCAAGGTATCTATCCAGTAGGAGAATCTCGTAAAGTCCAGAGTACCTGCACAAACACAAAAGAGCTTGCACCCAACGCTATAAAGGGGTTGTCAATCCCATCAAGATTGATTGCAAAGTAAGATCTGAAGGCGGAAAGTGCAACGAAGAAAAAGTGTAAGGCTGAAAATATGGTGTGAAGTATACCCGTGGGCCATAGTGTTCACTAGAGGCTTCTCGCAAAATAGCAAATATTAAGGTGGGTGAACAAATTACTGTCGAGCAATTGATAGAACCGCGCAAAGTCATGACGATATCTAAGGCAATGATCATACATATAGGCATCACGTCCGAGACAAGTAGACCGATACTTTCTGCATCTACTACTATTACACCACACATCAACCGCTATCGAGCATGCATATATTGTATTGAGTTCATGACGAACAGAGTAACGCCTTAAGCAAGATGACATGATGTAGAGGGATAAACTCAAACCGATGATGAAAACCCCATCTTTTTACCCTTGATGGCAACAACACGATGCGTGCCTCGCTACCCCTTCTGTCACTGGGTGAGGTCACCGCACGGTATGAACCAAAAACCAAGCACTTCTCCCATTGCAAGAATCATAGATCAAGCTAGCCAAACAAAACCCACAACTCGAAGAGAATTACAAGGATATGAAATCATGCATAAGAGAGATCAGAAGAAACTCAAACAAGATTCATAGATAATATGATCATATATCCACAATTCATCGGATCTCGACAACACACCGCAAAAGAAGATTACATCGGATAGATCTCCATGAAGATCATGGAGAACTTTGTATTGAAGATCTAAGAGAGAGAAGAAGCCATCTAGCTACTAGCTATGGACCCGTAGGTCTATGGTGAACTACTCACGCATCATCGGAGAGGTCATGGTGTTGATGAAGAAACCCTCCGTATCCGAATCCCCCCTCCGGCAGGGCACGAGAACGTGCCCGAGATGGGATCTTGCGGAGACAGAAGCTTGCGACGGCGGAAAAGTACTTTCGACGATCTCGTGATTTTTTCTGGAATTATTGGGAATTATTGGGAAGACCTAGGGCAGAGGTGGCCCAGGGAGCCCACAAGCCTGGGAGGCGCGGCCCCCCTGGCCGCGGCTAGGTGGCTTGTGGGGTCCCTGGTGGCCCCTGCCTTGGTTCTCAAGTTTCCCGTTCTTCTTCTATTTCGAAAAAAATCTTTTTGGAAGTTTCGTTCCGTGTGGACTCCGTTTAAAATCCTTCTCTGAAAGGGGTCAAAAACACTGAAAAAACAGGAACTGGCACTTGGCACTCCGTTAATAAATTAGTCCCAAAAAGATATAAAAGGCATACAAAACATCCAAAGTTTGAGAGGATAATAGCATGAAACCATAAAAAATTATAGATACGTTGGAGACTTATCAGGGGCTTACCGGAGCGGGATGGGGAGGGGGCTTACTGGAGCGGGAGAGGGGAAGGGGGCTTACCAGAGCGGGAGGGGAGAGGGCGATGGTGACGGCGAGGCACGCGGCGGCGACGACGACAACGACGATGGCGAGGGAGGCGGCGGCGGGGAGGAATGCGAAGATGGCGACGGCATCGGGGAAGAGTTGCGCAACCTCGCTTCGTCGAGAGTTCGTCCGCGTCACGAGGAGGAAGAAGATGGAAACGGCGATTTGGACATCACAAATTTCCAAGTCCCGCTTATATAGGCGGAGACTTATTCCCGGTTCGTGGCTCGAACCGGGACTAAAGACCCCCTTTAGTCCCGGGTCGAGCCACGACCCAGGACTAAAGACCCCTTTTCGGCACGCGAAGTGGCGGGAAACGAGGGTCTTTAGTCCCGGCTCGTGGCTCGACCCGAGACTAAAGGGGGTCTTTAGTCCCAGTTCGAGCCACGACTCAGGACTAAAGACCTTGGGATGGTGACAGTTCAAAGTTTAGTCCCACCTCGCTTGTCGAGAGGAGGTGCGACTTGTTTATAAGCCCCGCTGCCCCCAACCGTCTCGAGCTCCTCTCTAAAGCAGACTTACGGGCCTAAACGCACTCTAAATTTAAATTTTTTAAATATATGTGAATTTAAAGACAAAATTCAACCTAAATTCAAAGTGAGCTCACTTTGAATTTGGGTTGAATTTTCTCTATATATTCTCATATATTTTCAATTTTTATATTATTTTTGTTTTGTTCTTTCCTTTATTTTTTGTTTTTTTCTACTTATAGCTAAATATTTAGTTTTCAAATTTGAATTCTTTGAAATTTGTGAATAACTTTACTTTCATTTTTTTGCTATTAAATATTTTCTCTCTCTTCTATTTTAGTTTTATATTGAAGATTTTAGCCAAAAAAGTTTAAGAAAATTCTTTTGAGTTGATCTTGTTTTTGTTTCTTTTTAGTTAATGTTTTACTTGATTCTTCTTCACAAATAAGCACTTTGATAATTTTAGTTGATTATTTTTAATTCATTCATTTTAGTTAATGTTTAGTTGATTCTTTTAGTTGACTATTTTTTTGTTTTCTAAGAAATATTTTAACAAATTTTCAACAATTTGTGACTTCATTTAGTATTTTTCGTGCATTTACTTATTTTTTTGAGATAGTTGACCCTGAAATTGAAAAGCAACACAAATGAACTCTGAAATTGTTAAAAGTTCGTATTGTATGATTATTTCACCCACATAGCATGTGCTAAAAAGTTGAGAGGGTTTTGACAAAAACTGGATCCACATCATGTACAAAACGGACAACCTCTCTTGAAGTATGAGGGTTTCAAACGAGAACTCATCTGTTACAAAGGGATTTCATTTTTTTGAACTTATTTGAACTCCATACTTTTTGTGTGTTCAAAATGCACCATTCAAAGGCACATCACAAATTTTCAACAATTTCTGACTTCATTTGGTATTTTCCGTGCATTTACTTTTTTTGAGCTAATTGACCCTGAAATTGAAAAGCACTACAAATGAACTCTGAAAATCTTGAAAGTTGGCATGGTATCATCATTTCACCCACATAGCATGTGCTAAAAAGTTGAGACGGTTTCGAAAAAACTGGATGCATTTCGTGTACAAAGCGGACAATCTCTCTCGAAGTATCACAATTTCAAACCAGAACTCATTTGTTACAAAGGAATTTCATTTTTTTGAAATTATTTGAACTCCATACTTTTTGTGTGTTCAAAATGCGCCATTCAAAGGCACATCAAAAAAATTCAACAATGTCTGACTTCATTTGGTATTTTCCGTGCATTTACTTTTTTTGAGCTAGTTGACCCTGAAATTGAAAAGCACTACAAATGTGCTCTAAAACTGTTGAAAGTTGGCATGGTATCATCATTTCACCCACATAGCATGTGCTAAAAAGTTGAGAGGGTTTCGACAAAAACTGGATGCACTTCGTGTACAGAACGGACAATCTCTCTCGAAGTATCAGGGTTTCGAACGAGAACTCATGTGTTACAAAGGGATTTCATTTTTTTGAACTCCATAATTTTGTGTGTTCAAATGCATCATTAAAAGGCACATCACAAATTTTCAATAATTTGTGACTTCATTTGGTATTTTCCGTGCATTTACTATTTTTTTTATCTAGTTGACCCTGAAATTGAAAAGCACTACAAATGAACTCTCAAAATGTTTAAAGTTGGCATGGTATCATCATTTCACCTACATAGCATGTGCTAAAAAGTTGAGAGGGCTTCGACAAAAACTGGGTGCACTTCGTGTACAAAACAGACAATCTCTCTCGAAGTATTAGGGTTTCGAACGAGAACTCGTCTGTTACAAAGGGATTTCATTTTTTTGAACCTATTTGAACTCCATACTTTTTGTGTGTTTAAAATGCACCATTCAAAAGCACATCACAATTTTTCAACAATTTCTGACTATATTTGGTATTTTCCATGCATTTACTTTTTTTTTGAGCTAGTTGACCCTGAAATTGAAAAGCACTACAAATGAACTCTCAAAATGTTGAAAGTTCGCATGGTATCATCATTTCACCCACATAGCATGTGCTAAAAAGTTGAGAGGGTTTGACAAAAACTGGATGGACTTCGTGTACAAAACGGACAATCTCTCTCGAAGTATGAGGGTTTCGAACGAGAACTCATCTCTTACAAAGGGATTTCATTTTTTTGAACTTATCTGAACTACATACTTTTTGTGTGTTCAAAATGCACCATTCAAAGGCACATCACAAATTTTTAAGAATTTCTGACTTCATTTGGTATTTTTCGTGCATTTTTCGTGCCTTTCCAAACGTTCTCGATCGGTTACCTTCTGAGACATTGCATTGAGGAATGCACATAGCTTCACAATGGGTAATCGAACATTTTCCGGTAGAAGCCCCCTCAATGCAACCGGAAGCAACTGCGTCATAATCACGTGGCAATCATGAGACTTCAGGTTCTGAAATTTTTCTCTGCCATATTTATTATTCTCTTTATATTAGACGAGAAGCTAGCGGGGACCTTCATACTGCTGAGGCATTCAAAAAAGATTTCCTTCTCTGCTTTGGTAAGAGCGTAGCTGCTTAACTATTGACGTACTTTATCAGTCTTCTTGTTGTATGGGTCTTTCGTACTTTGCTGCTCCTCCCATGCTTCTGTTGTATCTTTTGTCTTTCCATACACTCCCAGGAAGCCTAGCAGGTTCACGCAAAGATTCTTCGTCACGTGCATCACGTCGATTGAAGACCGGATCTCTAGATGTTTCCAATAGGGTAGCTCCCAAAATAAAGACTCCTTTTTCCACCTGGGCACGTGTCCGCTAACGTCGTCTTTCGGAATAGATTGACCGCCAGGACCCTTTACAAAGATTACTATTTGATACAAATCCTTGACCATAGCCAATAACTCATCACCTGTAGAGAGGTTAGGCTTCTTCCGGTGATCTGCCTCACCGTTGAAATGCTTGCCTTTCTTTCTTACGGGATGATTGACGACACCCCAGGTAGACACCCTTCTTAGATTTTTCCAAATATGTACCTTTAGTCTTATCTAAACAGAGTGTGCATGCATTGTATCCCTTTAGTCTTATCTAAATAGTGTGTGCATGCATTGTATCCCTTCTTCCTAGGGGGCTCATCATTGCCCTCAACATCATCAGGGTCATCCTGTCTGATCTTGTACCGACATGCAGTGCATACCGGTCATTTATCAATATTCTCGTACTTCTCACCGCGGTACATGATGTAGTCATTAATGGATGCATGTATCTTCTGCACATCTAATCCAAGAGGGCAGATAGCCTTCTTTGCTTCTTACGTAGTCTCAGGCAATTAGTTATCCTTTGGAAGCTTCGGCTTCAATATTTTCAGTAACTTCTCAAATCCCTTGTCAGATAAACCAGTTTCTGCCTTCCATTTCAACAGTTCTAGTGTGGTACCGAGCTTTGTGCTGCCATCTTTGCAATTTGGGTACAATAACTTTTTATGATCCTTCAGCATGGCTTCCAATTTCAGCTTCTCCTTTTCTGTATCGCATTATCTCTTTGCATCAGAAATGACCTGACCAAGACCATCAGCGGGCTCATCTGATGCCGGTTGTTCTTCACCTCCTCCTTCTTCATTGTCTTCCATTGTAGTATCACCGTATTCTTCAATGAACATAGGATAGTTTTCATCATCATTTTCTTCGTCATTGTCTTCCATCCTAACCCCTCTTTCTCCGTGAAGGGTCCAACAATAATATGCAGGCATGAAACCTCTCTGAAGCAAGTGGAGATGAATGTTTTTCGAGCTAGAGTAGTCCTTCACGTTTTGATAGACAACACATGGACAAGGCATAAAATTATCCACTTTGTTTGCCTCAGCCACATTGATAAATTTATGCAGGCGTGTAATAAATCCGGAACTGCGTCGTTCGCCGTACATCCATCGCTTCCGTGCATTGATCTGGCATCATAGATGAATAGTGAAATGACCACCGTACATTGACACATGTAATATTTTTGTATCAATTACAGATGAAAATGATAAGGTTGCTAACCTCGGTCGAGGATACCATTTTGTGTAAACTTTAGTGTGACTCGGGCATTAGTCCCGATTCGTAATGTAGTCCGAAGTGCGTCGGTCACCGTGCATCCATTGGCGCTTCATCTCTATTATGAAATTAAGTATATCAAAAAATCATTGCAGAACATATGACCAAATTAATACAAGTTCATCATCGCATCAAAACCAAAGCACAATAGTGGTCAAATGTTATTATTGGGAAAAAAATACATAAAGTTCTCTCATAAAACAACATACAACTATGTAAAACATTTAAATGCAACAACAAATGCGATCAAAATCGCAACTAAGGTAACAATTGAACCAAGAGCATAATGATACCAAGCCTCTTTATCAATGGCATATTTTCTAATATTCCTAATCTTCAAGCGCATTTCATCCATCTTCGAGCACATTGCATCCATCTTCAACCACATCACATCGATCTTCATCTTGCGATCATCGATGACATCAGCGACATGCAACTCAAGTTCCATATTCTTATCCGCAATTATTTTCAATTTTTCCTTCAAGTATTTGTTTTCTTTTTCAACCAAATTTAACTTCTCAACAAGAATTTCTATGTGGGTTGGAATTTCAGATTCACATACCTCCTAGATTAAAAAATATATGTCACGTTGGTCGTCATAATTGTCGTAAACACTAAATAAAACAAATAGTTATAAAAGATAATATATACCACATCCGAATCATAGACAGGACGAGGGCCGACGGAGGCGGATACCAAAACCATCGCACTACATAATTACAAAAATAATGAAAGTAAGTAATTTATACAAGTATGTATCTAAATCGTACAAGTAAGATTTTTTTGTTTTAAAAAGAAGATAAGAACAAGAGGATCACTATAGTGGTGCTCGCGACGAGATCGGCGCGGGGCGATCGACAACAGTGAGGACGGGCATGGGACGACACCCTACACATGTGCAGACTCTAAGAAGTTAATTTGAGGATTTGAAATGAGATAAACTAGGAGTGACAAATGAAAGGATGAAGTAGCTAACCTTTTAAAACACTTGTGCAGTTGGTGCATGGCCAAACCTAGACAAATATTGAGGAAAATGGAGCTTGGAGAGGAGAAAGCTTAAGTAGTGTGGCTCGGGAATTTCATCGAACACCTCATGTGCATGAACTAGAGTGGCAAGAGCATGGCATGGGCACACTTCAACAACCAAAACACAGAGGAGAAAAAACAAAGGAGAGGGTGGGCAGGGGTTTATATAGGCAACACTTTAGTCCCGGTTTTTGTCTAAAACCGGGACTAATAGCCTACCCTTTAGTCCTGGTTCCTTCCACAAACCGGGACTAATGCTCCGTGGCACGCCACATGGTAGTCGCTGGATCTTTAGTCCCGGGTTTTCCCCTGAACCAGGACTAATGAGGTGAACCGAACCGGGACCAATTCTCCGGCAAACCGAACCGGGACCAATGCGTGGCATTGGTCCAGTTTTTGTTTGAACCGGGACTAATGGTCTTTCGGCCCTCAGCCAAAAGACCCTTTTTCTACTAGTGATATAAACTTTATAAAGAAATATATTTTTTAAAACTCCAAAGAAATCAAATTTGATCCAAATTTCAAAATTTGAAATCTCAAAAATGGATTGTAGGGAAAACTTACAACTGTCCCTTTTGATCCTTGAGTTGATCAAAGTCCCTTGGATCAACATTCAAATAAAACAAATGGAGGCAAAATGCATAAATCATGGATGCATATGAGTGATCTATTTATAAACATCCAAATTAAAAGCTAGAACATTATAGACACAGTAATGTATAAACCTGAGTGTGCGATAAGTCGTCATAACACATTCATTAGAAAACTCTTTACACAAATAAATTGTGTGCATTTACTTGGGGTATTGCACATGTTGACTAATATGAGTATTCATGTGTGATGATTTAAAAGTTGCGCACACAGTTTTAGAGTCAACTTGTGTGTAATTATCCGTGACAGTGTGTACAATTCTACGGTAAGAATGATGTGCTCTATTGGGCACGCAATAGAATTACCACATTGAATACTATGATTATTCTTGTGTGGTGATTTGAAAGTTGTGCACACGACTTTACTAGCAACTTGTGTGTAATTATCCATGATAGTGTGTGCAATCATGTGGTAATAATTATGTGCCCTATTGGGCATGCAATAGAATTAAAAATGGTGTGTGATGCTAATAATAAGAGCACATGTGTTAGAGCATATTTCTCCAAATGTGATTTTGGTAATTGATGATAATCCATGTGGACTAATGGTTGCCTTAAGTTATATTTGAAGGATTTTTCCATAGGCACTTCTTGGAGTACATCTATTTGTTTCAAGGAGTTTATATGATGAACAAGGCGGTATTCAACGTATTATGCAAAGAATGGTCATAAAGACACAAGGTTGATCAAGACTAAGTCAAAGAGTAAATCAAGTTGATCCACACACAAAGCATACAAGATGTAACGATAGGGATCAAGTGATCCCATGGTATGGTAAGCATTGTCCATTACGCTTTTTGTGTACTAATCCATGGTCTTTGTGAGAGTTCTATGTGGGGTTAGGTGTGTCTCCATGGGCTCGTGTCAAGACGAAGATCTCATACAACCCATGGAGGATGACGTCAAGTGGTGAACGTCATCAAGATTGTGGCGTGCAAGTTCAAGTGGAGCATCACGAAGATATCATGCTTAAAGTTTGTCATCCATTGTGGTGGCAATGGACTTGTGAAGGTGTGCTGAAGAGTGGCTCACTCATAGTGGAGTATGGGGGAGCAATTTACAAGTCTTCATCAAGCCAGCGCAATCAAGAAAGGTGGTCCATCTTGAGGAAGTCAAGTTCATCATCGTCTAGCTCAAGTGGTCTACGTGCAAGGTATAGGTTCGCCCTTGATAGGTTTTTCTATTTTAGGATAGATTGTCATATTGTCAAGGGGGGGGGGGCTCTCAAGTGAGTAGCTTGATGATACGTCTCCAACGTATCTATAATTTTGATGGTTCCATGCTCTTATCTTGACAACTTTGGATGTTTTATATGCATGAATATGTTATTTTATATCTTTTTTGGGACTAACCTATTAACTTAGTGCCAAGTGCCAGTTTCTGTTTTTTCCCTGTTTTTGACCTTTTTCATAAAAGAATATCAAACGGAGTCCAAATGGAATAAAACTTTCGCGATGATTTTTTTTGGACCAAAAGAGACCCCCGAAGCTTTGGAAGAAGGCCAGAAGATCCACGAGGGAGTCAGAAGCCTAGGAGGCCCGCCCCGCTAGGTCGGGCCTAGCAGGCTTGTGACCTCCTCGTGGGACCAACCGACGTAATTTCACCGCCATAAATTCCTATAAATACAGAAACCCCCTAATATAAACCTAGATTGGGAGTTCCGCCGCCACAAGCCTCTGTAGCCACCAAAAACCAATCGGGATCCCATTCCGGCACCCTACCGGAGGGGGAATCCATATACGGTGGCCATCTTCATCATCCCGGCAATCTCCATGATGAGGAGGGAGTAGTTCTCCCTCGGGGCCGAGGGTATGTACCAATAGCTATGTGTTTGATCTCTCTCTCTCGTGTTCTTGAGATGTCATGATCTCGATGTACCGCGGGCTTTGCTACTATAGTTGGATCTTATGAAGTTCTTCCCCGTCTCCCTTCTTGTAATGAATTGAGGTTTCCCTTTGGAGTTATCTTATCGGATTGAGTCTTTAAGAACACTTTATGTATGTCTTGCATGTGTCTATCTGTGGTGACAATGGGATATTCATGTGAGTACTTGATGTATGTTTTGGTGATCAACTTGTGGGTTTCGTGACATCGAGAACCTATGCATATGGCTTGGCACACGTTTTGACTCTCCGGTAGAAACTTTGGGGCACTCTTTGAAATTCTATGTGTTGGTTGAATAGATGATTCTGAGATTGTGTGATGCATATCGTATAATCATGCCCACGGATACTTGAGGTGACAATGGAGTATCTAGGTGACATTAGGGTCTTGGTTGATATGTGGCTTAAGGTGTTATTCTAGTACGAACTCTATGATGGATTGAACGGAAATGATAGTTTCGTGTTATTTTACTACAGACTCTTGAATAGATCGATCAGAAAGAATAACTTTGTGGTGGTTTCGTACCCGACAATAATCTCTTCGTTTGTCCTCCGCTATTAATTACTTTGGAGTGACTCTTTGTTTCATGTTGAGGGCTAGTTATATGATCCAATTATGCTATCATTGTTGAGAGAACTTCACTAGTGAAAGTATGAACACTAGGCCTTGTTTACATGCATTGCAATACCGTTCGTGCTCGCTTTTACTATTAGTTACCTTGCTGTTTTTGCAATTTCAGATTACAAAAACCTATATCAACCATCCGTATTGCACTTCTATCACCATCTCTTCGCCAAACTAGTGCACCTATACAATTTACCATTGTATTGGGTGTGTTGGGGACACAAGAGACTCTTTGTTATTTGGTTGCAAGATTGCTTGAGAGAGACCATCTTCATCCTACGCCTCCCGAGGATTGATAAACCTTAGGTCACCCACTTGAGGGAAAATTGCTACTATCCTACAAACCTCTGCACTTGGAGGCCCAACAACGTCTACAAGGAGAAGGTTGCGTAGTAGACATCAAGCTCTTTTCGGGCGTCGTTGCCGGGGAGGTTAGCGCTTCAAGGTATATCTTTAGGTCTTGCAATCGAATCTTTTAGTTTCTTGTTTTATCACTAGTTTAGTCTATAAAAGAAAACTACAAAAAATGGAATTAAGGTTACCTCATATGCTTCATCTTTTTAATGTCTTTCGTGAAAATGATGGAAATGAAAATTGTGCTCAAGTGCTAGAAGAAGAATTACATAGAATTCTTGGCATAAAATATGTGAATGATGAGCATGGTTGCAATGTTGTTAGCATGAATTCTTTGAATACCCATGATGCTAATGATATGCAAAGCCACAAACTTGGGGATGTTATGTTTGATGAAGATGATCTTTTTAGTTCCCCCACTTTGAATGATCAAATTTATTATGATGAAAGCATGCCCCCTACTTATGATGATTATTGTGATGGTACTTATGCTATAAAGAAGAGCGATTATAAAACTTTTCATACTCTTGAGTTTCCTTTCACTGAACATCACTCTTTTAATGTGGAAACAATTTGTAGTGCTCAAGTCTTTTACGATACTCCCACTACTATTGATGAAAATAAATTTCCTTATGTGAAGAGTAGTAAAATTTCTATGCTTGTAGATCATGAAAAGAATGTTTTAGGTGCTGGTTATATTGTTGAATTCATTTAAGATGCTACGGAAAATTATTATGAGAGAGGATCATATGCTTCTACATGTTGCAATAATATCAAGCTTCCTCTCCATGTGTTGAAACTTTTGAGGTCATACTTGTTTTATCTTCCTATGCTAGTTGATTCTTGCTCCAATAAATTGTTTGATCACAAAATCCCTATGCATAGGAAGTGGGTTAGACTTAAATGTGCTAGTCATATGCTCTATGATGCTTCCATTATGTTTCAATCCTTATCTTTTATGTGAGCATCATTGAAAGCATCATGCCTAGCTTGAAAGGCATTAAAGAAAAGTGCTTGTTGGGAGACAACCCAATATGTATCCTTACTGTCTTTGTGTGTTCGCATGATTAAGCTACTGTATTAATCATGTTTTATTGCCTTAGTTTCAATAAAGTGCCAAGTAAAGCCTTTATGATTAGTTTGGGCGATAGTTGTTTGATCATGCTGAAAAAGACAGAAACTGTGCGATCATGAAATCATTTCTAATTCCTATCCAGAGAGAGATATTGAGATGATTATTTTTTCTGCTGAATGATATACAAAGTTGCCTAATTGTCATAATTGTTCAGAATTTTTTGAAGTGCGGAAGTATGGTTAGCATAAAGATCATTACAGACTGTTTTGTTTTTGACAGATTTTGTTTTCAATGCATAGTTTGCTTGTTTTAGTGTTTCCATAGATTATATTAAGTGATATAAATTGTGGAAATGATAAGATACAGTAGGCATTGTGTGAAAATAATTATGAGTCTTGTTTTGACAGTACCCAAGTGATTGATTTGCTCGTTATCATACTAACCCATCTCACGAAGTTCCGTTAAGTTTTGTGTTGTGAAGTTTTCAAGTTTTGGGTAGAGTTTCGATGGACTATGGAACAAGGAGTGGCAAGAGCCTAATCTTGGGGATGCCCAAGTCACCCCAAAGCCATATTCAAGGACACCAAAAAGCCTAAGCTTGGGGATGCCCCGGGAAGGCATCCCCTCTTTCGTCTTCAATCCATCGGTAACGTTACTTGGAGCTATATTTTTATTCACCACATGATATGTGTTTTGCTTGGAGCGTCGTGTATTATAGGAGTATTTTATTTTTGTTTTGTCACAATCGTCCTTGCTGCACAACTTTTTGAGAGGGACATTCACTCATCATGAATTTGCTAGAATACTCGTTGAGCTTCACTTATATCTTTTGAGTTAGGCAATTTAGCTCGCTTGTGCTTCACTTATATCTTTTGAGCTAGATAATTTTGCTCTAGTGCTTCACTTAAATCTTTTTAGAGCACGGCGGTGTCATATTTTGTTGAAATAAAAACTCTCGATCTTCACTTATATCCTTTTGAGAGTGCTCTCTCTAAGTAACTTGGTAATTGGCGTGTGCTATGAAATTAGTCCTAAAGATGATAGGCATCCAAAGAGGATATAATAAAAACTTCCATATTCAAGTGCATTGATTAGGAAGAGAAGTCTGATTCCTCACAATTAGTTTTGAGATATGTATATGGTAATATTAGAGTTATGATAGTAGGGTGTTGTGAATCTAGAAATACTTGTGTTGAAGTTAGTGATTCCCGTAGAATACACGTATGGTGAACCACTATGTTAGGAAGTCGGAGCATAATTGATTTATTGATTGTCATCCTTTGTGTGGCGGTCGGGATCACGCGATGGTTAACACCTACCAACCCTTCCCCTAGGAGTATGCGTTTAGCACTTTGTTTCAATTACTAATAAAAACTTTCGCAATAAGTATATGAGTTCTTCATGACTAATGTGAGTCCATGGTATAGATGCACTTTTACCTTACACCATTTCTAGCCTCTCTAGTACGGTGCAACTTTCGCCGGTGCACAAACCCACCATATACCTTCCTCAAAACAACCAGCATACCTACCTATTATGGCATTTTCATAGCCATTCCGAGATATATTGCCATGCAACTCCCACCGTGCCGTCTCATCACATGTGCCGTCACTTTCATATTGCCATTGCATGATCGTAAGATATCTAGCAATATGTTTCAACGTCATACGCTAAGCTAGATCGTTGCACATCCCGGTACACCGTCGGAGGCATTTCGTATAGAGTCATCATTGTTCTAAGTATTGAGTTGTGAGTAAATAAAAGCGTGATGATCATCATTATTAGAGCATTGTCCCATGTGAGGAAATAAAAAAAAGAGGCCAAAGATGCCCACCAAAAAAATCAAAATAGGCCAAAGAGCCCAAACAAAACGAAAAAGAGAGAAAAGGACAGAAGGGACAATGCTAATAATTTTTCCACACTTGTGCTTCAAAATAGCACCATGTTCTTCATGATAGAGAGTCTCTTGTTTTGACACTTCCATATACTAGTGGGAATTTTCATTATATAACTTGGCTTGTATATTCCAATGATGGGCTTCCTCAAAATTGCCCTAGGTCTTCCTGAGCAAGCAAGTTGGGTGCACACCCACTAGTTTTCCTTTTGAGTTTTCACACACTTATAGCTCTCGTGCATCCATTGCATGGCAATCTCTACTCATTCACATTGATATCTATTGATGGGAATCTCCATAACCCATTAATATGCCAAGCCAATGTGACCATCTCCTCCTTTTTTCCTCACGAGCTCCACCACACTCTATTCCACCTATAGTGCTATATACATGGCTCACGCTCATGTATTGCATGAGAGTTGATTTTTTTTTGAGAAAGTAAGAGTGCAAAAACAATTACTCGTCCAATACCGGGGTTGTGCATGATTTAAATTCGGTGTGGAGATGATGGAGCTTAGCCAGACTATATGATTTTGTAGGGATAACTTTCTTTGGCCTTGTTATTTCAAAAGTTCATGATTACTTTGCTAGTATACTTGAAGTATTATTGTTTTCATGTGAATAGTAAACTATTGTTTTGAATCTTACGGATCTGAACATTCATGCTATAACAAAGAAGTTACAAAGGACAAATATGTTAGGTAGCATTCCACATCAAAAATTAGGTCTTTATCACTTCCCTACTCGAGGACGAGCAGGAGTTATGCTTGGGGGTGCTTGATACGTCTCCAACGTATCTATAATTTTTGATGGTTCCATGCTATTATCTTGACAACTTTGGATGTTTTATGTGCATGAATATGCATTTTATATCTTTTTTGGGACTAACCTATTAACTTAGTGACAAGTGCGAGTTTCAGTTTTTTCCGTGGTTTTGACCTTTTTCAGAAAAGAATATCAAACGGAGTCCAAATGGAATAAAACTTTCGCGATGATATTTTTGGACCAAAAGAGACCCCTGAAGCTTTGGAAAAAGGCCAGAAGAGCCACGAGGGAGTCACAAGCCCAGGAGGCCCGCCCTAGGCCGGGCCTAGAAGGCTTGTGACCGCCTCGTGGGCCCAACTGACGTAATTCCACCGCCATAAATTCCTATAAATACAGAAACCCCCAAAAAGAAACCTAGATCGGAAGTTCCGCCGACGCAAGCCTCTGTTGCCACCAAAAACCAATCTCCGGTGGCCATCTTCATCATCCCGGCGATCTCCATGACGAGGAGGGAGTAGTTCTCCCTCGGGGCTAAGGGTATGTACCAGTAGCTATGTGTTTGATCTCTCTCTCTCTCGTGTTCTTGAGATGTCATGATCTCGATGTACCGTGGGCTTTGCTACTATAGTTGGATCTTATGAGGTTCTTCCCCTCTCCCTTCTTGTAATGAATTGAGTTTTCCCTTTGGAGTTATCTTAACGGATTAAGAATTTAAGAACACTTGATGTATGTCTTCCACGTGTCTATCTGTGGTGACAATGGGATATTCATTTGAGTACTTGATGTATGTTTTGGTGATCAACTTGCGGGTTTCGTGACATCGGGAACCTATGGATATGGGTTGGCACACTCTCCGGTAGAAACTATGGGGCACTCTTTGAAGTTCTATGTGTTTGTTGAATAGATGATTCTAAGATTGTGTGATGCATATCGTATCATCATGCCCACGGATACTTGAGGTGATAATGGAGTATCTAGGTGACATTAGGGTCTTGGTTGATATGTGTCTTAAGGTGTTATTCTAGTACGAACTCTATGATGGATTGGATGGAAAGAATAGCTTCGTGTTATTTTACTATAGACTCTTGAATAGATCGATCAGAAAGAATAACTTTGTGGTGGTTTCGTACCCGACAATAATCTCTTCGTTTGTTCTCCACTATTAGTGACTTTGGAGTGACTATTAGTTGCATGTTGAGGGATAGTTATATGATCCAATTATGTTATCATTGTTGAGAGAACTTCACTAGTGAAAGTATGAATCCTAGGCCTTGTTTCCACGCATTGCAATACCGTTCGTGCTTGCTTTTACTATTAGCTACCTTGCTGTTTATGTAATTTCAGATTACAAAAACCTATATCTACCATCCATATTGCACTTGTATCACCATCTCTTCACCGAACTAGTGCACCTATACAATTTACCATTGTATTGGGTGTGTTGGGGACACAAGAGACTCTTTGTTATTTGGTTGCAGGGTTGGTTGAGAGAGACCATCTTCATCCTACACCTCCCGCGGATTGATAAACCTTAGGTCACCCACTTGAGGGAAAATTTCTACTGTCCTACAAACCTCTGCACTAGGAGGCCCAACAACGTCTACAAGGAGAAGGTTGCGTAGTAGACATCACTGGATCGTATCGTGCATTGAGATCTCAACCCATTTGCATCCTTGCATCATCTTTCTTAGTTCTTGTTTGGTGATTCTCTTTGTGAGTTGTAGAGCTTATGGTCATCTTCATGACAAGCTCGAGCTCATCGAAAATGGAGTCCATATGCATCTTCTATGATGTTTTCGATGTTGGGAGATTTTGCCGGTTCTTCATTCATAGAGGCTTCACATTTCTATATAATTGTCATTTTCATAACTGTTTGGATAGTACTTATCGGGTGCTATCCAACAAGCTTGAGTTTGCTCAGTTCAGAGCTCGTATGCGAAAGTTATGGCAGTTCTCGGTAGGTTTTCTCTCTCAAGCGGAAGTACCGCTGGGGTAGAGCGGTAGTGCCACTGTGGCAGTACTTCCGCCCTCCCCTGCTAGCCTCTCTTTTGCTTATCTTTTCTATTTGGCATCATGGGGGCATTTTCTATTTTTGGGCGTAAGTATCGCTCTAACTGTACTACCGCCCACCTGTGCCGCTCCTACTACCGCTTAGTAAATTCTTCTGGTGTCTTGCCTCCCCTCGACCAGGCTAAACGATAGTAGCGCTCTCTGCAGGATGGTAGTACTGGCCAAGCGGTAGTACCGCCCAGGTGCACGGTACTACCACTTAGCTGAGTCGTTGCGCAGAATAATGGCCATATTTCCTTCCACTATTTAAGGGGGTCTTCTTCCCCAATGGTCTTTGATCCGTTGAGCTTGTGTTCTCCCCCCATTGTTGACCTTATTAGAGCTTTCTAACTCTCAACCCCTCCAATGATTCTTGCTAGTTCTTGAGGGAAAAGGGAGAGGAGATCTAGATCCACATTTCCACCAGTCACTTTCTCCTCTATGTGAGGGTAACCCCTTGGATCTTGATCTTGGAGTTATTCGTGTTCTTCTTCGTTCTTCCTCTCTTTTTCTTCCATAGCTTTAGTTTTTGTGGAGGGATTTCAGAGTGAAGGACTTGGGCACTCCGTGTGCCCTTGCCATTGCATTTGGTGCACAGGTTTGAGTTCTCCACGGTGATACGTGGAAGTGAAGTTTGAGAAGCTTATTATCCTTGGGTACTTGGTACCCTAGAATGTTTTCTTCGTGGATGATTTGGCGTCCTAGAAGCTTGGTGGTGCCTCGGAGCTCAACCATTGTGGTGTAAAGCTCTGGGCAAGCATCGGGGTCTCCAATTAAGTTGTTGAGATTGACCTGAACATTTGAGGTCACCTCGAAGCCATATGCCATTGTGGTCAAGCTTCGTGGTGTTGTTGGGAGCCTCCAATTAAGTTGTGGAGATTGCCCCAACCTTGTTTCTATGTGTTCGGTGACCATCCTCAAGGGTCCCTTAGTAGAATCACGGTATCTTGCATTGTGCAAGGGCGTGAGGAGATTACAGTGGCCTTAGTGGCATCTCGGGGAGCATCGTGCCTCCACACCGCTCCAAACGAAGATTAGCATCTGCAAGGGTGTGAACTTCGGGATACATCATCGTCTCCGCGTGGCTCGGTTATATCTTACCCAAGCCTTTTACTTATGCACTTTACTTTCCGATAGCCATATTGTTTCTTGTTATATATCTTGCTATCACTTAGTTGTTTATCTTGCTTAGCATAAGTTGTTGGTGCACATAGGTGAGCCTAGTTGTTTTAGGTTTTGTGCTTGACAAATTAAACATCATTTTTATTCCGCATTTGTTCAAGCCTAAATCGTAATTATTTTAAAGCGCCTATTCACCCCCTCCTCTAGGCGACATCCACGTCCTTGCACACATATTACTAGAACAACCCATTGATATCCAGCTCATCTAATTATGGAATCTCAAGTTTGTCCTTTCCATTCTCCAAATTCGCCGGCTCATCACTAGTCACAATTTTCGCCAAAATAGATGAAGTACCAGGAGCTTGATAGCATTCTCCCACAATAGCCACTTCTGCATTGTCCGTGGTAGCTGATGGCGCATCATCATTTCCATGGGGCACAGGGCTTGCAAGACGAGGAGGACTAGGAGGTTGAATAGACAACTCATTAGGTGTGCCTTGGGTGTTAGTAGCTATCTCCGTAATAATTGGTTCTTCAGCATGAGTCATCTCCACATGAGTAGCCAGTTCAATGCCCAATTCCGGCTCAACTTGGACATGCGTCTCAACTTGAGACACCACTTCAATTATCGGAGGAGTCTCAACAGTGCTATCCACAACTGCGGAAAAACCCTGGCCTACCTTTTTGCTAACGAAAGATTTGGCTCTACAAGTCATAAAAATAGTTTGTTAAATCAAAGAAATTACAAGTGATGGCATAGTCAATGAAACCTACTTAAATATAAAACTTATCCGAAATTTATGGTGTAAGCCGGAAGTTGTGTTGTTGTTGAGTCGCCAAAGGAAGGTGGTCACTCATGATAAAGTGAAATAGATGAATGAAGAGGTTCTTTAAAAAGACCGTCTGAGAATTAGAAGCAGTTGGGCTATGTGGCACCTCAAGACGTAGCCTGTGGGTGGCCGACTCGTGAGGTAAGTTGACAATCAGTTCCCCTCATCTAGTGCAAGTCTTGCTCTTTGAATGAATGACATGTTGAGTTCACTACAAAAGAAACTATGAATCTAAATAAGCACATGGGTGCGAAAACTTAGCTTTTCCGTCCGCTCATCTTGTTCTCTTCATGACATATAATTCTGAAAAACTGGAGGACACCGAAATTACCTCTACATCTTTGCCTTGACTAGTTTCAGTATTGTACTGGGGAAAAGAAGCATTAGCAATCTCAACAAAGAGATGGCCAAGTGAGTCAAGTTCTACCTCAGATTCTCCTTTCAAGGCAACTTCATGTGTCGGGTCATCCATTTGACCAGGAGGGGGAGGAACAGGGGTTTTGGCCCTAGCTCTCCAAAAATCAGAATTTGCTTGCAACAAAAGCATAAGACGGGAACATAAGTGCAATGGTGCAAAAGTTATGATAAATAAAGTAGACGAGCTCAAAAAAGACACTTACACGTGGAGCCGGGTTGGTCCCGCAGAATGGAGCTAAACCTGTCATGGTACACTTCTCTTTCGATTCGCCAAACATTTTCTTGTTGGCTTTGTTGACTTCATCATTAGGCAAATCCACTTCACAGAAGCGTTACGTGTCCCTTGATTCACGAGTATAATTGCACATACTTAATACTTGCACGTAAGGAGTTCAAGGGGCTTGAGAACCCTCTTGTCCGCGTTGGCTGCGATTTTTGCTCTTTTATGTGTGGGTGCTGGCGAAGAGAATTTGCGTGGTTCTCCTATTGGTTCAATAACCTTGGTTCTCACTGAGGGAAATACTTATCTCTATTGTGCTGCATCTCCTCTCCTTTTTGGGGAAACATTCTGTCACAACCTTGAATCCCTAATAGAGTTTAGCAAGATTGTGTTCATGTCTTATTCATTGCATCCAAGAAAATGAAATAAAGTCAAAAGAAAGAAATGAAAACAAGAGCAAACCCTAACAACTCTATATTCAAAACAATTCAAAATAGGTGACAAATCAATGAACCCAAAATGGCCTTCTTAAAAGTTCATCTTTTCTGATAATTCTTGGAAAGAAATATCAAGGGCGAAATATATTTTCAAAATGCTTTTAGCATTTTATTTTAGATATAAAAGTCACTGAAATCAATTATATATTTGATTTCAAATAATTCAGATTCTTTTAAAATGTTGAAACTTTATATGGGTTTGGGAATATTACAAACAACATCCCAACATCATTTGCACTATTTTTGGGAATGTTTTGGAGCCAAAAATAAATGAAACAAATGTCAGAAAGAATAAAATAGAAAACTATAAAAAGGAAAAGAAAAGAGAAAAACCTACCTGTCGCTCACCTTGGCCCAGTCCAGGAATGCCCTTGTCTTCTTCCTCCTTCGCCAGTCGGAGCAGGAGGTGGCCGTCGCTTCTCCCGGCGCGACCACGCACCTACGTGCGTGCCTGGTTCCCTCTGATGCACTAGAGAGGAAGGATAAGCTTCCCCGGACCCATTCCCATCCTCTTCGCCTCCTCACTCGCCCCTATGTCTCTCTCTCTCTCTCTCGGCCGCCATTGGAGCGAGCTCGAGCTTGAGCTAGCCATCGCTCCGGCCGTCCTCCCTCGCCTTTGAGTGCGCCATCTGCTCCGCCTCGATGAGTACGACGTCCCCACTGAAGGGCAAGAGCCCCCGAGCCCTGCTACACCCTCATCACCGTCGTCTTCCACCTTCGGCCCCCGGCAAGTCGCTGTCGATTCATCGGATCCAGCGCCTCCCCGAGCAGCCTGAGCCTCCCCTCGACGCCGCAGTGAGCTCCGGAGTGTTTCCCCCCATCTACCCCTCTTTTTCCTACGCTATAGACCCATGGTCATCGAACCGAGCTCCGGCCGCCGAAGTGGCTCGTCGCCGGTGCCCTCCAGTCACCCTCAGCCCCTCCCGATGCTTTTGTTAGATGGGGTCGAGCCTGGGCTTCGTCCCAGTGCTCTCAGATCCCGAGTCCGAGGCCTGCAGCACAGTTTAGAGCAACTCCTGCGAGGATCCGCCGCGGTTTTGGTCGCTGCCGGCGAGATTCCGGTGGGGGCCGACGTGGAGGGATCATTATGGCCTAATCCCCCCTCAGTGCCACTGACTAGTGGGCCCCAGAGTGTGTCAAACCCCACTTAGCCTCTGGTCGGCGCGGAATTAGCACCGAGCCACTGACCAGTGGGCCCTTCTAGTCAGATTTGACCAGGCCAGCCCCTGTTGACCATGATGATGTCATAATGACGCAATAAATACTATTTCTGATTTAATTTAATTCTAGAATAATTGCAAAACTTTGGAAATTGATAGAAAAATGATTATAACTCCAAATCTCACAAATAATATATGCAAATGGATCAGAAAAATTCAAGGAACACAATGGTGCTACTTTCATGCATGAAACACAAAGTTATGAAACAACATCAGGTCAAATGAATTAAATGATTAAGATAAATATGTTAATTCAATTGACAATTGAATTTGGTTTTCAAACCAGATACAAACTAAGGTTATACCAACCACACTGAATCATATCACTCTTCACTTCATGCCATGATCATGCATCATGATTGTTGCATATGATTGGTATTAATTGAATGCTATTATTTCGGTAGGCCCTGCCCCTCCGGATACGACCGAATATCCGACTAACGGATAGTATCCCTCTGTTGAGCAACAAGGCAAGCACCCTTTTGACCATCCCGATATAATCCCATGTTCTTGCTCCTCCTCCCACTTATTGCATTAGCACAAAAAATTTCAAATGCTTTACTTCGGTCGCTGAACCTATTCCTTTGCATGAGCTGTCATTGTCACAGTAAATAGCAAAACCATGCAACCTAGCATACCTGGTAGATGCTTGAGATGTGACGTGTTTATTTCTGCTATGCTTGCTATGCCTAGAGTTGTGTCAGGTATGTTTCATCTGGGTGATGAACATGAATGGATGAATGTGTTCTAGCGACAAGGAATACGTGTGGAACCTGATTTGGTAAAGGTACCGATGAAAGGCTATGTAGGAGTACATGGCGGGTTGTTTCATTGGAACCATCCTTAGGAACTGAGTTCCGTGTATGTAATCCAAGACTAGATACTACCACATGTTGGGATACTTAATTGACCCTCTCGACTTATTAATCGCCTAGTACTCGGTCCAGGAGTTGCAAGTAGTTTCTGGTGTCTATAGTCATGCTGGATCTCTGCATAGTGCTGACCTTAGTGGTGGGCTATGATGCAGTAGACAGTGGCACGGTGTACCAAGTGGCACCCGGATGGTGGGCTTGGGAACCCTGCGCACATCGTGTGGGGCCATGGCGGAAACCTCGGCCAGACTTCCATGCGGGTTACTCTCAAATAGGTGATAAACCTGGACTAGGTATTAGCGTGGTTAACGGTCGTGGCCGACTCCCTCGCTGGGCTTCCGCTTGAAGGTTGCCGAGGTGCATGACGTGCACATGGCGATAAGTGGCGAGAGCGTGTGTGAAGAAGTACACCCCCTGCAGGGTTATGATCTATTCGAATAGTCGCGTCCGCGAATATGGACTACTTGGAGACATATGTTGTTCATTGATAACTTTAATGGCTACTCATAAAAGTATCAAGATAAGTGTGAGTGTCATGGATGGCATTTCCGTAGGAAGACGGGAATGATTCCATGATGGTGTACTGTTGTGGAGTTAGTGGACTCGTGTGCGAGAAATCAAAGTTGTTAAAACTATTTAAAAACGTAGTTTAGCCTAGCCAAGAGTCAAAGCTGGCTTCCTGCATGAAACACCAGAACCCCCTTTATTGATACCTGAGCATGAGTAGATAGATCTGTTCTAAAGTCTTGCTGAGTACTTTTGTACTCATGTTTGCTTAATAATTGTTGCAGAGGATACCCACGAGCCAATAGGTGGGTTCTTTCTAGACATCGATGATGACGAGTAGCTGGTGTCCCAGCTACGACCTGGCCCCTTTCAGAAGGGATCTATAGATAGTCAGGCTTTATGCCTAATCCTTTCATCTGTTTGTACTCAGACAGCTTTTATGCTTCTGTTGGTTTGTATGACTTTGTTTGTATGACTTTGTGTGTCGGGTTGTGTAACCCCTGCTTGTATGAGCATATTATGCAAGACTCTTCCGAGTCTTCTAAATAAATGTCGTGATGTTGTATGGTTATGTTGTGATGCCATTGTTGTATCTATGCATATCTAGTATGTCATGCGTACGTGTGATGCACTGTGATATGTATGGGATTCGACACCTAGTCGTATGCCTTAGTAGCTCTCTATACAGAGAAATGCCCCTTTGTGATTCCACTGAGCCTTGGTAGTTCACTACTCTCCGGACACATCGGTTGATTGGCATGTATCCTTCTTAGCTGATGTGTCTGTCCCTATGGGGAAATGTCACGCGGTGTCATGGAGTCCTTGTAGCTTGCTACGACTCGTCTACACTCGCTGTTGACCAACACCTGCTTTGCTGGGTTATGTATGCATGTCTCTGTATAGTCGAGCCACTTGAGTTTATGACTAGATATGTCGACCCAGGTTCTTTGACATTGGAATGCTAGCGACACTAATGCATATGTGAGTCAAAAGGCACAAACGGTCCCGGCTAAGGTAAGGTGGCAGTTGTGGGGATAACCGTGCGTGAGACCGCAAGGGGATGCAATGTGTTATAGGCTGGATTCTATGACTTAGGATCGGGGTCCCGACAGCGTTGGTATCAGAGCTTGACTGACTGTAGGATTACCAAGCCAAACTGGTCGAAGTTGAGTCTAGAATTGCTTTAGTTATATATGAGGGAATAGTTTGTGGAAGGGAACGTAAGATTCTTGCTTCTCTTCTGAAGTCATTCCATTATGGTCATCCTCGTCTTTTCTGCGGGGATTAAGAACTAGGTTACTTATCTTCTCTCAGGATCGTGTATTGCTAATCGGTAGATTGTAGGAAAACGAGTCGAGAGTTACTCCGAGTTTCATTTGTTCCAAGGAAAAGAAAATAAGTTTTGATGACCATGGAATTGAACTTGATAGTTGAGTGGTTATGCTATCCTATCTTTTGTGGGTTGTCTCAATTTTTTTTTAGCATTTACAACCGTTATGCTGCCCAATTTTGTCTCCACAGCTCTAATGCCTTTTGCATTACTCTCTATTTTCAGATGCCTGGCCGTCCTTCTCGTCAGGTGCTCCGTCTGACCAGGTGCATTGATGTGTCGGGTCATACGGCCATGCTGGTCAGGATGATGTTAGTAGCCGGTTACCGCTGGTACCCAGAGAATGCAGTGGAGGAGCAGTACCGGGATTTCAACCAGAGTCAGTACCTGTGCACTGTTAGGGTATTCCCAGATTACCCTGGAGCCGAGGAGCCGATCCATTGGTCTTATGGATTGGGGGTTACTGTTGACATGGCGGTACAAGATGCTACCTATTCAATGTTGACCATCATGAGAGGCAGACATGGACTGCTGCAGAATTCAGAGTTCTGCTATGTTCCCGCCTCTTAGCCAGTAGAAGAAGGATAGCTCAGTGGGATCTACTTTGATTCCTCTATGGAGGATCCGCTGCTGCAGTCCATCGCTGAGATGTTAGAGAATAGAGACAGGGATGCTCGTGCCCTTCGTATGGAGCTCTATTCTACACGTGCCCGTCTGTGGACGGCTTTGACACAGCTCGCACCTGTAGTTCAGACAGGGTATGGAGATATAGAGATGTTGAACCCTGTTACGACCCATCTTCCAGCTCATGTTGACTGGCCTTCTATAGGAGGAGTCACCCCTCTTCGGGGACCTCTACTACCACCAGTCAGGGGACCAAGGCCACACCCGTGTCCTTACGGTTCCGAGGGGTCTCAGGATCGAGTATTTCCTGATCCGCAGGTTGAGCTCTCAGGCCATGAAGGCAACCTTTATGAGATGTTTTATGCGGATGCTTGAACCCGTGAGTGGAAGAATAGTATAGTAGTAGATGTACTTCCACAGTCCTGTGTGTCTTGTGGAGTATGCTTATGCCATGAGATGAGTTCCGGAGGCATAGATAAATAATGTATAGGAAGCTCGGAAAGCCTCTGATGAGTAGTATCATCTTTTCAGTAGTTTGCTCTTCGGTTTGAGGTTGTACTGAACTATGTAATGGTATGTATGAACCATGGTGTATATATAGCAGTTGCTTGTTACCATGTTGTTCGGATGTTCATTTTTGCATTCCATGTGTTCAATGCATTCTTAATCCATAGCTAGTATTGATGTTCATATTAGACTATGATGTGAGTTTGTTTGCGAGGATGGTGTTCACCAGGTTGAATCGTGCCCCTACCCTTGAGCAGGCAGAGGGTAGTCAGGCATCACAGGAGGAATTGCCTCATCCCCTTCTCTGGCGGAAGTTATGTTTGAGGCGAAAAGAAACAAAAGAGAGACCAACCGTGTGCTAGAGCGTATTGAGCAAAATACGGCTCGTCAGCCGCGGAATAACGTAGTGTCCCTCAATGCCTTCGTGAAGCTGAATCCCCCGAAGTTCCATCACTCCGTCGATCCTCTCGACGCTGATGACTCGTTGTGCAGTATATCACACAAGATTCGCTCTGCCAATGTTTCTGAGGCCGACAAGGTAACCTTTGCTCTGTACTTTCTAGAAGGTCCCGCCAATCTGTGGTGGGAGAATTCTGAAGCTATGTGTCCTGCCGGACCAGCAGCCACATGGGCAGACTTCAGTGCAGCCTTCCGTCTGCACCACATTCCAGAGGGTGTAATGGATCGTAAGAGAGAGGAATTATGTGCCTTCACCCAGGGAAAGTTGACCGTGGATGCTTATAGCCGCAAGTTCGGTAATCTCGCTCGCTACGCAACTAAAGAGGTGTCAACTGATGCCAAGAAGCAAGAAAGATTCCGCAAGGGTCTGAGCCCTGAACTTCGTCGTGACCTGCGCCTCCATGAATGTACAAGTTTTCAAGCTCTTGTCAACAAGGCGATCAGTGCCGAGACCGGTCATACCGATTATCAAGCCACGAAGAAGCACTCTCGCAACTCTGGCTCCTCATCTAGTTTCGCGTTTCCAAAACGCAGGCTATGGGTCCCAAATAGCTCTCTGCCGCCAAGATATACACCGAGGCCATCCTATGTGGCACCTCAGGCGAACCAGACCAACCCTCCAGCAAAGACCTATGGTGGTCCAGCTAGCAATGTTGCACCACGTGCCAACCATGTGATATGTTACAAGTGTGGAGAACCAGGGCACTACTCACGAGAGTGTCCCCAGAATATAGGTGCCAAGCAACCTGGAAAGTCCATTGGGCAAGGCAAGTCGGGCAAAGCTTACTATGTGAAGCCAACTCCTGCACGTGACCGCGTGAATTATGTTTCAGCAGAAGAAGCTGCAGAGGATCCCGACGTTATTTTGGGTACGCTCCTTGTTAATCATCACCCAACGTCTGTCCTTTTTGACACTGGGTCATCTCATTCCTTCATTTTCGAAATTGATGCATAGTTGCATAACATGTCCTTTTGTGATATGCCAATCCCATTAGTTGTCCAAACCCCTGGTAGTAAATGGCAAACTTCTAGGATAAGCTATGACAATGAAATCCTAGTAGACAGACTAGTTTTTCTAGCATCTTTGATAGCCCTGAAATCCTCGGATATCAATATCATCTTGGGTATGGACTGGATGTCAGCTCATTATGCCAAGATTGATACCCATGCTACAAATGTTCAGCTTACCCATCCCTTGGGTGAGATAGTTAATGTTGCTACTCGAGTTGCCAAATGCCAACTCTATTCCCTCAATGCCAACCCTCTTCCACAACTTGAAGACATTCCGGTAGTCCGTGACTTCCCGGATGTTTTTCCAGAAGAACTGTCAGGAATTCCACCTGACAGGGATGTAGAGTTTGTGATAGACCTTGTCCCAGGAACTGTCCCAATAGCCAAAAGACCTTATAAGATGGCACCCTTGGATCTAGCCGAACTTAAGAAACAACTAGATGAGGCTTTGAATAAAGGTTTCATTCATCCTAGCTCTTCTCCTTGGGCTTGTCCCGTCCTCTTCGTCAAGAAGAAGGATGGAACGGATCGGATGGTTGTAGATTATTGACCAGTTAACCTGGTCACCATAGAGAACAAGTATCCTCTCCCCAGGATCAACGATCTGTATGATAAGCTCGCTGGATCCTCAAACTTCTCCAAAATGGATTTGAGGTTGGGTTACCATCAAATCAAGATTAAGAACGGGGACATTCCAAAAACGGCTTTCGTTACTCGTTATGGCCAATACGAGTACACCGTCATGTCCTTCGGTTTAACCAATGCCCGAGCCACCTTCTCTCGCTTGATGAATTCAATCTTCATGGAGTATTTGGATAAATTCGTCGTGGTTCATCTACTCGAAGAACGAACAAGAACATGCCGAGCATCTAAGGCTGGTATTGAGAAACTTCGAGAGCATTGCCTTTATGCCAAGTTTACAAAATGTGAATTTTGGTTACCAGAAGTGATCTATCTAGGCCACGTAATCTCTGGTAAGGGTATTGCTATCAATCTCAAGAGAGTTCAAGCTGTCCTTGATTGGACTCAACCTGAATTGGTTAAGCAAGTTAGGAGTTTTCTTGGACTAGCGAGCGATTGTCGCCACTTTGTCGATAATTTCTCCAAGGTTGCAAAGCCTCTGACTGAACTCCTCAAGAAAGATAAAAAGTTCGAGCGGACACCACAGTGTGAGTATAGTTTTCAGGAACTAAAAATACGTCTGACTTCCGCACCTGTGTTGCTACCACCAGATTTTTCTAAGGACTTTTTTATCTATTGTGACGCCTCGCGACAAGGATTAGGTTGCATTCTCATGCAGGATCGTCATGTGATTGCATACGCATCTCGATAGTTGTGTCTACATGAGGATAATTATTCCACACATGATCTTGAGCTTGCAGCTGTACTCCATGCACTTAAAACCTGGCGACATTACCTTCTTGGTAATCGTTGTGGAATATTCACTGATCACCAAAGTATGAAATATATCTTCACCTAGCCGGATTTGAATCTCAGGCAAAGATGGTGGGTTGAGTTGATCAGAGATTACGACTTAGGGATAACTTACACCCCGGGGAAGGCAAATGTCATGGCTGATGCACTAAGTCGTAAGTCTTATTGTAACAATCTAATGTTACAACGAGGTCAACCACATCTCTATGACGAATTTCGGAAGTTAAATCTTCACATTGTTCCTCAAGGATTCCTTTCTAACCTGGTGGCGAAACCTACTCTTGGGGATCAAATCATAGTTGTGCAGACATATGATAAGGGTATATCCCGGATCAAGGAGAATATTGCTAGCGGAAACGCTAGGGATTTCTCTATCAATGAGCAAGGTGTCGTGTTCTTTCAGAACCGTTTAGTGCTTCCTAAGAGCAAACGTCTGCGGTAGTTGATCCTTAAGGTGGCTCATGATTCTCCTCTCATCATTCATCCTGGTAGTACTAAGATGTATCACGACCTATGCCAGAGGTTTTGGTGGACTAGGATGAAGAGAGAAATTGCTGAGTTCGTTGCTAATTACGACGTTTGTCGTCGAGTTAAAGCGGAACATCAAAGGCCTGCTGGCACCCTTCAACCTTTAGCTATTCCTGAATGGAAATGGGATAAAGTCAGTATGGATTTCATCACTCGATTTCCCAAGACAAAGAAAGGAAATAATGCTATCTTTGTGGTCATTGACCGTCTTTCCAAAGTAGGTCATTTTCTTCCAATTCGTGAGAGTATAACAGCTAGCCAGCTAGCAGAGTTATATATCTCTCGAATAGTGTCTCTTCATGGTGTTCCTCTGGAGATTAACTCAGACGGTGGAAGTATTTTTACTTCTCGCTTTTGGGAAAGTTTTCAGAGTGCCATGGGGACTCACCTATCTTTTAGCACTGCTTTCCATCCTCAATCAAGTGGTCAAGTAGAAAGAGTGAATCAAATCCTTGATGATATGCTCCGAGCTTGTGTTATATTGTTCGATATGAATTAGGAGAAGTGTCTTCCATTCACCGAATTTGCTTATAACAATAGTTATCAATCAAGCTTGGGCAAAGCCCCTTTTGAAGTTCTCTATGGATGAAGATGTCGAACACCTCTTAATTGGTCAAAAACCGGAGAGAGGCAACTCTTTGGTCCGGATATGATCCAGGAAGCAGAAGAGCAAGTTCGCATTATTCGTGAAAAGTTGAAAACAGCCCAATCTCGTCAAAAGAACCAATATGATCATCATCATAAGGCTGTGACCATTGAAGTTGACGAGAAGGCTTACCTTCGCTTTACACCTTTGAAGGGTACCCATCGTTTCGGTATCAAGGGCAAGTTGGCTCCTCGTTATATCTGTCCTTTTCGCATTCTTGCCAAACGAGGAGAAGTTGCCTACCAGTTGGAACTTCCTCCACATCTTTCCAAGGTTCATGATGTTTTCCACGTCTCGCAACTCAGGTGTTGCTTATCGGATCCTATCCGTGAAGTGGACCACGAAACGCTTGATCTCCAAGATAACCTTTCATACCGAGAATACCCTGTTCCTATTCTTGATCAAGCTGAGTGTACAACTTGACGTCGAAACCTCAAGTTTCTTAAAGTTCGATGGTCAAATCATTCTGAAAAAGAGGCAACATGGGAAAGAGAGGATCGTCTTCGACTTGAGTATCTCGCGATATTTCCGACGCCTTCCAAATCTCGGGACGAGATTCTTTTGAGTTGGGGTGAGTTCTCACATCCTTAAATCCCTAGTAGAGTTTAGAAAGATTGTGCTCATGTCTTATTCATTGCGTCCAAGAAAATGAAATAAAGTCAAAAGAAAGAAATGAAAACTAGAGCAAACCCTAGCAACTCTATATTCAAAACAATTCAAACTAGGTGACAAATCAATGAACCCAAAATGGCCTTCTTAAAAGTTCATCTTTTCTCATAATTCTTGGAAAAAAAATATCAAGGGTGAAATATATTTTCAAAATGCTTTTAGCATTTTATTTTAGATATAGAAGTCACTGAAATCAATTATATATTTGATTTCAAATAATTAAGATTCTCTTAAAAAGTTGAAAACTTTATATGGGTTTGGGAATATTACAAACAACATCCCAACATCATTTGCACTATTTTTGGGAATATTTTGGAGCAAAACATAAATGAAACAAATGTCAGAAAGAATAAATCAGAAAACAGAAAAGGAAAAGAAAAGAGAAAAACCTACCAGTCGCTCACCTTGGCCCAGCCGAGGAACGCCCTTGTCTTCTTCCTCCTTCGCAAGTCGGAGCAGGAGGTGGCCGCCACTTCTCCCGGCGCGACCACGCACCTACGTGCATGCCTGGTTCCTTCTGATATGCTGGAGAGGAAGGATAAGCCTCACCGGACCCATTCCCATCCTCTCCCCCTCCTCACTCGCCCCCTGCGTCTCTCTCTCTCTCTCTCGGCGCCATTGGAGCGACCTCGAGCTTGAGCTATCCATCACTCCGGCCGTCCTCCCTCGCCTCTGAGTGTGCCATCTGCTCCGCCTCGATGAGTACTACGTCCCCGCTGAAGGAGAAGATCCCCCGAACCCTGCTTCACCATCGTCACTGTCGTCTTCCACCTTCGACCGCCGGCAAGTCGCCGTCGATTCGTTGGATTCAACGCCTCCCCGAGCAGCCTGAGCCTCCCCTCGACACCGCAGTGAGCTCCGGAGTGTTCCCCCCCCATCTACCCCTCTCCTTCCTACGCTCTAGCCCCGTGGTCATGGAACGGAGCTCCGGCCACCGCAGTGGCTCGTCGCCGGTGCCCTCCGGTCACCCTCAGCCCCTCCCGATGCTTCTGTTAGATGGGGTCGAGCCTGGGCTTCATCCGAGTGCTCTCACATCTCGAGTTCGAGGCCTGCAACGCAGTTTAAAGCAACTCCGGCGAGGATCCACCGTGGTTTTGGTCGCCGCCAGCGAGATTCCGGTGGGGGCCGACGTGGAGGGATCATTAGGGCCTAATCCCCCTCAGTGCCACTAACCAGTGGGCCCCAGAGTGGGTCAAACCCCACTTAGCCTCTGGTCAGCGCGTGATTAGCCCCGAGCGACTCACCAGTGGGCCCTTCTGGTCAGGTTTGACCTGGCCAGCCCCTGTTGACCATGATGATGTCATAATGATGCAATAAGTACTATTTCTGATTTAATCTAATTCCGGAATAATTGCAAAAATTTGTAAATTCATAGAAAATTGATTATAACTCCAAATCTGACAAATAATATATGCAAATTGATCAAAAAAATTCAAGGAACACAATGGTGCTACTTTCATGCGTGAAAAACAAAGTTATGAAACAGCATCAGGTCAAATCAATTAAATGATTAAGATAAATATGTTAATTCAATTGATAACTGAATTTGGTTTTCAAACCAGATACAAACTAAGGTTTTACCAACAACACTGAATCATATCACCCTTCACTTCATGCCATGATCGTGCATCATGATTGTTGCATATGATTGCTATTAATTGAATGTTATTATTTCGGTAGGCCCTGACCCTCCGGATACGACCGAATATCCGACTGACCGATATTATCCCTGTGTTGAGCAACAAGGCAAGCACCCTTTTGATCATCCCGATATAATCCCATGTTCTTGCTCCTGCTCCCACTTATTGCATTAGCACAAAAAATTTCAAATGCTTTACTTCGGTCGCTGAACCTATTCCCTTGCATGAGTTGTCATTGTCACAGTAAATAGCCAAACCATGCAACCTAGCATACCTGGTAGATGCTTGAGATGTGACGTGTTTATTTCCGCTATGCTTTCTATGCCTAGAGTTGTGTCAGGTATGTTTCATCTGGGTGATGAACATGAATGGATGAATGTGTTCTAGCGACAAGGAATACGTGTGGAACCTGATTTGGTAAAGGTACCGATGAAAGGCTATGTAGGAGTACATGGCGGGTTGTTTCATTGGAACCATCCTTAGGAACTGAGTTCCGTGTATGTAATCCAAGACTAGATACTACCACATGTTGGGATACTTAATTGACCCTCTCGACTTATTAATCGCCTAGTACTCGGTACCTTAGAGGTGGGCTATGATGCGGTAGACAGTGGCACGGTGTACCAACTGGCACCCGGATGGTGGGCTTGGGAACCCTGCGCACATCGTTTGGGGCCGTGGCGGAAACCTCGGCCGTACTTCTGTGCGGGTTACTCTCAAATAGGCGATAAACCTGGACTAGGTATTAGCGTGGTTAACGGTCGTGGCCGACTCCCTCGCCGGGCTTCCGCTTGAAGGTTGCCGAGGTGCATGACGTGCACATGGTGATAAGTGGCGAGAACATGTGTGAAGAAGTACACCCCTGCACGGTTAGGATCTATTGAGTATCCGTGTCTGCGGATATGGACGACTTGGAGACATATGTTGTTCATAAACAACTTTCATGGCTACTCAAAAAAGTATCAAGATAAGTGTGAGTGTCATGGATGGCATTTCCGCAGGAAGACGGTAATGCTTCCATGATGGTGTATTGTTGTGGAGTTAGGGGACTCGTGTGGGAGAAATCAAAGTTGTTAAAACTATTTAAAAACGTAATTTAGCCTAGCCAAGAGTCAAAGCTGGCTTGCTGCATGAAACACCACAACCCCCTTTATTGATACCTGAGCATGAGTAGATAGATCAATTCTAAAGTCTTGTTGAGTACTTTTGTACTCATGTTTGCTTAATAATTGTAGCAGAGGATACCAACGAGCCCACAGGTGGGTTCTTTCTAGATATCGATGATGACGAGTAGCTGGTGTCTGAGCTACGACCTGGCCCCTTTCAGAAGGGATCTGTAGATAGTCACGCTTTATGCCTTATCCTTTCATCTATCTGTACTCAAACAGCTTTTATGCTTCCGTTGGTTTGTATGACTTTGTTTGTATGACTTTGTGTGTCGGGTCGTGTGACCCCTGCTTGTATGAACATATTATGCAAGACTCTTCCGAGTCTTGTATATAAATGTCGTGATGTTGTATGGTTATGTTGTGATGCCATTGTTGTATCTATGCATATCTAGTATGTCATGCGTACGTGTGATGCACTATGATATGTATGGGATTCGACACCTAGTCATATGCCTTAGTAGCTCTCTATACAGAGAAATGCCCCTTTGTGATTCCACCGAGCCTTGGTAGTTTGCTACTGCTCCGGACACACTGGTTGATCGGCATGTATCCTTCTTAGCTGCTATGTCTGTCGCTAGGGATAAATGTCATGCGGTGTAATGGAGTCCTTGTAGCTTGCTACGCTCGTCTACACTCGCTGTTGACCGACACCTGATTTGCTGGGTTATGTATGCCTGTCTCTGTACAGTCGAGCCACTTGAGTTTATGACTACATATGTCGACCCGGGTTCTTTGACATTGGAATGCTAGCGACACTAATGCATACGTGAGTCAAAAGGCGCAAACGGTCCCGGCTAAGGTAAGGTGGCAGCCGTGGGGATAACCATGCGTGAGACCACAAAGGGATGCAATGTGTTACAAGCTGGATTCCTATGACTTAGGATTGAGGTCCCGACACATTCAATGTATTTGATAAGTAGCAGGAAGAATTCTAGCGTCGTTGTCGGTGAGAGATGATCAAATTGTTATGAGGCTCCTTCACACAAATTATCATTCACGTTTCTACTTTTTAGTTTCGTTTATATTTTCTTGATTAAAAATGTCGAATACACAAAAATATTTATCTTTTCTAGTTTACTTGTTTACTTATCTTGCTTGCTAGTTTACTTGCTTCGTCACTATGTCTCAATACCAATTCTATAATATCTCTTATTATCAAAGGTTGACTTAGATTGAAAGTTCCATGAAAGACTTCATGAATAAACAATATTAGCGTAATAAATTATTTGTTGAGGAAATTATGGAACATTTTTCTCTAATTGATGTTATTAACTAACAAATTGATGAAGTAAACCGTGAGGTATCTAATCCCCAAACACAATTTGCTCAAACTGAAGAATTGCAAGGAAAGATTTCACATAAGCAAACCACTACAGTAAATAGGATGGCGGCTAAACCAGAATATTTACCTATTAGCAATCATGATGAAGATCTTAAAGTGATTGGTGTTTCTCCTTTTGAATCTGTATTAAGTAATCTAAAAACTAATAATAAAGGGACTGGATGAGTCAACTTTAGCTAGAAGGCGTCTAGTTTGTTCGGAGGGTGGTGATTGTAATGATAAAAATGGAAAAAGTGGGTTTGGAGAGGTCAAAACTTTAACTAGTGATGTGCCCACGACTTTGGATTATAAGGACTTGAATTATGAGAGTTTTTATTGAGTTGAATGCATTTCCTTGTTGATATCATAATTAGCTCACCAAATGCCTATGAACAAAATAAAGCTTTTACCAAACATATCGTACAAGCGATGATAAAAGCTCATGAGGATAAACTTGAACTAACAGTTGTTGTACCTAGAAAATTACACGATGAATCGGAACCTACTATTAAAATTAAGCTCAAAGAGTATGAATGTAATGCTTTGTGTGACCTTGGTTCTAGTGTTTCAACTATACCTAAATCTCTTTGCGATGTGCTTGGTCTCACCGATATACATGAGTCTTCCTTTAACTTGCATCTTGTGGATTCCACCATTAAAGAACCTTTGGATAGAATAAATGATGTGCTTATTATTGCTAACAAAAACTATGTTCCCGTAGATTTCATTGTTCTTGATATTGAATGCAATCCGTCGTGTCCAATTATACTTGGTAGACCTTTCTTACGAACTATATGTGCTATTATTGATATGAAGAAGGGAAACATAAGATGTTCCCATTAAAAAGGATGTAACAATTCCCTAGAAATAGAACTAAACCTCTTTATGAATCCGTCATTAGGGTCACTTATGGAATGAATGTCAAGGATGACAACAATTGATACTATGCATTATGCTAGCTAGGGTCGTAAAACGATAGCGCTTGTTGGAAGGCAACCCAATAATTATATTAACTTTTGTTTTATATTTTCTATTATTTTACGTTCACATGATTATTACTAATATAATGATTGTGTTTTTATATTTTAATTAGTGTGTGTGCCAAGTAAAGAATTTGGGATGATTTGGATGATAGTAGATTTCATCATGTGCAAAGAGAGAAACTTTTATGTAGAGTGCAGAATTTATGTGATTGTACTGGAATACATTTTTGATATGAAGTTTTACAGATGATTTATAGACAAATTTCCTAGGTTTTACTAATTTTAGAATTTTCGGAGTTACATAAATATGGTTAGTGCTGATCATTCTAGATTGTTCTATTTTAGACCAATTCTATTTTTGCTTACATAGTTTGCTTGCTTTGATGATGCTATGGATTATATCGAGGGATATAAGTCATGGAGAAGTTATAATATAGTACCTTATGCAATAATTAAATATGAATCAATTTATAATAGTACCTAAAGTTTATGAGTTTCCTATTATACTCACGGATCTCGCGAGGTTTCTCTTGAGTTTTGTGTGCTAAAATTTTCAAGTTTTGGGTGTGATCATGATGGATGAAGGTATAATAATGGAAAGTCTCTAAGCTTAGGTATGACCAAGTTACCCCAAGGTAATATCCTATGAATACTCAATTATCGAAGCTTGGGGTTGCCCTTGAAGGCATCCCCTCTTTCATCTCCATTCCATCGGTATGTCACTTGGAGCTATATTTGTGTTCATCACATGATGTGTGTTTTTCTTGGAGCATCATGTATTATAGTTTGATTTTGTTTTAGTTTTCCACAATAATTTTTGGTTGGACACACCTTTTTGATAGAGACAGATGTTAAGCATGATTTGTTAGCATACTCTATGTTCTTCCCTTATATCTTATGAGAAAAACAGTTGCTCTAGTGCTTCACTTATATCTTTTAGAGCACGATGGTGTGTAGATTTTATAGAAATAATTGTACTCTTGTTCTTCGTTTATATTTGTTTGAGAGTCTAATAGCGAGTAACGCTAATTTTCATGGGTTATAAGACTTGTTTAAAAATGATAGGTATTCAAGGAGGATAAAATAAAAAAATTCATGTAACACGTAAAAGAGAAATTGTGGGTTAATGATATTGATCTGGTAATATGAAAGGGAGTGAGTACATGATTGTTGGTTGGTATAAATATTGGTCATTGAAGGGTGTTACTTGTTGCTCATCTAGATAATGGTTATGGCATGGTGATGATGTGTGAGCATTCTTATTCCTCCTTGAAATCCTAGTGTTGTTCAGGTCGGGTGCGCGCGATGGTTAACTCCTACCAACCTACCCCTAGGGGTATGCGGTAGTACTGTGCTTCGGGGGAGCTAATAAGGTTTTGCAATAAGTATATGAGTTCTTTATGACTAGTGTGAATCCATGGAAGTATGCACACTCACCTTTCCGTATTTGCTAGCCTCTTCGGTACTGTGCATTGCCAATTCTCACCTCGAGGATCGGTGCAACCTCCGCTGGTGAATCCAAACCCTATGATACGATACACTCTATCACACATAAGCCACCTTATATCTTCCTTAAAACAGCCACCATACTTACCTACCATGGCATTCCCATAGCCGTTCCAAGATATATTGACATGCAACTTCCATCGTTACATGAGATGACTTATGTGTTCATCATCATATTGCTTTGCATGATCACGTATTTGACATAGTATTCATGGGAAAGCCACCATTTATCATTATTTACATGTCATGCTGGACTATTGCACATATTGGTACACTGCCACATGCATTCATATAGAGTCATTTCTTTCATCATCATTGAGTTGTTATCTCGACCTATAAATAGATAAAAGTGTGATGTTCAACATTATTAGAGCACTATCTCAGTGATGAAAGGATGATGATTACTATGACCCCTCCCCCCCCCCACACACACCCCACTCAAGATGAGATTCCGGACAAAAAATAAAAATAAAACTGAAAAGAAAAAGAAGACAAAAGGAAAGAAATAAAGAAAAAGAAATAAATGAGAGAAAAGAGAGAAGGGGCGGTTCTACTACTTCATTTTTACACACTTGTGCTTAGAGAGATCACCATGTTCTTCATATAGAGAGTTTCCGATTTCTCATTTTCAAATGCAAGTGGTAATTTTTCATTATAGAACTTTGCTTGCATATTCCGATGTTGTGCTTCCTCAAATTCCCGAGATCGTCATGAGCAAGATAGTAGGATGCACACCCACTTAGCTTCCGTTGCGCTTTCATACACTTATAGCTCCAGTGCATCCCGTTACATGGCAATCCTACTCCTCGCATTGATATCGATTGACGGGCTTCTTCATAGCCCATTGGTCCGCCTACAGGCGAGACTTTATTTCGACTTCTACACCTTTTAATATCTACCACCATACTCTATTCCATTCATGTTATGTCCATTGTTCACGCTCATGTATTGAGTTAAGTTGAAAATGTTGAAGGGAGTTAGAAGTATGATCTAATTGACTAACATAACACGGTGGTTCTCGTCATTTGTACTTAAGTGGTGAAGGTGGAGCCACACCATGCTAATATGATAAAATGAGTGGGGAGTGACATTCTTTAAGGATCATATATTTTGAAAGTTGATGATTTTGTTATTTATGTTTATGGATATTACTATGTTAATGTTTATTAGTTGATCGTTTCTGAGTGATCATACTTGGAAAATATTACATGTTAGGTAGCATGTCATATCAACAATTCTATTTTTATCATTTACCTACATGAGGATAACCAGGAATTAAGCTTGGGGATGTTGACACGTCTCCAATGTATCTATGATATTTTATTGTTCGAATATATCATATTATAATTCTTGGATACTTTATATGAATTTATGTGTTGTTTTATATCATTTTTGGAAACTAACCTATTAACCCAGTGCCTAGTGCCACTTGCTATTTATTGTGTGTTTCTGGATTTTAAGGAAACTAGTACTAAACAACGCCCAAATGCAACGATACTTTTTGCAATTTTTCTCGATAAAAATAAGCCCGAGAAGCTCTGGAGGGAGATCAGACACCACACGAGGTGGTGCCAAGCCACGAGGGCGCGCCCTGGGGGTAGGCTTGACGTGATGGCCTGGAGCCATCCCGTATGCCTTCTGACCTAACTCCGCCTCTATAAATCTTCTGAAATCACGAAAAATCCAAAGAGCCACGTGAAAAAGTTTTTCTGTCGCCGCGAGTCTGTTTTCCAATGTGATCCCATTTGGAGCCTTGTTCCAGTGTCGTGCCGGAGGGGGAATCAATCACGGAGGGCCTCTACAGCAACCTTGTTGCTCCCATGGTGATGTGTGAGTAGGCTACCATTGACCTATGGGTCCATAGCTACTACCTAGATGGCTATCTCCCTTTATGTTCCTCAATACAAAGTTCAGCGTGATTCCTGCGGTGATCTATTCGATGTAATCTTGTTTGTGGTGTGTGTGTTGGGATCCGATGAATTGTGGTTTTATGATAAGATTATTCGTGAGTATATATTGAGTCCTCGGTGAATTCTTTATGCATGATTATTATAGCTTCATATTTCTCTCTGATCTGTCGGTTTGGTTTGGCCAACTAGATTGATTTATCTTCAGTGTGAGGGGTGCGTTGTGATGGGTTCAATCTTGTCGTTCTCAATACTAGTGACAAAAGGGTACATGACACATATTTTTATGCTGCCATTACGCATAAAAAGATGGGGTTTATTCTATTAGTTGAGTTTAGCGTGTCTGCATCATGTCATCTTGCTCCAAGCATTACTCTTTTTCATACTTAATGCCATAGATGCATATTGGATAGTGGTTGATGAGTGGATTAATAGTAGTAGATGCAAGGAGTCAGACTACTTGCTTATGGATCTGATGCCTGTATACATGATCATTATTATGAATAAATATTTCATAACTATGTCATTTTCCACTAATTACCCAACAATAATTTTTCTATTGCTATCTTCGAGAGAGATGCCACTAAGGAAAACTATGGCCCCCGAGTCTTCACAAAATATATTACTAAAACCCTAAAAATATTGCTGCTTTATATTCTTTTATTTTATTTATATTCATATTATCTATCTATAACTACTTAATACTTGCAAGTAATGAGTGCAAGGGGCTTGATAACCCTCTTGCCCATATTGGGTGCAAGGACGACGAAAATTTGTGTGGTTCTCCTATTGGTTCAATAACCTTGGTTCTTAGTGAGGGAAATACTTATCTTTATTGTGTGGCATCTCATTTTTTCCTTGAGGAAAAACCCAACGCAGTATACAAGTACCAACGTGCTTCAACATTTTCCACTTCACTGAATACATGAGAGTGGACCATAGATATAACATGTGGGTGGAATACAGTATGGTGGTAGAGATCAAACTGAGACAAAGTGGAAAGAAAGTATCACATCAACTAGGCGGACCAACGGGCTATGGAGATGCCCATCAATCTATATCAATGCGAGGAGTAGGGATTGCCATGCAACAGATGCACTAGAGCTATCACTTGTAGAAAAAGGCCCATTTGTCCCGGTTCTAGAGGCCCATTAGCCCCGGTTCTGGAACCGAGAATAAAGGGTCGGAACTAAAGCCCAAAACCTTTAGTCCTGGTTTTCTTACGAACCGGGACAGAAGTGTCTCCACGTGGCCGCTGCGGGGAGCCCAGGCAGGAGGAACTTTAGTCCCGGTTTGTCACACCAACCGAGACCAAATTGCATCCACGCGTCAGCATCTGTCCAGAGCTGGGGTTTTTTGAATGGGGGGGGGGGGGTTGGAGGGTTAATTCAGTGGTTTCATATTGTGTTAGCTAGCTAATAGAGAGAACTGTCCTCTCTTTCTCCGTGCTTGGTCGACGCTAGCTACTATACATATAGAAAGAACTTGACGCTAGCTAATAAGAAAATGAAGGAAACCATTTACAATATAACATCTTTTACCATTTACAATATAACATCTTTTACAATTCCTAACATCATCTACCTAAGATCCAATCACAAATATGACACATGGTATTCTCCGTCTTTAGATATGATGTGGTCAAGAAAGAATCCTGCCAATTCCTCTTGAATTGCTCGTATGCGATCATGTGTTAGGAGTTAATCTCGCATCTGCCAGATCTAATTTAAAGAAGGGGATCAATACATTCATATATATGAATAAAACTCAAAACAATTGATGGTAATATATAAAATAAAATTGTGAATATTATTTACGTACATAATATTGTTTCTCAGATATGCCCCCCTGCTAAGAGGTCGAGAGGCGAATGAACTCGCATACGTAGTATGCACATAACTCAATCCCACCTTCCTGGTTCAAGCACTTTACGAGAATAGAGTTGAATCAAACTGATAATCAAGCATGGAAATGATATATTGATGAAAATTTGAATCAATTAGAGATGCACAAAGCTAGCTAGTACTACTTACTTCGGGGTGCGTAAATTGCAACACTTTTTTTAGACCGCGAACGTTATTGGTGAACTTCTTCCAAATGCTGCTAGGCAAAAAAAGATTACTTGATATCAGGAAATTAATGAAAGTTGCATGCCGATATGGTCCCCGTATTGACTGAACTTTCTTCTTGAGCATTGCAGTCATGTCCGCATAATACTCGAGATGTTTATGTCTCGAGTCTAAGACAATTACTTTTCCCCCATCAAGCTTAATGGATAGAAGAATATAGTGGTAACTACGCACGCATATATAACTCATCAATTACATTACTTAACCTCGAGTAAGCAAAACCGAGTATACACACAAGACGTCAACACTCATTTGAATTTGTAAGGAAAGAGTATTTCCCTTTTGTTTTGATTTATGAGGAACGACTTTAGCAAGTTGTCCTTGGTCTCTTTGGTTGAGCATCGTACTGACTATTCATTTACTGTATCTGGGCTAATGAACCCAACATCGAAGATTCCTACTTTTTTTAATTCGACGATCTTCAATCTTCATAATATATATAGTGAGGATAATCATATATGCATGCAATGAACGAGCTGAGCTAGAGACTTAACTATAGAAGTAATTACTACTTACAAACAGTAGGAAGTCACGAGTTGTTTGTCGATGGCCAATTGATTGTATAACTGAAACAACTACACAAATTGAACATGCATCACTGGAGCTCCAATGAATTCGTGCTCACGTTTCACTTCCATATAGATAGTGTCTCTCTCAGAATCCAAGCAGGTATTCATGTAATACTCATCTAATTTGTGTATCAGCGGCGTTAGAGGAGGATGACTAGGTTTGGCGAGAGGCTGCCCATGTCGGTATTCATATTTTTCTTCTGTTACCTCAACCGTTTGAAAAATGACATCATCCCCCAAGTAATCACCAGGATTGGTATCGGGCACCATCCCCGGCGGGTTAGCGCTGATATCGCTAGACTCCTTGAGCCGGGGGCACGATTGCTTCTCCTGTTGGCCGAGATGGGGAATTGTTTTCCCACTTCTTCGTTTTGCTAACCTTGCATCACCGCTCGCTGTCGGAGCGGCGATATCTCTCTTTCGCTTGAGAGAAGGAGGAGGAGGAGGAGGACGAGTGCCCTGATCACTCGGCGGAGGAGGAGGACGAGTGCCCTGATCACTCGGCGGAGGAGGAGGATGAGTGCCCTGATTACTTGGCAGAGGAGGAGGCGGAGTGCCCTGATCACTCACCGGAGGTGGAGGACGAGTGCCCTGATCACTCACCAGAGGAGGAGGACAAGTGCCCTGATCACTCACTGGAGGAGGAGAAGGAGGCGGAGTGCCCTGACTCGCTGGAGGAGGAGGAGGAGGAGGCGGAGTGCCCTGACTCGACGGAGGCATCCACTTTGGAAGCTTGTTGTACTCCTTCTACCATAGACATGTATTCCTCACATCATGAACGAGCTTATTCTCCCCTTCACCTGTAGGGTGGTCAAGCTCGAGCTCCTCAAATCCCTCCACTACTTCATCCACCATCACAACGGCAAAGCCATGTGGAATCGGAAGGCAGTGAAAAGTTCCGTTGGGTTGAGGAGGTGGAACAGAGCCGATAGTAGCCTTGAGAGTGAGGTTCCCGCATTTCGTCATAAGCTCGCAATGTTGAGACTCCACGATAGTATCCACGTGGTAGCTAGGAGCCGTGAAGTCAGGCTGAACGAGCTTCGTGGAAGCCATGCTGCTTCTCCGCTAAGATGGTGGGGTACCTCGCTGTCTCTCAAGTTACTCTAGCTTTTGTAATCTTGCATTGATCTTCTGCATGTAGCTCATCTCCACTTTCCTCTTTCTCTCTTGGCTTCTGTAACCGTCTACGTCGGGAAACCCAACCTTCCACGGAACGGAGCCTGGTGTCCCTCGTGTTCGTCCAGGGTGCTCAACATTTGCTAGGGCCTTAGTTAGGTCGTCCTTCTGTCTGTCGGGAACGAATGTCCCATCCTGCGCTGCTGTGATACACTTCTAAAGCTTGTTGATGGGTATTGGAAGTTGCTCATTCGGCCAACAACACTTCCCAGTTTCAGGGTCCAAAGTTCCCGCAACCCTAAAGAACAAACTCCTTGAACGGTCTGGCCAGTACAATGTTTGTGGTTCGACCCCTTTAGCAATCAGGTCATTCTCAGCTTTGTCCCCCAACGGACGGGCTTTGAGGAAGCCACCTGACCCTGTGTGATGGTGATACTGCTTCTTTGCAACATTGTTCTTGTTTGTCTGTGACATTTTCTTACTTTTGTCTCATGTCTTGTAGGAACCAAATGCGGGCCAGTGATCTCTCATCTTCTCAAATCGGCCGATGAATTATGGAGTCTTCCCCTTGTCGACAAACTTTTATTTCAACTCTTTCTTCCACCTCCTGAATAGATCTTCCATCTTCTTAAGAGCACACGCTTGACCAGTGGCTCTATAACTGGCTTATTCGGATCCTCCTCTCGAGGTAGGGTGAAATTTGCCCTTACTGCGGTCCAAAGATCATCTTTCTACCTATCAGTGACATAATCACCTTCAGGGACGTCGTCGCCCTTAGGCTTATTCCATTGCTTCATGCTGATCGGGATGTTGTCCCTAACAATAGCTCCGCACTGAGATGAAAATGCATCCTTGGTCCGCTTGGGTAGAATCGGTAGGCCATCGTCACGGAGTTCTGTGATCGTGAACTTGCATCCTTGTGCAACCTTCTCTTCGGGCCTCGTCTCGTAACCGAAGTTTGGCTCGATCCAGACTTTGCAACAGCTCCCTCCTCCGTTCGGTCACCAGAGCCGTCATCATGGTCTCCTTCTTCCTCCGACATTCGGTCGCCGAAGCCATCATGATCATGTCCTTCCTCCTCCATTGTTCGATCAGCAGAGCCGTCATCCTCTCCTTCTAGACCATCGACGTCGTTGAGTTAAAAGAGATTTCAACTCCATCACGGTTATCTCACCCAACAACTATTCTTCTTCCAAGTTTCTTGGATCCATATTTTCTGCAAATATTACAACATGGCAATTAATATACAAACATGAATGTCCGACGTCCGGACTGCCTCTCTCATGAATGTCAAACAATGGATTCTATACAAAAAAAATTCAATATTTAGCTTGGACACTTATGGCATTTAGCTTTGATTTGTTACCTGTGAAACTCCCATGAGTTTAGCTTAGTTTATTCGTGTACTATGATTTTGCATACCTTTTTTGATATTTTACGAGTTAGTGAAAAGTAAGCAATGTGATGACACCGTTTCGGATATCAAGATGGTACTGTAACATAATTTTCATGATAGCAATGCAAAATGAGTTGTGCACAAGTTTAGCAATGCAAAATGAGTTGTGTACTAAATGAGATGTTAGCTATATTTGAAAATTCGAGAATGTGAATATTTGAAAATGTACAAAGAAATTTACAAACACGATGACGACGGCCTCGGTGAGGCGCGGGCTCCGGGCGGGGACGGGCGACGACGACGGGCTCGGGGTGGCGCAACCGATGACGACGACAGGCTCGGGGAGGAGGCGCGGGCCGACGACGACAGGCTCGGGGCGGCGACGATGGGCTTGGGGGCGACATCGACGGTGATGAGCTCGGGGGCGACGATGATGGGGTTGGGGTGATGATGACGACGATGGGCTTGGGGGCGACGACGACGATGATGGGCTCGGGGAGACGACGGGCTCGGGGCGACGTCGACGGCGATGGGCTCGGGGGCAACGGCCACGACGGGCTCGGAACGACGTCAGCCGCGACGAGCTTGGGGCGACGGTGATGGCAATGGGCTCGGGGCATCGACGGGCTCGGGGGCGACGGTGATGATGGGCTCATGGAGGAGGCGCGGGCCGGCGGCGACGGGTCCTCTCAACCGCATGAGAGAAGAGAACAGGGGAAACGGGAGTTGGTGGAAATTTTGTTAATTCCTGCCATATATATATATGCGAACAGCTTTGGTTCCGGTTGGAGCTCCAACCGGAACCAATGCCAACCTTTCGTCCCGGATGGAGCCACCAACCGGGACTAAAGGTCAATTTTCATCAGCCCAAAAGCACGGGAAGAAGAGACCTTTAGTACCGGTTGGTGGCTCCAACCGGGACGAAAGGGTGGCATTTGTTCCGGTTGGAGCCACCAACCGGGACAATAGGTAAATTTTCATCCACCCAAAAGGGTGGGATGAAGAGACCTTTAGTACCGGTTCGTGTCTTCAACCGGGACAAAAGGGTGGTATTGGTCCCGGTTGGAGCCACCAACCAGGACAAAGTGTGGTGCTGCCCGGGCCAATTTTTTAGTCCCACCTCGCTAGCCGAGAGAGCTCGCGACTGGTTTATAAGCAGTGTTGCGCACACCCTATCGAACTCCGCTCAATTGCACGCTTCCGAGCCTAATCTCTCACTACTTGTGGGCCTATTGGGCCTACTTCGGGCCTGAATCCTGGCCCAACCAGTTGGTTGGGTTTCTAGTCGTATTGAGGCCATGGTGGCACAGTAGGTCGCATTTTTTAAAAACAATTCTATTTCTTTGTTTTTTTACTTTATTTATTTTATATTTTTCCTACTTACTATTTTTCAGTGATTTTTTTAATTTTAGGTCACAATTTCTTTCAAAATGCAACATAGCCACATCATCCATTTTCAACAATTTCTGACTTCATTTGGTATTTTTCATGCATTTACTACTTTTTGAGCTAAATGACAATGCAATTGAAAAGCACTACAAATGAACTCTGAAAAGGTTGAAAGTTGGCATGGTATCATCATTTCACCCACATAGTATGTGCTAGAAAGTTGAGAAGGTTATGGCAAAAACTGGATACACTTCGTGTACAAAACGGACAATCTATTTCGAAGTATCACTCTTTCATACAAAAATTCATTTGTTACAAAGGGATTTTATTTTTCGGACTTATTTGAACTTCAGACTTTTTGTGTGTTCAAAATGCACCATTCAAAGCCACATCATCAATTTTCAACAGTTTCTAACTTCATTTGGTATTTTTCATGCATTTACTGCTTTTTTGAGCTAAATGACCATGAAATTGAAAAGCGCTACAAATGAACTGTGAAAAGATTGAAAGTTGGCATGGTATCATCATTTCACCCACATAACATGTGCTAAAAAGTTGAGAGAGTTACGGCAAAAACTGGATGCACTTCGTGTACAAAACGGACAATCTCTTTCGAAGTATCAGGGTTTCATACGAAAACACATCTGTTACAAAGGGATTTCATTTTTAAAAATTATTTGAACTCCAAACTTTTTGTGTGTTCAAAATGCACCATTCAAAGCCACATCATCAATTTTCAACAATTTCTGACTTCATTTGGTATTTTTCATGCATTTACCTCTTTTTTGAGCTAAATGACCATCAAATTGAAAAGCACTACAAATGAACTCTGAAAAGGTTGAAAGTTGGCATGGTATCATCATTTCACCCACATAGCATTTGCCAAAAATTTGAGAGGGTTACGGCAAAAACTGGATGCACTCGTATACAAAACGGACAATCTCTTTCAAAGTATGAGAGTTTCATACGAAAACTCATCTGTTACAAAGGAATTTCATTTTGTGAACTTATTCGAACTCCACACTTTTTGTGTGTTCAAATTGCACCATTCAAAGCCACACCATCAATTTTCAACAATATCTGACTTCATTTGGTATTTTTCATGCATTTACTGGTTTTTTGAGCTAAATGACCATGAAATTGAAAAGAACTACAAATGAACTCTGAAAAGGTTGCCAGTTGGCATGGTATCATCATTTCACCCACATAGCATGTGCTAAATAGTTGAGAGGGTTACCGCAAAAACTAGATGCACTTCGTGTACAAAACAGACAATCTGTTTCGAAGTATGAGGGTTTCATACGAAAACTCATCTGTTACAAAGGGATTTCACTGTTCTGAACTTATTCAAACTCCAGACTTTTTGTGTGTTCAAAATGCACCATTCAAAGCCACATCATCAATTTTCAACAATTTCTGACTTCATTTGGTATTTTTCATGCATTTACTGATTTTTGGACCTAAATAACCATGCAATTGAAAAGCACTACAAATGAACTATGAAAAGGTTGAAAATTGTCATGGTATTATCATTTCACCCACATAGCATGTGCTAAAAAGTTGAGAGGGTAGCGGAAAAAACTTGATGCACTTCATATACAAAACGGACAATCTCTTTCGATGTATTAGGGTTTCATACGAAAACTCATCTGTTACAAAGGTATTTCATTTTTTGAACTTTTTAGCACATGGATATGAAAAATCGTCTGTTACAAAGGGTTTCATACGATATTTTTTTGAAAAGTTGAGAGGGTTACAAAAGGCATTTCATTTATTCACTTTTTCTTGGCTTGTGTTCTTTTCTTATTGCACCGTAGCCATGGATAATCTTCATCGTTTAATAGGGTACTTGGGTCAGCCTTGACTTTGAAGGGAGGAATTTCATGAAACTTTTCATAATCTTGAGACATGTATGTCTTGCCCTCCAATCCCGTGATGTCTCTTTTTCCTGAAAGAACTATGTGGCGCTTTGGCTCATTGTATGATGTATTCGCTGCCTTATATTTTCTTTTTCTCGGTTTGGTAGACATGTCCTTCACATAGAAAACCCGCGCCACATCATTGGCTAGGACGAATAGTTCGTCTATGTACCCAAGCTTGTTCAGATCGACTGTTGTCATTCTGTACTGTCGGTCTATCTGTACCCCGCCTCGTGACAGATTGACCCATTTGCACTGAAACAAAGGGGCCTTGAAATCATGTGCATAGTCAAGTTCCCATGTGTCCACTATGTAACCATAGTATGTGTCCTTTTTCCCATTCTCATCTGTTGCATCAAAGCGGACACCGCTGTTTTGGTTGGTGCTCTTTTGATCTTGGGAGATCGTGTAAAATGTATTCCCATTTATCTCGTACCCTTGTAAGTCAATACAGTCGAAGATGGTGCCCTGGCCAACGAGTGCAGCTCATCAGAAACAGTGTTGTCACCTATGAGACCTTTTTGCAACCAGCTGCCAAAAGTCATGATGTGTTCATATGTAATCGAGTCGTCACACTGCTCCGGGTGTTTGGAGCGCAGAATATTCTTGTGTTCATCGAAATACGGGGTCACCAAGGTAGAATTCTATAAAACTATATAGTGTGCTTGAGACCAAGAATGCATGTCCGTACATATTATTGAGCCTGCTCCTAGTGTGCCTTTTCTAGTCAGTCTCCCCTCATACCACGATTGAGGGAGACCAATCTTCTTAAGGTCAGGAATGAAGTCAACACAAAACCCAGTGACATCCTCTGTTTGATCGCCCATGGAGATGATTCCTTCTGGCCTAGCGCGATTACGAACATATTTCTTTAAGACTCCCATGAACCTCTCAAAGGGGAATATATTGTGTAGAAATACAGGGCCCAGAACGACAATCTCGTCAACTAGATGAACTAGGACGTGCGTCATGATATTGAACAAGGATGATGGGAACACCAGCTCAAAACTAACAAGGCATTGCACCAAATCACTCCTTAACCTTGGCAGGATTTCTGGATCGATCACCTTCTGAGAGACTACATTAAGGAATGCACATAGCTTCACAATGGCTAATCGAACGTTTTTTGTTAGAAGCCCCTTCAATGCAACCGGAAGCACTTGCGTCATAATCACATGGCAGTCATGAGACTTTAGGTTCTTGAACTTTTTCTCTGCCATATTTATTATTCCCTTTATATTCGACGAGAAGCCAGAGGGGACCTTCATACTGAGTAGGCATTCAAAGAAGTTTCCTTCTCTTCTTTGGTAAGAGTGTAGCTGGCAGGACCTTCATACTCCTTCGGATGCATGCCGTGTTTTTATGCACACATTGATGTTCCTCCCATGCCTCCGGTGTATCTTTTGTCTTCCCATACACTCCCAAGAAGCCTAGCAGGTTCACGCAAAGATTCTTCGTCACGTGCATCACGTTGATTACAGAGCGGACCTCTAGGTCTTTCCAATCGGGTAGGTCCCAAAATATAGATTTCTTCTTCCACATGGGTGCACGTCCCGCATCGTCATTCGGAACAGATAGTCCGCCAGGACCCTTTCCAAAGATTACTTGTAAATCATTGACCATATCAAGTATGTGATCACCAGTACGGGGGGCGGGCTTCTTCCGATGATTCGCCTCACCTTTCAAACGCTTTCCTTTCTTCCGACATTGACGGTTGGTTAAAAGAAATCGACGATGCCCCAGGTACACATTCTTCCTGCATTTGTCCAAATATATATTGTTGGTGTCATCTAAAGAGTGTGTGCATGCGTTGTATCCCTTGTTTGTCTGTCCTGAAAGGTTAGTGAGAGCAGGCTAATCGTTGATGGTTACAAATAGCAACGCATGTAGGTTAAATTCCTACTATTCCTTATCATCCCACACACGTACACAATTTCCATTCCATAGCTGTAAAAGTTCATCAACTAATGGCCTTAGGTACACATCAATGTCATTGCCGGGTTGCCTAGGGCCTTGGATGTGAACTAGCATCATAATGAACTTCCTCTTCATGCACAACCAAGGAGGAAGGTTATACATGTTGGAAATATGCCCTAGAGGCAATAATAAAATGATTATTATCATATTTCCTTTTTCATGATAATCGTCTATTGTTCATGCTATAATTGTATTAACACAAAATAGTAATACATGTGTGTATAAATAGATCACAATGTGTCCCTAGCAAGCATCTAGTTGGCTAGCTCGTTGATCAATAGATGATCATGGTTTCCTGATCATGGACATTGGATGTCATTGATAAAGGGATCACATCATTAGGAGAATGATGTGATGGACAAGACCCAATCCTAAGCATAGTACTAGATCGTGTTGTTCGTATGCTAAAGCTTTTCTAATGTCAAGTATCTTTTCCTTTGACTGTGAGATTGTGCAACTCCCGGATACCGTAGGAGTGCTTTAGGTGTATCAAACGTCACAGCGTAATTGGGTGACTATAAAGGTGCACTACGGGTATCTCCGAAAGTATCTGTTGGATTGGTATGAACCAAGATCGGGATTTGTCACTCCGTGTGACGGAGAGGTATCTCTGGGCCCACTCGGTAGAACATCATCATAATGAGCTCAATGTGACTAAGGAGTTAGTCACGGGATGATGTGCTACGAAACGAGTAAAGAGACTTGCCGGCAACGAGATTGAACAAGGTATGGGGATACCGACGATCGAATCTCGGGCAAGTTCTATACCGGTAGACAAAGGAATTGTATACGGGATTCATTGAATCCTTGACATCGTGGTTCATCCGATGAGATCATCATGGAACATGCGGGAGCCACCATGGGTATCCAGACCCCGCTGATGGTTATTGGCCAGAGAGGTGTCTCGGTCATGTCTGCATGCCTCCCAAACCCGTAGGGTCTACACACTTAAGGTTTGATGACGCTAGGGTTATAGGGAATTGTTATATGAGGTTACCGAAGGTTTTTCGGAGTCCTAGATAATAACCTGGACGTCATGAGGAGCTCCGAATAGTCCGTATTAAAGAATTATATATAGGAAGTGAGGATTTGGTTGCCGGAATTGTTTCGGGCGACACCAGTAATGTACCGGGACCACCGAAAATGTTTCGGGGGTCCACCGGGAGGGGCCACCAGCCCCAAAGGCTAGCATGGGCCAAAAGGTGGAAGGGAACCAGTGCAGAGTGGGTTGGTGCACCTCCCACCTAGGACCAAGGCGCCACAAGAGAGGGAAAGGGGGGACCCTAGTGCAGATGCGCCTAAGGCCCATCTGGGGTGCGCCACCCCCTCTACCTTGCCCTAGCCGCCACTACCAGCCCTAGATCGGGTTGCCGCACCCTTTGGGGGTGGAAATCCTAAAGGGGGCGCCCCCTCCCTCTCCCCTTATATATAGTGGAGCTTTTGGCTGATTTGAGACACACGAAATCTCTCTCTCGGCGCAGCCCTGCTTCTCCTCTTTCTCCTCTCCCACGGTGCTTGGCGAAGCCCTACCGGGAGACCTTGTAGCTCCACCACCACCACGCCGTGGTGATGCTGGAGCTCTCCCTCAACCTCTCCCTCCTCCTTGCTGGATCAAGGCGCAGGAGACGTCACCGGGCTGTACGTGTGTTGAACGCGGAGGTGCCGTGATTCGGCACATAGAACGAAACCGACCGCAATCTGAATCGCTGCGAGTACGACTCCATCGACCGTGTTCATAGTAACGCTTCCTCTTAGCAATCTTCAAAGGTATGAAGATGCTCTAAAACGTCTCACGTTGCTGGTCTCTCCATAGATAGATCCTTGTATGGAGTAGGAAACTTTTGAATTTACTATTGTTTCCCTAACAATACATACATAGAGTCACATGCCATGTGCTATGCTTGCTGCTCTGCTCCCTAAAAGGATTAACGCCATCTGCACTTAAACCAAACCATACCTTCCCTGGGTCACGTGTAAAGTTGCTCCACTTTCTCTCGATCTTTCTCCACTGTGACCTGCGAGCGGGTGCTCTCAACTTCATGTCTTTCTTATGGTCTTTTATGTGCCATTGCATCAACTCAGCATGCTTTTTGTTTCTGAACAGACGTTTCAACCATGGTATTATAGGACCATACCACATCGCCTTGGCCGGAACCATCTTCCTGGTGCGCTAGCCCTCAACATCACCAGGGTCATCTCTTCTGATCTTATACCGCAATGCGCCGCATATCGGGCATGCGTTCAAATCCTCGTACGCATTGCGGTAGAGGATGTAGTCATTAGGGCATGTATGTATCTTCTGCACCTCCAATCCTAGAGGGCATAGAACCTTCTTTGCTTCGTACATACTACCGGGCAATTTGTTATCCTTTGGAAGCTTCTTCTTCATTATTTTCAGTAGAGAACTAAATCCCTTGTCACATACACCATTGTCTGCCTTCCATTGCAGCAATTCCAGTGTGGTACCGAGCTTTGTGTTGTCATCTTTGCAATTTGGGTACCACCCTTTTTTGTGATCCTCTAACATGCGATCGAACTTCAACTTCTCCGTTTCACTTTCGCATTCTCTATGTGCATCAACAATGACCTGACGAAGATCATCATCGGGCACATTGTCTGGTTCCTCTTGATCTTCAGCTTCCCCCATTGCAGTATCACCGTATTCAGGGGCGGGCAGTTGTCATCATCCTCTTCTTCTACGTTGTCTTCCATCATAACCCCTCTTTCTCCATGCTTGGTCCAAACATTATAGTGTGGCATAAAACCCTTCTGAAGCAGGTGGAAGTGAAGGGTTTTATAGTCGGAGAAAGCCTTCGTATTCCCACATACAGTACATGGACAATGCATAAAACCATTCTGCTTGTTTGCCTCAGCCGCTTCGAGAAAATTATGTAGGCCCTTAATATACTCGGAGGTGCGTCGGTCACCATACATCCATTGCCAGTTCATCTGCGTGCGTTATATAATAAAGTGAATTAAAAACCATTACAACATATCATGAATAGAAAAGTGACCAAATTAATAGAAATTCATCATTACATTAAAGTCCAAGTACAGTAGTGACCAAAATAAATACATAACATTCATACATTGTTCTCATTATTGAACAACATATAGCTCTCTAGAGCATATAATTAGAACATACATTGAAACTATAAAATTTAAATGCAACAACAAATGCGATCATAACCGCAACTAAGGTATCAATTGATCCAATGACATAATTATACCAAGCCTAAGTATGAATGGCATATTTTCTAATCTTTCTAATCTTCAAGCGCATTGCATCCATCTTGATCTTGTGATCGTCGACGACATCGGGAACATCCGACTCCAATATCATCTTCTCCTCTTCAACTCTTTGTAATTTTTCTTTCAAGTAATTGTTTTATTTTTCAACCAAATTTAATTTCTCGGCAAGAATTTCTATGTCGGATGGAATTTCTGGTTCACATACCTCCTAGATTAAAAAATCTATATCACGTTGGTCGGCATAATTCTCATAAACACTAAATTAAACAAATAGTTATAAAAGTTAATATATACCACATCCGAATCATAGACAGGACGAGGGCCGATGGAGGCGGATACCAAAACCATCACACTATATAATAACAAACAATAATAAAAGTAAGAAAATTACATAAGTATCTATCTAAATCATACAAGTAAGAATTTTTTTTTATTTTAGAAAAAATATAAGAAGAAGAGACTAACCACGGTGGTGCCGGCGCCGAGATGGGCGCGGGCGATCGACGGCGGTGAGGACAGGGATGGGATAGGACGAACCACCAAAGCTACACAAAACTTGAGGAGAATGGAGCTTGGACAAGGAGATTCGAGAGGAGAAAGCTTAAGTGTGGCTCGGGCATTTAATCGAACACCTCATGTGTATAGGAGGTGAGCTAGAGCACGAGAGAGCTCTCCCATGGCCGACCAAAAAAAACAGGGTAGTGCACTGCTCTGCTCACGGGTAGGGGGTATATATAGGCAAACAATTGGTCCCGGTTTGTGCATGGAACCGGGTCTAAAGTTCAACATTTGGTCCCGGTTTTAGCCACAAACCGGGACTAATGGTTGTGGGCCAGCAGCAAGGCACATTGGTCCCGTTCATGTCTGGAACGGGGACCAAAGTGGTCATACGAACCGGGGCCAATGGCCCACGAGGCCCGGCCGGCGCCCTGGCCTCACGAACCGGGACCGATGCCCCCATGGGTCCCGGTTCGTGAGTGAACCGGGACTAATGGGATTCCATCAAGTGGATCAAAGCCCTCTTTCTACTAGTGTATAAGTGTATGAAAGCTCAAATGCAGCAAAGTGGGCATGCATCCAATTTGCTTGATCATGAAGGCCTTGGGCATTTGGGGAAGCCCGTCAGCAGAATATACAAGCCAAATTCTATAACAAAAAAATCTGCTAGCTTACGAAAAATGACAACTGAAGAGACTATATGAATAACATGGTACTCCCTCTAAGCACAAGTATGAAAAAATATGGTAACACCACCCCTTCTCTCTTTTCTCTCTTTTTCATTTTTTTCTGTTTTTTTCCTTTTTTCTTTCTTTTTTCCTTTTTCTTTTTCTTTTTCTTTTTTTGCATGGTCAGTTTGTCTTCTCTGTTTTGTTTTTCGCCTCCCCCATTTCTTTTTTTTTCTTTTTCTTTTTATTTTTATTTTTACTTTCTTTTTCGTTCGGAGTCTCATCCCGACATGTGGGTGAATCATAGTATCCATCATCCTTTCCTCACTAGATCGGTTCTCTAATAATGATGATCATCACACTTTTATTTACTTACAACTCAATATGAAAAACTACACAAGATGACTCTATATGAATGCCCCTCACAATGTACTAGAATGTGCAATGATCTGGCATAACATGTAGGTAATGATAAACGGTGGTTGTGCCATGAATACTATGTCGGCTACATGATCATGCAAAGCAATATGATGATGAACACACAAGGCATGTGACAAAACAGTGGAAGTTGCGTGGCAATATATCTCAGAACGGCTATGGAAATGCCATGATAGATAGGTCTGGTGCCTGGTTTGAGGAAGATATAGGGTGGCTTATGTGTGATGGAGCGTATCATACTACAATGTTTGGATGCACTATGGCTGTGGGACCCCGACTTATACGTCGTGATCATTGAATGCACGTATATAGTGATCCCAGATATCAATGCTCACTGAACACACAGAAATTGAATAATAAGAGTCTTACATCCATACATACCGTATGATACAAATAGATACCATTAATGTCAAGTCTTACATAGATAGGGCCTCGAAGGTCGATAGACCAAACATAACTAGTAGCGGAAATCTTGATTCTAAACCGTGAACCCGAGCCATCTGTCTTAAACCTACATGCATTTTGACTCGTTTTGAAGCGTTCTAGTTTGCGTGTTTGTCTCCTACAAACTCTTCACCATATTCTTGCCCTTCCATGTCTGGCGAGTTAAATAATCAGTGGCAAGCCAATGAGTACTTTGAATGTACTCACAAGCAACCCATGTTGTGGAACAAGGTAATAATAATGCATGATATAACACTAAGTACGTAACTTTGCAGAAAGCTGATTTTGAGTGCAATGACATGATCAAACTTGAAAAAGCATGCATCAATATGTCGCGGGTATCCGTATGTACCTACTACAGATGTCATCATAAATAGGGTTTGGACGTCCCACGTTCATTTCCCACACCAAGTCATCCGACTTGGCTCAAGTACCATCTTTCTCATATCATCAACTTTTTCACTTACTCACACACACACACTTGGTTTATGCGGAAACAAATGGACGTAGTTTAAGGAGGATTACCCAACTGTCCTTGACCGTGGACATGGCTATTTGAATAGTTTTACACTCTTCAAAGGTTGTGCGATGTACCCACAAGACTTGGGGAACTTTCGTGTCAGCCACGACTCGTGGTATGTTACATACCCGAGGAAAGCACCCGAACAATGCCTTTCCCCTGACATCACTAAACAAAGAGTCCACTGGATTGGTACCCAGACGTCATGATGTACATCATACGAGCCTCGCTCCAGATCATACCATCCATGAAGGGACCAATGGTGTGTCCGGTGCCTGTGAAAATAGCTCATGGTCACCCTACCTGGCAAGACCCCGTCATGAGAGTGACCACACCACTCTCACCACTAGTAATGCGGGCTCTCTGCTATCATCGACCGAAGTAATCAACAAATCCCCATTCCATAAGGGGTATCGTGGTCGCAGATGTAATGTTGGGACGGTCGGCAAATCTGAACTCTCATCCTCTTTTCGAAACCACACACACAAACTTTCCTTGGTACACAACTTCTTTCTCAAGTGGACACCCATCTCACACCATCTCCCTCGGGTATTAGTGTCCCCGACAGGGTTTTCGAAACGACTTCAAAATCATTTATCTCACGGTCACCACGCAAAGACCCATCCCATTTGTGTAGCATCTACTAGCATTCTAGCTACTTCCCACCCGCACAACCCTCATAGGTGGTAGGGTCATGCTCATGTGCAAGTATCAACAAGGGTTTTATCAGAGACAACCCACCAAGTGCTACATGTCATGCAAAAATAAATGGTTTCTTAGACATGGTCAAAGGGCTGCTTGCCTTGCTCAACAAATTCTCCAGGGTCTTCAAAATCTTATGGTCCAAGCCCTTCGACAACAACGGAACCTATCATCGCAGCATTAACGGCAAAAATAAGAACACCACAAAAACAGGAAAAATAATTTGCTGAGAAAAATGTCACCCTACTTTTGTAAAATACTAAGGTGATTGCAGTCATTGTAAAAATAGCTAGGTTCTATTTTTGAGGTGTAAGATGTTGTGAAAAACATTTTAACAGAAGGTTAAAAGATTTAAAATTAGGTTTATAAAAACTTGTGCATAAAAGTTTCCGTAAAAATTACACAAGTGATGTTATTAAATACTACACATTTTTAGAATATTTATGGTGAAAGAATAAATGCATTTGGATGCATTTTGGCTTGTGTGAATTTTTTCCAAAATAGAAGAAAATGGGAAAAATAAAAAGAACAGGAGGGGGCCTTAGAGCCGCCAGAGGCGCCACCAACTAGGTCGTCCCAGAGAAACCAGCGCAGGCGGGCGAGGGCGTGCACGCGCGACAGGTTCAGTTTAAAGCTCCACGGGGGCCCTGCTTGCTAGCGACACAGAGGAGAGGAAGGAAAGGCTGATGCGCGGGGTCCCACCTCGTGGTCATCTTCTGCCTCTCGACAGGGGCGAAGGGAATCTCACCGGCATTGATTCCGGCAACGGCGAGAGGAGCTAGAGGTGGGTATGGACTCGGGAGGGAGCCACCGCTTTACTAGACGTTGAAGGGAGGTCGGATATGTAGGAGGTCGCCGGTGACGAGCACCCGCAATGGTTTAGGGAGGTGATCAGAGTTGGCGCTCCAGGCTACAAAAAGCACCAGGAATGGAGGGAAAAGCATCAGCAGCTCGTTGTTGTTCCAAAGGAAGAGAGAGAATGGCCGGAGATGCCACCTACTGTGGGAATCAACAGCGGCCCAAAGCTGCGGCGCCGAGCTCGATTCCGAGCAAAGAGAGGGGGAAGAGGAGTGGGAATGGTGCAGGAGGCGATTGGGGTCACGTGAGAGTGGAGGGGAAGGAGAGGGAAGCTCGGTGGCCTTTAAATAGAGGTGGTCGCGATGCACCGAATGCTTGGTGCATCGGCAAGCTCGGGGTCCAGGCCAGGCGCATGGGGGAGAGAAGAGGGCGAGTCTACGATTCTCCTGGGGTTAGTCGAGGGCGGGAGTAGAGAAGAGGGGGAGCGGGGTGGCCTGCGCTTGCGAGGCCCGTGGTTGGCCAAATTGGGCGGTGCTCGGGTACGCCGAGGGTGGCCGTTGGAGATGAAGAGAGGAGGGGGCCGACGGGGGAGAATGTCACGGATGCCCACGTACCTAGATTGGCGTGAGGGAGAAGCTCGAGGCGATCGGTAGCTTCGGGCAGAGGGCGACTACAGTGAGGCTAGGCGCTATAGCGCGCTCTTGATTGCACGAATTGCATGCGAGGCATGCTAATGATGACTTTTTCATGGCCAAGCGTGTCCAGGGGGTCAAGCGGGAAATAAACAAGTGGGCAAAGAATTTGGATGCTCTCAAGATTCGACCCAGAGAGGAAGCAGTGGAGAGAGAGGTGAGATCTTGTTGTCCAGGAGGAAGTTTTGTGTTTTACCCCACCAATAATTGAGCTATGCTCGTGGAAAAGTTATTCAGGTGGAGAGCATCACGAGGAGGAGCTGTGGTAGAAAATTTAAGTGAAGGACATGAGAAAAGGTGGGGAAAGCAGCAATGTTACCAAACTACCAGAAGGTGTTTGATGATTGCTTGGGCAAGTTACCTTTACCCAATTGCTATGAAAGTTAATAGGATTGCATTGTGGTAAAAACCAGGAGTGTTCACCATGTTTCAACTCATTTTTACAAAGTTGATAATGCAAACTTGATAATACCCAAGAATTGACAGAATCAGATTCCTGATGACTTTGGTGATCAAATCAAGTCCCACAAATGCACAACTTGGTGTAGCATTCATATTTGGGGCCTAGACCACCTCTACAAAATTTGAGATCATTTGGATAAACTTGGCAATGTAAAGTTGCTTAAGTTTGGTTCTGGACAGGGAGGGTTTTGGGGTTCCTAAGTGAACCAAATCAACTTGGATTGAGATGAAATTTTGCAGGGTCACCAAATATACCATGGGTGACTTACAAGAATTTTCCTGAAATTTATTGAGAATATTTCCTTTCGAAATATTTCGAAAGCTTGAAATAGGCAGAAAGGGTTTTGAGGGGTTTTGTCCAATATTTTGAACTTGACCATGTGTTGAAACTCATATGTATGGAAAATATATGTCCACTGAGTTTCCCTAAATTTTCTCAAATATTTTCAAGGAAATAAAATATTTTATTCACTATGAAATACCATTTCTAGCCTCATAAAAGGGTGTTTAAATAAAATCGAAAATAACTTTTAAAATAATTATGTTGTGGTTTTGGGAAGTCATTTTGATAATAGAATCAAAATAAAATCTTTGGGGTAAAACATCCCTCCTAAATTAACGACTTGTAGTGCAAATCCCAGTTTAGGGGTTTTGAAACTTTAAAATAAATAAATGCCCTATTGTCGAGATAATTTTTTTTACAAAAGTAGTTTCTCATTCTATACACATGGCATGGTCATTGGGGAAGGAGTTGGATCAAGGAGAGTAAATTTTGGAGAGAAGAATAACTTTGATGACTTAGAACACAATCAATCACACAAGCATGTTGCAATCAAAACAACCATCACAAGCACTAAAAAAGTTTTAATTTGATCCATATTTTGCAATAACATAATGTGGCAAAGTTGTACAAACACAGGATGTGACATGCACAGACTCTCAAGGTGAGAATGGGCAATGCATGGTACCGAGGAGGCTAGCAAGTTATGGAGAGGTGAGAGCGTGTATATCCATGGATTCACATTAGTCATAAAGAACTCTCATACTTATTGTAAATCCTCATTATCTCTCTCGAAGCAAAGTACTACCGTATGCCCCTAGGGAGGAGGTTGGTAGGAGTTAACCATCATGCGCCCCTGACTCGAACAACACGATAGGATTTCAATCAGGTATAAGAACTCTCACACGTCATCACCATGCCATAACCAATATTTAGATGAGTAAAAATAGCAATATTTAATACCAATATTCCTACTGACCAATGATCATGTATGTCCCTAGGGAGGAGGTTGGTAGGAGTTAACCATCATGCGCCCGTGACTCGAATAGCACGATAGGATTTCAATCGGGTATAAGAACGCTCACACCTCATCACCATGCCATAACCAATATTTAGATGAGTAAAAAATAACAATATTCCAACTCACCAATGATCATGTACTCATGCCCTTCCATATTACTACACCAATACAATTAACCTACACTTCTCTTTTATGATGAGCAATATGAAAGTTTTTATTAGATCCCCCTGAATATATATCCTTTTTGGGATAGTCGTATAACACGTGCATATTACTATTCCTATTTCTTAAGCTCTCAAAAAGATTTAAGTGAAGCATGAGAGTACAATTATTTCTCTTAGATCTGAACATCATCGTGCTCTAGAAGATACAAGTGAAGCATTAGAGCAACTACCCAACTGAAAAGATATAAATGAAGCATATAGAGTATTCTAACAAATTATGATGACCATGTGTCTCGCTAAAATATGTGTGTCTAGCAAAAAATTATTATGTCAAACTAGATGGAAGAAAATGATAATACACAACGCTCCAAGAAAAACTCATATCATGTCATGAATAAAAATGTAGCTCCATGTGACATACCGGTAGATTGGAGACAGAAGAGGGGATGTTATCGAGGGCATCCTCAAGCTTAGATGCTTGGGTATTTCTTGAATATTACTTTGTCGTGACTTGGGTGTCTCCAAGCTTTTGGTCTTGTTGTTCCTCATTCCTTCATCCATCATCGTCTCACCCAAAACATGAAAACTTCACCACACAAAACTCAATAGAAACCTCATGAGATCCACTAGTATAATAGGGAAACAATAAATTTAGGTAATGTTGTAAATTTATTAATATTTAGTTATTGTATAAGATAAAGTATTCTAAATTATATATGACTTATATCCCCTGATATAATCTGTAGCAACATCAAAACAAGGAAACTATGCAAGCAAAAACAAAATCTGTCAAAAATAAAACGGTTTGTAAAGATTAGCACTAACCATACTTCTATAACTCCAAAAATTTCGAGCAATTGTGAAAACCTGGGAAATTTGTATACCAATATGTAAAAAAATCATATCAAAAATATGTTCCTGTAAAATCCGATAAATTATGCATCAGGCGTAAAATATCTGTTTTTTCACACGATCAATTCTATTATCATGCAAATCATCTCAAAGGATTTACTTGGCAAAAACACTACTTAAAACATAAAAAACAATCAATATAGTAGCAATAATCGTGTCAACACGCCAAAACTGCAAGTAGAACAAATAAAAGTTAAGATAACTATTGGGTTGTGTCCCAACAAGCGCTATTGTTTTATGCCCCCGGCTAGGCATAATGCATAGTATCAAGTGTTCCCATCCTTCATGTTCAGTCCATGGGTGTCCCTCATGAAAGATTGATAAGGTGGTTTCATTCTATTTCTATGGATGTGTTTCATCCCTTTCTTTAATGGGAATTGGAATTATATGTTTCCTTCCTTCATATCAATAATAGCACCTATAGATTGTAACAAAGGTCTACCAAGTATTATTTGACAAGAAAGATTGCATTCAATATCAAGCACAATGAAATCTACATGCACATAATTTCTATTAGGCAGAATATTCAAATAGTTTACTCTACCCAAAATTTTCTTAATAGTGGAATCCACAAGAGGCAAGTTAAGGGAACATTCACTTATACCAGCGAGACCTAGCACATCACGTAGAGATTTAGGTATAGTAGAAACACCAGCACCAAGGTCAAATAAAGAATTGCATTCATAATCCTTAAGCATGATTTTAATAGTATGTTCCCATTCATCATTCAATTTTATAGGTATTGAAACCTCTAGTTGAAGTTTCTCCTCATAAGATTTTACCATAGCTTCTATGATATATGTAGTAAAAGCTTTATTCGTTCGTATGCATTGGGTGAGTTAATCATGGTTTGTAACAAGGATATACATTCGACTAAAGAACAAGTTTCATAACTAAAGTAGTGGGTACATCACTATGTAAAGTATTGACCTCTCCAACCCCACTTTTTTCATTTTTATCATTAGGATCATCACCCTACGAACAAGCGAGACGCTTTCTAGCTAAAGTGAACTCCTCTCTAGTCCCTTTTTCATCAACTTTTAGATTAGTAAATAAAGATTTAATAGGAGAAACACCAAATTTTTTTTAATTGTTCCATGCTATTATATTATCAATCTTGGATGTTTTATATGCAATTATATGCTATTTTACATCATTTTTGGGAACTAACCTAATAACCGAGTGCGAAGTGTGAGTTGTTGTTTTCTACGTGTTTTTGAGTTTTTAGGAAACCAGTACCAACTGGAGTGCAGGTGCTACGAATCTTTTTGATAAATTTTTCTGGACCAAAAGAGGACCCCGTAGGCTTCGGAGGGAGGCGAGATGATACAAGAGGAGACGAGAAGGCAACCGGGCATGCCCAGTGGATAGGTGCGCCCTCGTGCCTTATGGGATCCACGTGGCTCCGTCTAACCTAATTACGCTTCCACAAATTCTATAAAATGATGAAACTAACAGAGATCCACCCGAAACACTTTTTCCCCACAGAAGTTTCTATTCCAATGGGAAGCCATCTGGAGACCTTTGTCGGTGCCGTGTCGGAGAGGGAATCGATCATGGAGGCCATCTACATCTACCTTGCTGCATCCATGATGATGTGTGAGTAGTCCACCACATACCTATGGGTCTATAGCTAGTACGTAGATGACTTCTTCTCTCTCTTTGATCTTCAATACAAAGTTCACCATGATTGTCGTGGTGATATACCCGATGTAATCTTATTTTATGGTGTGTTTGTTGGGACCTGATTAGTTGTGGGTTTATGATCAGATTATTCATGAATATATATTAAGTCTTATCTGAATTTCTTTATGCATGATTTTTGTAGCTTCGTATTTCTCTCTGATACATAGGTTTGGTTTGGCCAACTAGAGATTGATTTATCTTCAGTGGGAGTAGTGGTGCATTGTGATCGGTTCAATCTTGCATTGCGCAATCATAGTGATAGAAAGGGACATGCCACGTATTGTATTGCTACTATTAAGGATAAAAAGACGACATTTTAACATATTGCTTGTTTTACTTTGTCTACATCATGTCATCTTGCTCCAAGCACTACTTTGTTTCATACATAATACTATAGATGCATGTTGGATAGCGATGGATGAGTGGATTAATAGTAGTATATGCTGGTAGGAGTCGTTCTACTTGTTTATGGACGTGATGCCTATATGCATGATCATTGCCACGAATAACATGCCATAACTATGCGTTATTTTTTCAATTGCCCAACAATAATTTTTTTACCCAACGTATGCTATGCTCAAGAGACAAGTCTCTAACGAAAACTATGGCCACCGGGTCCACTAAACATAATAACAAAAACTACAGGAAAAACTTTGCTTCAATTTATTTACTTTAAAATTTATCCTACCTATCTGTTAGTATTTAATCCTTGTAAATAGCGAGTTCAAGGGGCTTCACAACCCTCTTTCCCATGTTGGGTGCAAGTGTTTGGTTTTGTGTGTAGGTGTTGCCAATGAAGGTTTGCATGATTCTCCTATTTGTTCGTTAACCTTGGTTCTCACTGAGGGAAATATTTATCTCTATTGTGTTGCATCTCCCCTCATGTTCAGGGAAAATTCAACCACAGTTTACATGTAGCATGCCTACCCCCTGGTCGGGCCATGCTGCCTTGCCGTCTCTCCGCTTTACATCCAGTCTCATCCCGAATATCCTAGGGCCTATTTTTTCCAAAAAAATAGTCCAAAAGTTTCATAGTGTTTAAACTCTGTTTGGTACCGATTTTGTGGAAAACCAAAAACAAGCAGAAAACTACAACTCGTATTAGGCACTCGGTTAATATGTTAGTTTCCAAAAATCATATAAAATAGCATATTATTGCATATAAAGTATCCAAGATTGATATTATAATAGCATGTAACAATAAAAAATTATCGATACATTTGACACGTATCAAATACCGTTTGTGATAGGCTAAGAGTGCATGCAGTTGTCCATATAAAACCGTATATGAAGGTTGAATCTACCCCACATGTTGCGTGGGTTATAAAAATTTATGATATATAAAATGTCCCAAATGTTTTGTATGCAGTACCCATGTTGAATGAAGAAATACCACACACGTTGTTCTATGACCAATATTTACAATGCGGACGACATCATAAATTGTTCATGATTGCAAAGTGTGTGAGATAAGGAGTCTATTATGAACACTTGGTAAAAAGAAAATGTGTGCGGTGATGTTGTTAATCTCACACAGTGTTTCTTGGTTGATCATATGTCTAGTAGAGATTCATCTCACACGTCATGACCTGAGAAACGTGTCTGATCTTGACACTGATCACATACCTTTTGCTTTCTCAAACTGCGTGCATTGTAATGGTGTGCATAGAATAATTTATCCCTAACTTAATCCCCGCGTTTAAAATTCACATATTTTGTATTTGAAAGTGGGCAATAACTTATTTCATATCTAATCATGTTTACAAATATAGTTTCAAGAACGAATGCATAATTCGACTCACATGTATATATATTGAAGAACTACAGAAGCACCAAATAAAGAATGATGAACCACAATTGTATTAAGACGATAAAGAGCGAGGCGAAAGATATTCTAGTTGCTGGATTAGCCAAAGCATAATGCTTATATTGTGCACTCCTCCTTGTCTAATGCACGCACGACTCTAGGCCAACCCCTTGTAATAGTCGCCTGCCCATCCTTTATTGCCTTCATTAGGACTTCTCCATACTCATTGTAATCTCGATGAAATAATTTTACCTTCATTACATGTCCATCAATCATGTAATTTGTGAGGTAATGTTGAGTAAACTACATTGGGAAGCACTTGAAACAAAACAGATTTACACATTGTTCTCTAACAACTCATTATTGGAGTAAAAAGAGAAGGCTACGGAGTTCAAAGTTACCATCCTACAACTCACTATTCTATTGGATAGAGCATAAACTAATAGATTAATTACCATCATTTGTCTCTTTTCCTAACAATCCTTATCAATCTCATCACTTCATGTTGGTCCATGAATATCTCATTGCCCCATACGCAAAAAGGGTCCGGGCATGCATCTGTATCGAGGAAATATGTACCTTCAATCAACAAGACAATATTAGAAACTAAACTGCAATTGTAGACTAGTGTAAGATAATACTCCCTCTGTTACACAATGTGGTGCATATAAATATTATTTTTGAGAAGTCAAACTTTACTAACTTTGACCAAGTTTTCGAGAAAAACATATAAATCTGGAATACAAAATACATTTCATTAGATACATAACAATATGTACTTTCATTGTATACATATTGGTGTTATAGATATAAATAATTTTATTCATAAATTTGGTCAAATTAGTAAAGTTTGACTTTTAAAACATAATATGCACTACATTACAGAGTGGAGGGAGTATAAGTCGAGGGATGAAACTAACCTCGATGGAAAAATCCAGCCACTCCCATTGTTGTCATGTGTAAGTACATGGAAAGGCATGGTAAGTACAATAGGCTTACCATCAAGAAAATATATCCATGTAAACAACATCATCTCTAAATATAGTCCTTCAAACTAGTATTGATAAAATTGAACTATACAGTTCATACTTGCATATAATGAACATCACATTGTGAATACCTGGGATAAACAAGGCATATATGCTCACTATAACAACCAAATATGGCCATTGAAAACTGGACAAATGCTCAGTGCAACCAACCTAACAACCAAATACAGATAATCAAGGCATCTGCTTGGAACTGGACAAATGCTCACTTCAACCAACCTAACAGCCAAATACAGATAAACAAGACATCTTCTCACGACAAACAACCAAATATAACTATTCGTGAAATTGAACTGGACAATTCATACTTAAAGATCAGATATCTCTATCGATAATTACATTTTTGCATAATGGAATAATTAAACACAACATAGTTAAAACATTGCATGGCAAAAGGTATACACAATGGGTACGAGTTGGCTAGCTAGAAAACGTAAGATTTGCTTATAGGGTACTGCCTCACTTTTCATGGATGGGCTACTTCTACTTGGAAGAGAACGATTGCGAGGTGCGTTCCATAAGGTTGCACAGAGGCTGTCTACCTTTGGAAGAACCTTCTCGTGGTCGTCATCGATGAGGTCTGAGTTGATAGCTGAGGATCCCAAGCCACCATCATAGATCGTGTCCTTTAGAAAGGAAAAAATGGTCTCGAAGGTGTACAAGGGTCCCAAATCTTTGACCGCGAGGCATAGGATACTAGCGTCGGACCTTCGAAGAGATCGACAACGCTTGAACCACATGCATTGAGCATGGAACAATTAACCTATGACATAGCCCATGTTAACTCGTTTCTGTCGACGATCTTAGTGTCACAACTGGCTCCCATGATATATCAAAATACGACAACCCGTTGACTAGAAGCCTTTAGCATGGCATATCCTTGTCGGCTTCCATGGTGAAGTTTTCCTACGGGATCGACATGTCAACACGAACGGCAGCCACCTTGCTATCGTCCGTCGGACAGGCCGCAGTAGACCTATTTCTGGTCATACGCTACTCGGGATCCCCGGGATATGTGGTCGGTCTTAGATTGATACTCTCTATAGAAGAGGATGGGGATGGAGATATAGTGAAAGGGACATTGCATGTGTCATCTAAGAACTCGGGGCGGCGAGGGTATGGAAATCGGTTGGTAACCTGAACTTATCTAGCTGGGAGGCATAGGAAGACCGACACAGGTTGGCGATGGAGGCCAACGGCGGAGGCAGGCTAGAGTTTGAGCGGGGGAAAGTGGGGGAGGGGGTTGCTGTGTGTATTATGGAGGAAGGTGGTATGGTGTTTGAGGATATGTCAGAACTACTGAAAATTTTAGTAATGATGGGTGGTGGTGGTGGACGAGGGAAGACGATGGTGGAAATACCTTGGCTACTGGAAATTTTATTAAACTCGGTGGTGGAGGAGTGAGGGCGATGGTTCAAATACCGCGGCTACAAAAATCTGGGTATAGGAATTGAAGCGAGGTGGGGGCAACAAATATTGTACACGGTCGAAGCATAATAGTTGTCGACTATATACGGAAAAGCCGTGGAACCACGATTTTTTGCAATGCTCCAGACGGGTGGACTTTTTTGAGATTTCTAAAGGTGTGTTGGTGGTAATTAAGGTGGAAATATTTGTGTACTACACTCTTGTTCACGATTCATCCTAATTCATCCTATATTTCCATATGCCCACAAACATATGACACAAACATTTGGCTAATTTTCACCAAAAAATTCCTAATTTTGCAACAGAAAAGATGACATTAGTTCATATGCTCAGTAATTACAAATAGTTCACCAATTTAAATCTAGATGAACTGCACAAAATATTCACTAGCTACGCCTTGGATGCATACAAATATCGCGTCGCCACCATCATCGTGACCTTCCTCAACTCAGAAGTAGTTTTCAGAGGAGCTTATCAAGTAGATCATCTCCAATGGTTTTGTGGTGTCGACCGATGGGTGATGTCAGCTATGCTAATGCACAGAAGTCCTTCCAATGGCGCCAGAAACAGGTGTGTCGATGACACCAGGAATCCTTCAGCTGCGGCTACGCCTTAAGGGACTTCCTAGGCAAGTATGCAAAGGATTTCCCCGTGGCCTTGGAGCCTTGCGTTGGTGTTCCCTTGAAGCGGAAAGGGTGATGTACCACAGTGACGGTAAGTATTTCCCTCAGTTTGAGAACCAATGTATCAATCCAGTGGAGGAGTATCTCAAGATCCTGCACAAATACAAAAGCTTGCTCCCAACGCTATGAAGGGGTTGTCAATCCCTTATAGGTTGTTTGCCAAGTGAGAACTGAAAGCAACAAAGTAACAAAGCAAAGTAAAAGCGGAGGTGTAAACGATGGATGTGAATAGACCCAGGGGCCGTAGTGTTTACTAGTGGCTTCTCTCATGAAAGCAAGTAGACGGTGGGTGAACAAATTACTGTCGAGCAATTGATAGAACCGCGCAAAGTCGTGACGATATCTATGCAATGATTATATCTATAGGCATCACGTCCAAAACAAGTAGACCGATACTCTCTGCATCTACTACTATTACTCCACACGTCGACCGCAATCCAACATGCATCTAGTGTATTAAGTCCATAAGAACAGAGTAATGCCTTAAGCAAGATTACATGATATAGAGGGATAATCTCAAACCAATGATAAAAACCCCATCTTTCTACCCTTGATGGCAACTACTTGATATGTGCCTTGCTGCCCCTCCTGTCACTGGGAAAGGTCACCACATGGCAGAACCCAAAACCAAGCACTTCTCCCGTTGCAAGAATCATAGATCTAGTTGGCCTAACAAAACCCAAGACTCGGAGAGACTTACAAGGATATCAAATCATGCATATAAGAAATCAGCAAAGACTCAAATATATATCATAGATAATCTGATCACAAATCCACAATTCATCGGATCTCGACAAACACACCGCCAAAGAAGATTACATGGGATAGATCTCCATGAAGATCATGGAGAACTTTGTATTGAAGATCCAAGAGAGAGAAGAAGCCATCTAGCTACTAACTACGGACCCGTAGGTATGAAGTGAACTACTCACGAGTCATTGGAGGGGCGATGATGATGATGAAGAAGCCCTCCAACTCCAAAGTCCCCTCCGGCAGGGCGCTGGGAAGGGTCTCCAGATGAGATCTCGCGGAAACGGAAGCTTGCGGCGGCGGAAAAGTATTTTCGAGGCTCCCCTGGTTTTTGTGGAATATTTTGGAATTTATAGGCCACAGACCTAGGTCAGGGGGCGGCCAGGGAGGCCACAAGACTGCCCACCGCCGCCTCCCCCTGGTGGCGGAGTGGGGGCTCGTGGGCTCCCTGGAGCCCACCTGGCCTGGCCCAAAGGCCCCCTGATCTTCTTCCGTTCGGGGAAAAATCATTTTGGGGTTTTTCTTCCGTTTGGACTCCGTTCCAAAATCAGATCTGAAAAGAGTTAAAAGCACGGAAAAACAGGAACTGGCACTTGGCACTGAATTAATAAGTTAGTCCCAAAAAAGATATAAAAGGTACATAAAACAACCAAAGAAGACAAGATGATAGCGTGAAACCATCAAAAATTATAGATACGTTTGGGACGTATCAAGCATACCCAAGCTTAACTCCTGCTCGTCCTCGAGTAGGGAAGTGATAAAGAATGAATTTTTGATGATTTCATGCTACCTAGCGTAGGTGTCCTTTGTAATTCCTCTTATGTGACGTGAATGTTCAGGTCCATTAGATTCAAAACAATAGCTTGCTATTGATGTGGAAACAATAATAATTCAAGCAAACTAGCAAGGTAATCATGAAATTTCAAAATAACAAGGCCAAAAGAAAGTTATCCCTACAAAAGCATATAGTCCGGCTATGCTCTGTCATCATTGCACAATGAATTTCAATCATGCACAACCCTGGTATTGGCCAAGTAATTGTTTCACACCTTTTCTTTCTCAAACCTTTTCAACTCTCACGGAATACATGAGCGTGAGCCATGGTTATAGCATTATAGATGGTGTGGAATGTGGTGGAGGTTGCGAGACAAAAAGGAGAAGATAGTCACATTAACTAGGCATATCAATGAGCTATGGAGATGCTCATCAATAGATATCATTGTGAATGAGTAGGGATTGCCATACAAATGATGCACTAGAGCTTACGAGTATGTGAAAGCTCTTAAAGAAATCTAGTGGGTGTGCATCCAACTTGCTTGCTCACGAAGACCTAAGGCAATTTTGAGGAAGCCTATCATTGGAATATACAAGCCAAGTTATATAATTAAAATTTCCCACTAGCTATATGGTGGTGATAAAACGAGAGACTCTCAATCATGAAGATCATGGTGCTTAATATGCACAAGTGTGGAAAAGTGGTAGCATTGTCCCTTCTCTCTTTTTCTCTCATTTTTTATTTTTATTTTTTATTTTTTTTGTGGGCTCTTTGGCCTCTTTTTTTATTTTGGTGGGCTTCTTTGGCCTCTTTTATTTCCTGACATGAGACAATGCTCCATTAATGATGTTCATCACACTTTCAACTCAAAACTTAGAGCAACTATGACTATATGGAATGCCTTTGGTAGTGTACCGTGGCAATGATCTAGCATGGCATAGACATGAATGGAAACATCATGCTAGCTATCTTACGATCATGCAATGGCAATGTAGACGTGATGGCACATGTCATGGTGGTAGTTGCATGGCAATATATCTCGGAATGACTTTGAAAAAGCCATAGTAGGTAGGTATGGTGGCTGTTTTGAGGGAGGCTAATGGTGGGTTTTGTGCACCGGAGAAAGTTGCACGGCACTAAGAAGATAGTGATGGTGGAAGGTGAAAGTGCATCTAAACCATGGACTCAACATTAGTCATGAAGAACTCATATACTTGTTGCAAAAGTTTTATTAGTAATCGAAACAAAGCATTCAACGCATACTCCTAGGGGAAGGGTTGGTAGGTATAAACTATCGCGCGATCCCGACCGCCACGCAAAGGATGGCAATCAATAGACTAATCATGCTCATATTTCATCACATAGCGGTTCACCATACGTGCATGCTACGGGAATCACTAACTTCAACACAAGTATTTCTAGATCCATAACACCTTACTAGCATAACTTCAATATTACCAAAACCACAACTCAAAACTAATTGAGATGAATCAGACTTCTCTAACTATTCAATGCACATGAAGGTGGAAGTTTTCGTATCACTTTGGATAACTGCCCCTTTTGAGACTACTTTAAAAGCATAGATCAACTACCAATCCACGCACCGCTGTGCTCTGAAAGATATAAGTGAAGCACATGGAGCAAAAGTATCTAGCTCAAAAGATATAAGTGAAGCACAAGTGAGCTGAATTGTCTACCAAAGGATATAAGTGAAGCTCGACAAAATCATGGTGTGTGCATGTCTCTCTCTCTAGGTGTGCAGCAAGGATGATTGTGACACAAAAAAATAAAAGACTCCTACGATACAAGACACTCCAAGCAAAAACACATAACATGTGGTGAATAAAAATATAGCCCCAAGTAACGTTACCGATGGATTGAAGACGAGAGAGGGGATGCCTTCCTGGGGCATCCCCAAGCTTAAGCTTTTACGACATCCTTGAATCTCTTGGGGTGCCTTGGGCATCCCCAAGCTTGAGCTCTTGCCACTCTTTATCTCTTTGTCCATAAGAACTTCACCCAAAACTTGAAAACTTCACAACACGAAACTTAAACAGAAACTCGTGATAACATTAGTACAAGAATGCAAATCACCACTTCCTTAGGTACTGTAGAAAACTTAAATTCTACTTGTGTTGATGTTGGGTTACTGTACTTTCAATCTTTCATGGCTAATACCCCCCGATACTATCCATAGTTTCATCAAAATAAGCAACCAACACAACAAAAACATAATCTGTTAACAGCAGACCAGTCTGTAGCAATCTGCATATTTCGTATACCTCTGGTACTTTAGAAATTCTGAAAAACTACGACAATCTGAAGAATTTGCATAGAAATCAGCAGCAAAAAGAATCAACTCAAAAGCTCTTACAGAGAAAAATGAAAATTATTTTCGTGAGCAGAAAGTTTTTGTCTTTTCCAGCATGACCAAACGATCATCCCCAAGACTAATCATAACAGTTTTGCTTGGCACAAACGCAAAAAAGAAACACGAAAAACACAATCACAACAAAATTATGAAAGTGTGGAAAACACAAAACAGAAAGAAAAAGGATAGATTCGTTGGGTTGCCTTCCAACAAGCGCTTTTGTTTAACGCCCTTAGCTAGGCATTCAATGCTGCTCTCACAAAAGACAAGAATTGAAGCACAACGAGAGCATCCTAAAGCATGTGAAAACCACATCTAAGTCTAACATACTTCCTATGCATAGGCATTTTATAGGAAAACAGATTGTCAAGACAACCAATAGTTTCCATATGCAAGGAAGAAGAAAGAGACAACAACAATGTCCACATAACGAGAGGTAATTTGGTAACATGAAAGTTTCTACCACAATATTTTCCTCTCTCATGGCAATTACATGTGGCATCATATTCGAATTCAACAATGTAACTATCACATAGGATAGTCTTTTCATGATCCACAAGCATGCGAAGTTGACGCTCTTCAAAAATAGTGCGATTATCAACTAAAGTCATGACTTCTCCAATCCCACTTTCTATATTGGTGCAAATATCATATTCATCGTGAGGTTTGAACAAATTTTCAAGATCATAAGAAATATCATCACCCCAATCATGATTATTGCAACAAGTAGTGGTCAAAGCAAAACTAGCATCCCCAAGCTTAGGGTTTTGCATATTTTCAGCATGATTGTCACTAATAGAATTTATAGTGAAACCATTGCAATCATGCTTTTCATCCAAGGAGCCCTCGTGAATCACTTCATGAATTTCTTCCTCACAATTTTCAGATTCACGCATCTTAAGCAAAACTCCATAGAAATAGTCAATTTTCCTCAACTCACTAGCAATTCGTTGTTGTCTCTTAAAGAGACTAGCTAGTGGATGAGGATCCATATCAATGGATTTTTAGCAAGGAAAGATGCAAGCTAAAAGAAGGCACATGGTAACACAAGCAAACAGAAAGCGAGCGGAAGAAGGGCGAACGGAAAAAGGCAAAGGAGAAAGGCAAATGAAAATGGCAAATGTGAAGTGGGGGAGAGGAAAACGAGAGGCAACTGGCAACAAAAGTAATGCAAGAGAAGAGTTTGTGAGACCTACTTGGATAGATCTTGATTTCTCCTTCCTGGAAACGGCGCCAGAAATGCTTCTGATGTCAGCTATGCTAATGCACAAAAGTCCTTCCAATGGTGCCAGAAACAGGTGTGTCGAGGCAGGGGTATTCAAAGTGAAACTTGGCTTGCGTGTGCGCGCACACAAAGGAGACTGAGTTGGATTGCAAAGCCTCTCAGACGGAAGGAACCTGTTTTAAAAACCCCTTTCTACAAAGGCACCAGGAATCCTTGAGCTGCGGCTACGCCTTAAGGGACTTCCTAGGCAAGTATGCAAAGGATTTCCCCCATGGCCTTGGAGCCTTGCATTGGTGTTCCCTTGAAGCGGAAAGGGTGATGTAGCATAGTGACGGTAAGTATTTCCCTCAGTTTGAGCACCAAGGTATCAATCCGGTGGAGGAGTATCTCAAGATCCTGCACAAACACAAAAGCTTGCTCCCAACGCTATGAAGGGGTTGTCAATCCCTTATAGATTGTTTGCCAAGTGAGAACTGAAAACAACAAAGTAACAAAGCAAAGTAAAAGCGGAGGTGTAAACGATGGATGTGAATAGACCCAGGGGCTGTAGTGTTTACTATGGCTTCTCTCATGAAAGCAAGTAGACGGTGGGTGAACAAATTACTGTCGAGCAATTGATAGAACCGCGCAAAGTCGTGACGATATCTATGCAATGATTATATCTATAGGCATCACGTCCAAAACAAGTAGACCGATACTGTATCCATCTACTACTATTACTCCACACGTCGACCGTTATCCAGCATGCATCTAGTGTATTAAGTCCATAAGAACGGAGTAATGCCTTAAGCAAGATGACATGATGTAGAGGGATAATCTCAAACCAATGATAAAAACCCCATCTTTTTACTCTTGATGGCAACTACTTGATGTGTGCCTTGCTGCCCCTACTGTCACTGGGAAAGGTCACCACATGGAAGAACCCAAAACCAAGCACTTCTCCCATTGCAAGAATCATAGATCTAGTTGGCTAACAAAACCCAAGACTCGGAGAGACTTACAAGGATATCAAATCATGCATATAAGAAATCAGCAAAGACTCAAATATATATCATAGATAATCTGATCACAAATCCACAATTCATCGGATCTCGACAAACACACCGCCAAAGAAGATTACATGGGATAGATCTCCATGAAGATCATGGAGAACTTTGTATTTAAGTTCCAAGAGAGAGAAGAAGCCATCTAGCTACTAACTACGGACCCGTAGGTATGAAGTGAACTACTCACGAGTCATTGGAGGGGCGATGATGATGAAGAAGAAGCCCTCCAACTCCAAAGTCCCCTCCGGCAGGGCGCCGGGAAGGGTCTCTGAAAGTGTGTTATATCGACTACAGGGGGGTGAATAGGAGATTTTTAGAATTTCATCACTAAGGAAATTCCTTTTGAGGAAATTCCTCACTGATGACTAAATCACAGCGGAAATAGTAAAGGATCAGACGTGCAAACGTTCACACCAGCAGTATTTCAGAGTGAAGAATGTGAAAACAGATTGCACAGTAAGCAGGCACGCAGAATACTGATGATGATTAACTATTGTGAAGAATTTGGGGTTGAGGAAATTCAGAGAAAGTCTTCAGCAAATTCTTCAACCAGTCACAGTGAAAGTCATCAACACATAATACAGAGAAAGTAAAGAGTTGAGGAATTAGAACCCGTTTCTTAGTGAAGACAGTCGTTGATGACCCAGTTCCAACTGCTGTGACAGTTGTACATCTGGTTTGGAGCGGCTTGGTATTGAAACCAAATGACACCCAGTCCCGGGACACACAGTCCCTACCGTATTCTCCTTGAGCTAAGGATACACAGTCCTCGCCTAACACTCGTGGTAAGTCTTCAGGGCAGACTTCCAAACCCTCACAAACTTGGTCACTCGACGATCCACAATTAACTGCTGGAACGTTCTAGACCATGACGCCTAACCGTCTAGAGGATGCATAGTCCTCAAAGGTAAAAGGCTTCAGTCCCACATAGGAACAACTTCTTCAGTGATGCTCAATCACTAGGTTTGGTTTGTGGTTTCGGTGGGTGGTGTATTTCCTCACTGATGAATTACTCTCGAAGACTCTGAGGAATTTGGGTTGCTCTTATGACAAGTGTCAGTTTGTAACGGAGCAGCCAACCAGCTAGTGGTTGTGGGGGTGGCTATTTATAGCCTGGGAGCATCCCGGCATGATTTGACACTAATGCCCTTAAATAATATGACCGTTGGAGTGGATAAGACCAGTGACTTGGCGTGGTTATCGAAACGGTCGGAACCCTCAACTGTGAGAGTCCTCATGTCACTCATATTCCTCACTTGAGGCTTTTGGTAGGATTTGGCTTGGGTTGAGCATCATGAGGAAATCCATTCCATAGTGTAACTTTGACCCCCTTTAACAGTACGGTGTTCCTATTTATCAAATGTGAAGAAAGTAAAACAGAAAGTGTAAATCTTCACGCTTCAAATTCTTCAGAATGATTCTCTTCAGGAACCACCGGTCTTCTTAATATCAGTATCTTCATGAGGAATATCAATTTCATCACAGATTCCTCATGATTCATTTCTTCAGCTTCAGACCAATTTCTTCAACTGAAGATATACATTTTTAGGGGTCGATATTCTTCAAATATCTCAAACTCCTCAATGACTTATAGATCTTGTGTACAGTTATAAACACATTAGATACTTAACCTATAAGTCTTCGAACCACCAAAATCACTAAGGGGCACTAGATGCACTTACAATCTCCCCCTTTTTGGTGGTTGATGACAATTAGGTTAAGTCTTCAACAGGGATCAAAAATATGAAGTGTAAATACTCATTTGAGGAATTTGAAAACAAGATTCAGAGAGACTCCCCGTGAAGATGTGCATACCTTGAGGATTTTTCTCTTATAGCAGATGCACATTGATGATTTATATCATGGAGATCTCCCCCTGAGTCTCGTAAATCATGCATACATATAACATATCATATGAAGAAAATGAAGATGCATGATGGCAAATGGTATCTGACGAATTCCAGCATGCGTGCATTAAAACTTGAGGAATAAGCATGGGAAGAAAAACGTTCAAAAGCGTCAGAGTACCATCGGGCTTAAGTTACAGCTCATTACATAAAAACTTCAGAAGAGCCAAGAGTTTGTAACTTAAATATAGTTTATAAGCCCCAAAAATATCCCGCTTGAAGACTAACTCTCGAGTTTCTCCCCCTTTGTCATCAAGTGACAAAAAGGGACAAACTGAGGACTAACGCCCGTGAAGACTTCATTTCTTGGCGGTTAAGGAAGAGCCCCGATGCTTCTTGGGAGTAGTCTTCTTCCTTGGGACGGTTGCTGTGTCGAGTTGTTCCTCATCAGATTCAGCGGTGCGGAATGAAGAAAAGGAGCTGTCTTCAAGGTCTGGCACTGGAATGGGCCTGAACTTCCTCTTGGGAGGCCACGACCAATCAAAGTCTCGCTCAAAGTCCATTTCTTCAAGCTCAGTCTGAGTCTTCAGATGTGCAAGTGTAGCCCAGGCGCGATCGAAAACCTCATGCAGATAGTGATGGTTATTCTTCACAGAGTTCTGTGTTTCAGTGAGGGTTTTCACAATGGAACCAAACTGGAGTTTGACCCATTTGTGGTTGCGATCCACCTTCTGGTGAAGACTGAGGAGGAGCTCTCTGGTGTTCAGCACGCGAGGAGGAACTGGTCTTGCTGGACGAGTCTCAGTATCGTCCCATGAAGAATATGCTTCTGGCTCTTTGAACTGGCCATCAAGGGGCCTGCTGCCTTCTTCAATCACAGATTTTCGTTTTCCTTCGATGGGCTCGAAAGTCTTCTTGTTGACCCGGATAGGAGGCATATAACCCATGTGGTTTTGGAAATCAGCATGGAAGTTGATGCCTGTCCTTGTCCTGATGAATCTCATGATCCACGGGGCATATATCTTGTGATCATAGGGGCACATGGCATTGTCGGCCAAAGTCCTCAAGAAGAAATCATGGATATTAATAGGAATACCATGAATGATGTTGAAGAGGATATTCTTCATGAGGCCTACAACATCTTCTTCATCGTCATAGCCTTTGATTGGCGCGAGCACACTGTAAAGGATTCTGTAGACACACCGGGGTGTGTACTTGAGCTCGTGGACGAGGAAGGTGGTTCTTGAGGGTTTGCGTGCAGCCAAAGGCTTCATGAGGACTTCCATCATACCATTTGGCAGCTCACGCTCACCATAAAGCTTCACTGCCCCATCTGAGGGAATTGGTACGGGCAGTTCTCTAAGGAGTTCAGAAGCAGGAGCTTTGTAGTGAGTGTTTTGGGACATCCAGTCAAACACCCAAGTGTTGATGTCTTCAGCGTTGCCAGATATGTGAAGAGTGGCATAGAACTGAAGAATGAGCTCGCTATTCCAGTCTGATATGTCTGAGCACATGGGGAGCAAGCCTGCATCATGGAGTACACTCAGGACTGGTTCCAGGCAGGGTATTGCTTCAAGCTCAACATGAGGAATGTGCATGTGCTGGAATATCTTGTTGCGTCCACAAAGCACAAAGGAATAGTAGTTCATCTGAGTCCTTATCCAAAACTTCAGATGCCTCATTTGAGGCTTGTCATAAGGGTTCTCTCCGATGAAGTACATGCGTTCTTCAAAGAAATTTTCTTTCTGAAACTTTGGACGCTTGGAGAAGGGCTGACGCTGAACTGGCTGAAGATTTTGCTGAGGAATGGGGGAGGAGACAACAATGGTAGTCTCTGGGTTGAGCACAATGAATTCATTGTCTTGGGCGGGTACATTTTCTTCAGCATTTTCCTTAAGGTGAGGAATTTCATCAGCTGGTACTTCATGCTGAGGAGATGATGCTTGCTCTGGTTGAGCTTCAGGCTGAGGATTTTCTGTTTCTTTCTCATTTGGAGGAGTTGGGTCAGCCTGTTCCTCATCTTGAGGAGTCTTCTCAAAATGTATAAGTTCATTAGCATGAGGATTTTCAGCATGTTTTTCCTCAGCTGGCTCTGTGGCAGAAGCAGTTTCATCAGCTGGTGCAGCTGATGCTTGAGCAGTCTCTGTCTGAGGAATAAGAGGTTGAGGACTTTCATCAATCTGAATTTCCTCATCAGTGTGTTCCTCAGAGGCGACATCCTTCATTTCCTCATCTGCCCTTGTAGCTGGGTCATCAATGAGGACCATCTCATAGGAAGGGGCGACATTGAGAGGCACTGGGTCCAGAGGAGCAGTTTCTTCAGTTTCTTTGAGGCGCTTTGCCTCTGTCTCTTCTACTGCTGAGGAGGCTTTTCTCTTCTTGGCTTCCTTATCAGCAGCCCTTGTTTTCTTCATGTCTGATGGAGATGGAATTATCTTCTTCACCTTTGAAGCTTTTGGTGAAGGTGTTCTTTCTTCAGATTCTTCAGCTGGTAGTGAGGAACTAGCTGGAACAGAGTCATCAACCTGCTTTGATGAAGCAGCTGGATCAGGAGCAGTCTCATCAGTGGCAGCAATTTCATCAGTTGCAGTTTCTGTGATGATTTCTTCAATGGCCGGTTCATCAACATGGCGCTCTTGGTGTTCTTCCTCAGCTTGAGGAGTTTCCTCCGCATCAGGAGATGCATCTACTGGCTGCTCAACCAAGGGCTGAGGAGTTGGTGCTGGGGGTGCGGTTCTCTTGTTGTAATCATCAACAACACTAGTGGCTAGCTTGATGAAATTGTCAGTCAATACTTGCAGCTCTGCCTGGGTTGACACCAGTGCATCAGGAGTCAGTTTGAGGAGATTCTGCCTGAGGAATTTCTCCTTTTTGGCCTTTGCAACCTTTGCCTGCCTCGCCTGCTGTTCTTTCCACTTGGCTTCATTTATGAAGGTGGCCACCATGTGGCTGATGCCAGGAGGAAGTTTCAAATCATCAATGGGAGTGTTTGGGTCCTCATACCAGATATTAATGTAGTCAAGGAGGACCTTGGGGTCCATGGCCAGAGGAATAGCACTTCCTGATGCTTGTGCTACCCTTTCTTTCTTGTTTCTGATGATGGGTTGCAGGGGTTTATCATCATATTCATCACTTCCCTCTTATGTAGACGGGACTGCGATGATTTTGTTGGGGCTGGGCAGAGGTGCACATTCTGCAGTTGCCAAAGTCTTCACAAGTGGTGTTGAAGACTTTGTCTCCGAGCTAGTTGCAGCTGGGAGTGAGGAGCTGGAGCTGGCGGTCGTAGGTTTCACGACATGCTTCTGTACTGATCTCTCTTGAGGCTTTGGAGGTGGAGCTGAGGATTTTGGTGCTGAGGAGATTGGAGCTGAGGGTTTTGGCGCTGATGGTTTTGGTGTTGAAGGTTTTGGTAATGAGGGTTTTGGTGCTGAGGGTTTTGTGACAGAAGCCTGAGCAGATTTCTCTTGAGGCTTTGGAGCCCTTTGCTTTGATGGCACAGACTGCATGTGAGGAATTTCTGAGGCTGAGGTTTCTGCAGCTGAGGAATTTGCAGCACCGGAGGCAGCAGCTGAGGATTCATTAAATTTCCTTAGTGCAGCTTCTGCTTGCTTCTTGAGCTTGGCCAGATGTTTTTCTTTCTCATCTGGGTAGTCATCAATTGTCATGAGACTTGAGGGATGTGCTACTTGATGATCCTCAAGTGGGGCCCTTCTGCCAGGAGGCTTCAAAGCGAATTTCTTCGCATATTTGGGAGTCACAAACCTGTACTCCTTCCATTCCTTCGCCCATCGGCGTTCAATCTTCTGCAGCCATATCTTTCTCTTGGCCATTGTCTCATGTTCATCATGCGTACAATAGTCCAAGTATATGTCCTCAGGGATATCAGCAGCTGTGTTTTGCTCAAGTTTCTTTCCTCCCTTCTGTTTTCTCTCCTCCTCCATTTTCTTCAGTTGAGTACTTTGCTCATGATTTTGAACTCTTGAGGATTCTGAAGAGCCTTGAAGAGTTTCTTCCAGAAACGCTGCAAATGACTTAATGTGATGAGAACCGAGAGATTCATCAGCTGACATGTGTGTACCTGTGAACAGAGTATAGTTGCGAGGAATTTGGACAGGTCATATGCGTTCTCAGATTTGAAGAAAATGAAAATGTTTGACAGTTTGAGGAATATAACCAGTGGTTGAGGAATTTGCCTAAGCATATTGTTCTTGGGTTCCAGAGTTGTACAGATCCGTAAATTTGCACAATTGAGGAATCTCGTGAAAATCTTAGATGCTTAGCATAGTTCATCAATGATTGTGGTGATAGGTTGTGTTTGAGGAATCATGTGCGCATCGTATCTTGAGGAAAAACAGATTTCACATAGAAGATGTAAAATTTCAGATCTAATCTGCTATAAAAATGGGATATATTTACCCTGGAAGGTGTGTACGAAGAACACAGAAAGTAGTGTTGGAGAGGCTCTTCGTTCGAGTGTCCAATGCACCCTAACTCGGCAACAGAGGACGTCTACGGCGGCGGCGGACGAAGATAGTCCGACTCCGGCGTGGTTCTAGCGACGGAGAAGTCGAGGCAGTGAAGCTCTTCCTCACCGGCGACAAGAATACCAGCGGTGGCGCTAGGGTTCGGTGGAGTGTGCTGTGGCAGGAGAGCGATGAGGCGAAGAAGAAGATGCCCAGGGGGATAAGTACATATTTATAGCAAAAAGTTACTGTTGGCGCGAAAATGTCGGACCAAATAGCCCCTGCCTCTACGTCTCTGCAGGACACGCGTAGCTCCCGTACGATGCGGTGGAGACAGTGGAGATCGTGGTTATCCGATCGTGGTTATTGGGGGTTCAGGTACTGTGTCTTTAAAGAAAACAATTTTTGAAGATTTGAGGATTTTCGTTACAAAATCATCAGCTGACAAGGATGCAGTGAGGATTTTGAACAAAGTTTCAAGTAGAACGCATATGAAGAATTGAATAGACTCGACGAGCATAGCATAGAGGGAAAGTAGGGTCCGATCACATACACTTAGCAGAAACATCAACTTGAGAAATAGCAATAAGTGAATGCTGTTGAGGACTGGAGATCACAGTCTATCTAGTCAAATGAAAGTCATCAAGTGTTTTTGAAGATTTTGTAATAAATCATCACAATGAAGAACAGCTGTTTTGAAGAAAAATTCATTGTGTGGAAATTGATCATTTGAAGAAAATCAACTTGAGGAATTTCACATTTGGCGGTGGCGTTACCCACCATATAAGAATGTTGATTACAGACGCCGCGTACAATTGTCATAGGGACCTGAGAATCAATTTCTTCGCTAATTTTTTCACATTCAGAGTGACTTTCTTCATCTGTTGAAGAAAATCGTTTCATCATGTGTTGCACATCTAAGTCATCAACTTTGCATAAGTGTTAGGATGTGTGCATGTTTTTACAAAACATTTGAAGACTCTAAGATATTTAGCTCACACCGCAACTTGCAATACCTTTTCTCATCCAAGGGCTTAGTGAAGATATCTGCCAGTTGATCATCAGTCTTCACATGGTCGATGAGGATATTGCCCTTGAGGACATGGTCCCGAAGAAAATGATGACGAATCTGGATGTGCTTGGTCTTCGAGTGTTGTACTGGGTTGTATGCAATCTTGATAGCACTCTCATTGTCATAGTAGAGAGGTACATTCTTCATGTTGATGTCGTAGTCCTTGAGGGTTTGCTTCATCCATAGCAATTGAGCACAGCAAGAACCAGCAGCAATGTACTCAGCTTCGGTAGTGGAGAGTGATACGCAGTTCTACTTCTTTGAGGACCAGCAAACTAGTGATCTTCCGAGGAAATGGCATGTGCCAGAAGTTGACTTGCGATCCACACGGTCACCAGCATAGTGTGAATCAGAATACCCTACCAGATGAAGATTGGAGCCCTTGGGATACCATAATCCTAGTGTTGGTGTGTGAGCTAAGTATCGAAGAATATGTTTCACAGCCTTATGGTGTGATTCCTTCGGTTTTGCTTGAAAACGTGCACACATGCAAACACTAAGCATTATATCTGGCCTAGATGCACATAGATACAATAAGGAGCCAATCATAGAACGGTATACTTGCTGATCGAAATCTTTACCATTTTCATCAGTGCCGAGGTGGCCGTTGGTAGGCATCGGAGTCTTGGCACCTTTGCATTCGTGCATGTCGAATTTCCTTAGAACATCCTTGAGGTATTTCTCCTGTGATATGAAGATTCCATTGCTTTGTTGACGAATTTGAAGACCTAAGAAGAATTTCAGCTCCCCCATCATGGACATCTGATATTCTTCACTCATCATGTAGGCAAATTCATCACTGTATCTTTTGTCAGTACAACCAAATATGATATCATCAACATATATTTGACATACAAACAGCTCATTATCATAGGATTTTGTGAAAAGAGTTGGATCGAGTGAACCAGGTTTGAAGCCTTTCTTCATGAGGAATTCCTTCAATGTATCATACCATGCCCGAGGGGCCTGCTTGAGGCCATACAGAGCCTTTTTGAGTCTGAAGACTTTGTCTGGATTCTTTGGATCCTCAAAACCTAGGGGCTAAGCAACATATACTTCTTCCTCAAGCTTACCATTGAGGAATGCACTTTTCACATCCATTTGATATAAGGTGATGTTATGATGATTAGCATAAGCAAGTAGTATTCGAATAGCTTCAAGTCTAGCAACAGGTGCAAAAGTTTCATTGAAATCTATTCCTTCAACCTAGGTGTAGCCTTGGGCTACAAGTCGTGCCTTGTTCCTCACCACTTGACCGTCCTCATCTTGCCTGTTTCGGAAAATCCACTTGGTGCCGATGATGTTGTGCTTGCGAGGATCTGGTCGTTTGACGAGCTCCCATACGTCATTCAGCTTGAATTGAAGAACTTCGTCTTGCATAGCTTGGATCCACTCCGGTTCCAGAAAAGCCTCAGCAACTTTTGAGGGTTCTCTGATGGATACAAAGGAAAAATGCCCACAAAAGTTAACTAAGTGTGAAGCTTTTGAGCGAGTGAGAGGACCTGGCGCGTTGATGTCGTTGAGGATTTTGTCAAGTTCTACTTCGTTTGCAATCCTCGGATGAGCTGGTTGAGGATTTTGTCTGGGCTGAGGAAGTGGTGCTGTTGCAATTTCCTCAGGAGCATCTTCTTGGTTTTTATCAGCGATGGGGATCGTTTCTTCACCAATTTCCTCAGTGGGGACAATGTCTTCAGTAGGCTTAAGCTTTATGGCTTCCTCAGGAGACAGCTTATCTGGATCAGAAGGCAATTGCTCTCTTTGCGAGCCATTAGTTTCATCGAACCGCACATCTACAGTCTCAACAACTTTGTTGTGATAGTTGTTGAAGACTCTGTAAGTGTGCGAGTCCTTTCCATAACCGAGCATAAAACCTTCATGTGCCTTAGGTGCAAATTTTGAGCTATGGTGAGGATCTCTAATCCAGCATTTTGAACCGAAGACTTTGAAATAACTTACATTGGGTTTCTTGTCAGTGAGGAGTTCATATGAGGTTTTCTTGAGGAATTTGTGAAGATATACCCTGTTGATGATATGGCATGCAGTGTTGATTGCTTCAGGCCAAAAGCGACAAGGAGTCTGATATTCTTCAAGCATAGTTCTTGCCAATTCAACCAGAGTTCTGTTCTTCCTTTCGACGACACCATTCTGCTAAGGAGTATAAGGAGCAGACAATTCATGAGTAATACCAAGTTCATCAAGACCAGTGTTTTTGAACTCGGTTCCATTATCACTCCTGATGTGTTTGATCTTGATGCCAAAGTTCGTCGAGGCCCTTGAAGAAAATCGTTTGAAGATATCCTGCACTTCAGTTTTATACACTATGATATGCACCCAAGTATATCTGGAATAATCATCAACTATGATGAAGCCATATAAAGATGTTGCATTGGTTAGTGTGGCATAGTGAGTAGGTCCAAATAAATCCATATGAAGCAATTCGAATGGACGTGTAGTGGTCATGATGGTTTTAGAGGGAGGCTTGGATCTGGTCATTTTCCCAGATTCACAAGCACCGCAGAGATGATCCTTGAGGAATTTGACTGATTCGATGCCGATGACATGCTTTTTCTTTGCAAGCGTGTGCAAATTCCTCATGCCTGCATGACCTAGTCTTCGGTGCCACAGCCATCCTTCTGAGGTTTTTGCTAGTAAGCAAGTGGCTGGTTGAGGACCTGTAGAGAAATCAACAATGTACAAATCCCCTCTTCTTACACCTTCGAAGACTTTGGATCTGTCAGATTCCATGATGACTACACATATATATCTACCAAAGATAACAATCATATCAAGATCACAAAGCATCGAGACTGACATGAGGTTAAAACCAAGGGATTCAACAAGCATTACTTTGTCCATATGCCTATCCTTGGAAATAGCTACTTTGCCAAGTCCCAATACCTTGCTTTTACCTTTGTGAGCATATGTGATTTGCTTCAGAGGTGATGGAGTTAGTGGCATATTCATCAGTAAGCTTTTATCACCAGTCATGTGATGTGTGCAGCCACTATCGAGAACCCACTCAGTATTTTGGGTTTGTCATCCTGCAGATGAATTAGTACAGCTTACCATCTCATATGCTTCAGATTTGAAGAATATGATACTAATTTCATCAGTTCAGTAATTTAATCATAACAGAAATGTAAGGACGTGTGAAATATTTCTATTTCATCAATCATTAGCTTGCGTCCTATCAAGCATTTCCTCAGGTCTCCAGCAAATTCTTCAGATGATGATTTTCATCTGGAGACCTGACCTGCAGAAGTGATTAGTTCGATTTCTTCACCACCCACATCTGAAAGGGTGGCAAAGTGTTCATCATCCTGCGAGCACCATATGAGAAAGGTGACATTGAAGCTAATGCACTTCTCTTAACAGTAGGGGGGTTAAAGTACTCATATGAATATGCAGAGAACTGGTTTGAGGATTTATGAACATAATGATTTGAGGAGTAACCCTCATATTCATATTCCTTGTAGTTTCCCTGCATGTTAGATGCATAAGCACGGGTACGAGCATAGTTTTGACCAGTTGAGGACTTTGATCCTCTTGAAGACTTTGGTCCTCCTGAGGAATTTGATCTGGGGTTCAGATTCTTCAGTGGTGGTGTCATGAGGACATTCACCTGAAGATTTTCAAGACAACTTTTGGGAACCCAGATTTTCCTCAGAGGAGGGCCATTCCTCCAGTTAGTTCCAACATATCGAGCAAATACTTCACCAGATTGATTTTTGAACAGTTTATAGTTGGAATCAAATGACTCATCCGAGGAATAAGATAATTCACATGAGAAGCCAGTTATATTAGATGGATCAAAAGGAGGCCCTGTAGCAGCAACCCATGAGGTTTTGGGATACTGCTCGGGTTTCCAATAAGATCCATCAGCATTTAATTTCCTCTCAAAGGCAATTCCTTCTTTCCTCGGGTTCCTGTTCAAGATCTGCTTTTTGAGCACATCACAAAGGGTTTGATGTCCTTTGAGGCTTTTGTACATGAACGTCACGTACAATTCCTTCAACCTTACATTTTCATCAGTAACATTTGTGTTTTCCTCAAGTGAGGAAATAGACACAACAGGTGCAGTTGAAGAAGTTGTAGCAATGGTAGCATTTGATGATTCTGGTGAGGAATTAGCAGTTTCGTGTTCAATGCCTTTAGGACATGGAGGAATAAATTCAACTTGACTAGCGTTGATCTGTTGAGCTAGTAATGAATCATTTTCCATACGAAGATCATCATGAGACATCCTCAGCTTCTCAAGATCAAGCTTCCTTTGAAGAAATTCGTAGGAAAGCTTCTCATGATCAGTGAGGAGTGTATCATAACGATCCTGAAGATTATCAAATCTAGACTGAAGACTTTTCATGTCATCAGTGAGGATTTGGTTAAGGTTCATTTCATCATTCAACATATCATCACTTTTGTCTAGCAGTTTCTGAAGCCTTTCCAGAGCAGTTTGTTGTTTAGTGGCAATGATAGCAAGTTTACTGTAACTGGGTTTATTATAATCATTAGGTTCACAGTCACTTGAATCAGAGAAGGAGGCATTATTTGATACCTTTGAACCTTTTGCCATGAAGCAATAGGTTGGAGCGAAGTCATCAGCATAGTCATCAGTATGGATGGTGCAATCATTTTCTTCAAGATTGAAGATTGACTTGCTGACGAAAGTGGTTGCTAGTGCAAGACTAGCCTGTCCAGATTCTGAGTCTTCTCCAGAACCCTCTTCTTCATCACATTCCTCTGATTCTGCCTCGGAGTCCATTTCCTTGCCAATAAGTGCCCGAGCCTTTCTAAAACTAGTCTTCTTGTGTGATGAGGGCTTTGAAGATGAGGATTTTGAAGACTTCTTCTTCTTCTTCGAGTCATCAGAACTGTCATCCTTGTATTTCTTCTTCTTTGATTCCTTCCCCCAACGGGGACAATCAGCAATGTAGTGACCTGATTTCTTGCACTTGTGACAGCTTCGTTTCTTGTAGTCCTCAGATGCAGATTCTGATTTTCTCATGTCTCTTCTTGATGATTTACCGAACAGGCCACGTCGTGTAAATCTCTGGAATTTCCTCACAAGCATTGCAAGCTCCTGTCCAAATTCTTCAGGGTCACAAATGTTGTCATCTGTGTCTTCTTCTTCAGATGAGGAAATTTCTCTAGCCTTCAGTGCACGTGGTCTGGAATAGCTTTGTCCATATAGATCTCTCTTTTCTTCTAGCTGGAATTCATGAGTATTTAGCCTTTCAAGTATATCAGCTGGATCCAGCATCTTGTAGTCTGGTCTTTCTTGAATCATCAGAACTAGAGTGTCAAATGAAGAGTCCAAAGATCTCAGCAGTTTCTTCACAACTTCGTGATCAGTGATGTCTCGTGCTCCCAGTGCTTGCAGTTCATTTGATATGTCAGTGCGGCGATCAAAGGTGTCTTGGCAGCATTCATTGTCATGTCTCTTGAAGCGATTGAAGAGATTGCGAAGACTATCAACACGAGAGTCACGCTGGGTTGATACTCCTTCATTTACCTTGCACAGTCTCTCCGAGATCAGTGTAGCAGAGCCCAAAGCACTTACTCTTCTAAACTGGCCAGGGCTCAGATGGCCATAGATGATGTTCTTCGCTTGAGAATCGAGTTCCTTGAATTTCTTCACATCAGCTGCAGTGACACTGGCAGAGATGATGGGGACCCCATTTTCCACAATATACCAGAGATCATTATCAATAGCTTGTAGATGCATTTGCATTTTGTTCTTCCAGAAGGGAAAGTTCTTTCCTTCTTAGGTAGGACATGCTGCAGTCACCTTAAACATGCCTGCAGTCGACATAACTAAAACTCCAGGTGGTTAAACCAAAATCACACAGAACAAGGGAGTACCTTGCTCTGATACCAATTGAAAGTGCGTTATATCGACTAGAGGGGGGGTGAATAGGAGATTTTTAGAATTTCATCACTGAGGAAATTCCTTTTGAGGAAATTCCTCACAGATGACTAACTCACAACGGAAACAGTAAAGGATCAGACGTGAAACGTTCACACCAGCGGTATTTCAGAGTGAAGAATGTGAAAACAGATTGCACAGTAAGCAGGCACACAAAATACAGATGATGATTAATTATTGTGAAGAATTTGGGGTTGAGGAAATTCATAGAAAGTCTTCAGCAAATTTTTCAAACAGTCACAGTGAAAGTCATCAACACATATACAGAGAAAGTAAAGAGTTGAGGAATTAGAACCCGTTTCTCACTGAAGACAGTCGTTGATGACCCAGTTCCAACTGCTGTGACAGTTGTACATGTGGTTTGGAGCGGCTTGGTATTGAAACCAAAGGACACCCAGTCCCGGGACACACAGTCCCTACCGTATTCTCCTTGAGCTAAGGACACACAGTCCTCGCCCAACACTCGCGGTAAATCTTCAGGGCAGACTTCCAAACCCTCACAAACTTGGTCACTCGACGATCCACAATTAACTGCTGGAACGTTCTAGACCATGACGCCTAACCGTCTGGAGGATGCACAGTCCTCAAAGGTAAAAGGCTTCAGTCCCACACTAGAACAACTTCTTCAGTGATGCTCAATCACCAGGTTTGGTTTGTGGTTTCGGTGGGTGGTGTATTTCGTCACCGATGAATTACTCTCGAAGACTCTGAGAAATTTGGGTTGCTCTTATGACAAGTGTCAGTTTCTAACGGAGCAGCCAACCAGCTAGTTGTTGTGGGGGGTGGCTATTTATAGCCTGGGAGCATCCCGACATGATTTGACACTAATGCCCTTAAATAATATGACCGTTGGAGTGGATAAGACCAGTGACTTGGCGTGGTTATAGAAACGGTCGGAACCCTCAACTATGAGAGTCCTCATGTCACTCATATTCCTCACTTGAGGCTTTTGGTAGGATTTGGCTTGGATTGAGCATCATGAGGAAATCCATTCCATAGTGTAACTTTGACCCCCTTTAAAGTACGGTGTTCCTATTTATCAAATGCGAAGAAAGTAAAACAGAAAGTGTAAATCTTCACGCTTCAAATTCTTCAGAATGATTTTCTTCAGGAACCACCGGTCTTCTTAATATCAGTATCTTCATGAGGAATATCAATTTCATCGCAGATTCCTCACGATTCATTTCTTCAGCTTCAGACCAATTTCTTCAACTGAAGATATACATTTTTAGGGGTCGATATTCTTCAAATATCTCAAACTCCTCAATGACTTACAGATCATGTGTACACTTATAAACACATTAGATACTTAACCTATAAGTCTTCAAACCAGCAAAATCACTAAGGGGCACTAGATGCACTTAGAGTCTCCAGATGACATCTCGTGGAAACGGAAGCTTGCGGCGGCGGAAAAGTATTTTCGAGGCTCCCCTGATTTTTTGCGGAATATTTGGGAATTTATAGGCCAAAGACCTAGGTCAGGGGGCGGCCAGGGAGGCCACAAGCCTGCCCACCGCCGCCTCCCCCTTGGTGGCGGAGTGGGGGCTTGTGGGCTCCCTGGAGCCCACCTGGCCTGGCCCAAAGGCCCCCTGATCTTCTTCTATTCGGGAAAAATCATTTTGGAGTTTTTCTTCCGTTTGGACTCCGTTCCAAAATCAGATCTGAAAAGAGTCAAAAACAAGGAAAAAACAGGAACTGGCACTTGGCACTGAATTAATAAGTTAGTCCCAAAAAAGATATAAAAGGTACATAAAACAACCAAAGAAGACAAGATAATATCGTGAAACCATCAAAAATTATAGATACGTTTCAGACGTATCAGTGGGGCAACCTCGACCGGAGCGATTGTGGGGCCTCTCGCTAGGTCTTTCATGGTCGATGAAGCTACCTTCAGCGTGGCGGCATTTTCCATGACAGCCACCATCGGCAGAGTTGTCATGGCACCCATGTGGTCCATCCAAACTCAAACGGGCACCGCTCTCGCAATGTTTGCGTTCGTGGTTGTTGTGGACACCGAGATGGCCTTTATTGCCAGGGCTGTGGTCGTAGCAGCAAGGCCTGCACCGGCCTCCAACACGATTGAGAGGCATGCACCGACCTTCTCCACTGCCTTCTGGTCGTACTCCTGCCTCTTCTTGCTGCATGTATTGGTGTCGTTTTTCTTGTGTCCATGATACTTGTGATCTGGATTGGGTTTTCCCCCAAGAGGAGGGGATGATGTAGCACAATATAGGTAAGTATTTCCCTCGGTGATAACCAAGGTTATCGAACCAATAGGAGGACGGCACAACTCATGCCTTCAAAGCCTACACACAAAAGAGCAAACACTTGCACCCAAGACAGGCTAGAGGGTTGTTAATCCCCTTGAACTCACTTGCAATGGATAAGTAGTGTAGATTATAGTTCGATAAATATAAATTACAGTGTAAATAAAAGTAAGTAAAGGCATCAAGGAAATAGTAGCATTTTTAAATTGATAAGTGAATAGACCCGGGGGCATAGTGTTCTCTAGTGGCATCTCTCTCGAAGAAGGCATACGGTGGGTAAACAAATTACTGTTGGGCAATTGATAGAAAAGTGCATAGTTATAAAATATTTATTCATGACAATGATCATATGTATATAGCCATCACATCCATAAGAAAGTAGACCGACTCCTACATGCATCTACTACTATTACTCCACCCATCGACCGCTATACAGTATGCATCTAGAGTATTAAGTAAAACATAGTAATGTTTCGAGAACAACTTAATATGAATGAACCCCATCGTTCTATCCTTAGTAGAAACCATATAAATATTTGGCATGTCCCTTTTTGTCACTGGATTGCGCACCACATGATTGAACCAACTACAATGCACCCCTCTCACTGAATATAGATCAATCTAGTTCGCTAAACAAAATCAATAGATCAAAGAGATTTGAGAAGTTACAATAATAATGCAAATAAGAATCAAATAGTAATTTAAGAAGACTCAAATATTTATCATGAACAATTTGAACATAAATCAACAATTCATCGAATGCCAATAAACGCACCGCACAAAGTGATTACATCCAATAGATCATCGCAAGATGTGATTAACTTTGTATTGAAGAACATTGAGAGAGAGATCTAGATACTAGTTATGGACCTATAGGTCTGTGGTAGACTACTCACACATCACCATGGGAGGAGTAATGTTGATGTAGAGGCCCTCCGTGATTGACCCCCCCTCCGACAGGGCACCGAAATAGGGCTCCAAATGGACACACGGCGGAACACAGACTTGCGACGACGGAAAAAGGGTTGTGGGAGCTCCCCTAGGTGTTTTGGAATATATTAGAACTTATAGGACGGAGAGGGGTCTCAGGAGACGAAGGGGGAGCCACAAGATAATAGGGCACGGCCACCCCCCTCGGTGTGACTTGTGGGCTTGTGGCACCCTATTGCGGCCCCGGCCTCCTCCCAAAGCTTCCATGTCTTCTTTTGGTCCAGAAAAAATCATCAAAACTTTTCATGGCAATTGGACATCATACAGTACTGTAAACCTGAAAAGCAAAAAACATGCAGAAAACAAGAACTGCCACTTGGCACCGGGTTAATAGGTTAGGTTGCCAAAATAATATGAATCAACAAATAAATGCACAAAAAGTATCCTTGAATGATAACATTGCACCATGGAACAATAAAAAAGTATAGATATGTTGGAGACGTATAAGCATCCCCAAGCTTAATTCCTTTTTGCCCTCGAGTAGGTAAATGATAAAAATAGAATTTTTGATGTAATATGCTACACAACATGTAATCTATTGCAGGTTTTATCATTGAGAAACGATGAATTAACAAACATCATCATAGTAATATCCATGAACATAAGTAACATGATCATCAATGTTCAAAATATACGATCCTTAAAGAATGTTTAGCTCCCATTCATTTTCTTGTATTAGCATGGCATGGCTCCGTATTCACCACATAAATACATCACGCTCCAAGCAAAACCCATATCATGTGATGAATAAAAGTATAGCCATGCGATGACATGCCATAATAATATGATGAAATGAATAGGGGGTAAACATTCCTTAGTGATCATATATTTTGAATATTGATGATTATGTTACTTATGTTTATGGGTATTACCATGTTAATGTTTGTTAATTAATCATTTCTGAATGATCACACCTACAATAGATTACATGTTGGGTAGCATGTCACATCAAAAAAATTGTTTTTATCATTTACCTACTCGAGTACGAGCAGGAATTAAGCTTGGGGATGTCGATACGTCTTCAACGTGTCTATAATTTCTTATTGATCCATGCTATAATACTATCGTTCTAGGATGCTTTTTGGGCATTTATTTGCCAATTCATATTATTTTTGAACGCTAACCTATTAACCTAGTGCCAAGTGCTAGTTGTTGTTTCCTCCATGTTTTTGGCTTTTCAGGTTTATAGTACCGAACGGAGTCCAAATACCAATAAACTTTCCACTATTTTTTCTAGACCAAAAGAAGACGTGGAAGCCTCGGGAGAAGGTTGGGGGTCACACGGGGGCCCCATGAGACAACAAGGCGCGCCCTGTTGGGTCGTGGGCCCCTTGTGGCTCTCCTGACCATGTTCTTTGGCTTATAAATTCTCATATTCCATAAAAACCCTATGGGAGCTCCCGAAACACTTTTTTGTCGCTGCAAGTTGATTCCACAGTGTGCCCATCTGGAGCCCTATTCTAGTGCCCTGCCAGAGCGGGGATCGATCGTGAAGGGCCTCTACATCATCCTTGCTGCTCCCATGGTGTTGTGTGAGTAGTCATTAACAGATCTACGGGTCCATACCTAGTATATAAGTGTGTATCTCTCTCTACATTCATCAATACAAAGTTCATCACATCTTCGCGATAATCCACTCGATGTAATCACTTTGTGCGGTGTGTTTGTCAGGATGCAATGAATTGTGGGTTTATGTTTAGATTTTTCATGAAACAGATTTGAGTCTTCTCTGAAGTATATGATTCTTACTTACATGATTATTAAGCTTCATAAATCTCTCCAATCTATTGATTTGGTTTGGCAAACTAGATTAATCTTTCTTCACTGAGAGGGATGCATTATAATGGGTTTAATCTGGCGGTGCTCTATATCCCAGTGATAGAAATGGACAATAGACATCTTTGTATTATTGGCATTATGGATAAAACGATGGAGTTAATTCATATTAATTGGATTCTCTTTGCCTAAATCATGTCAATGTTCTCCAAGCATTACCCTGTTTTACTTAATACTCTAGATTCATGTTGGATAGCGGTTGATGTGTGGAGTAATAATAATAGGTGCAGGCAGGAGTTAGCCTATTTTCTTATGGACGTGATGCCTATATACGCATGATCATTGTCGTGAATAAATATTGTGTAACTATGTGCTTTTATATCAATTGCCCAAAAGTAATTGGTTTACCTACCATATGCCTACTTCATGAGAGATGCTACTAGAGAACACTATGGCCCCCTGGTTACACTAATAAATTTACAAATGCAATTATTTCCTTGCTGCCTTTTATTGTTTTTATTTACTTATATATTTTTTATTTATAGAACTATCAACTACACTACTTACCTACTTGCAACTAAAGAGTTCAAGGGGCTTAACAACTCTCTTATCCGCGTTGGGAGCAAGTGTTTGCTCTTTTGTGTGTATGCGATGAAAATGGGGTTGCGTGGTACACATTGAGGGAAATACTTATCTATACTACGCTACATCACATGTTCCTCTTTGCGAACAAACCCCAACGCATATCACAAGTATCTGAAAGGATTTCTGGCGCCGTTGGCGGGGAGTATCACCAACCTACCATCAAGTACCGTCGCACAAATTATCTTTCACTTGTGCTACTTTTTATTTGATGTTATATTTTTCTTGCTATAAAAATTAAAAATAAAAAATATTTATCTTTGCGAGTTTACTTGTTTTCCTGTTTTACTTGCTAGTTTGCTTGCTTCGCTTGTTGCTCCGCTTGCTCGGTCACCATGTCTCAAGATAATATCAAGTTGTGTGACTTCTCGAATACTAATAACAACGATTTTGTTAGTACTCCTATACCACCTCCCACTTGTGCAGATTCTTATGATATTAATGTTGCATTGCTAAATCTTGTGATGAAAGGAAAAATCTGAAAGCCCTAATGAGGATCCAGGTACACATCCCAACACCTTTGTTAAATTGTGCGGCATGCAAAAGAAAAAGGATATGGATAACTATAACGCCCACGTTGCAATCCTATCCTTATTTTGGCTCGAGGGCCTCGACACGGATAGAAGCGCATCTCGTCATTTTGCAAGAATGGATATCGTTACAAGTACATGTATAGAAGAGATGAATATATGGAATTGGCTTACATCTCCACAAGCTACAACATGAACATCACATTACAGCAATACAACAAATCACCATGTATAAGAGTAGGGTCCGACTACAGACGAAATCAAACGGTAAAAGAATGACGTACATCTTTGCTATCCCGGGCTAATGGTCGGGAGCCCGTCCTAGATCGAAGAAGAAGAAGAAGAAGAAACTCCAAATAGAACAATCATCGCGCTCACGTAAAAGTATCTCTTTACCTATACCTGCAACTATTGTTGTAGTAATCTGTGAGCCAAATGAAACTCGGCAATCTCATTTCCAAAGGTATCAAGACTGGCAAATATTAATGGGTGAGGTATGGTTAAGTGGTGAGGCTGCAGCAAGCGACTAAGCATTTATTTGAGTGGCTAACTTATGAGTACAAGAATAGTAGGGGGTGATCTATGCATAATGGACGTGAACTAATAATGATCTCGAACTGATCCTGAACACCTACTCACTGTGTCCTCTCCTGGATATAGAGCTCACAAGAAGAGAGAGTCACGGTTACGCATACAGTTGTCATACTTTAATTAAGTTCACTTCAAGTTTCTAATGACCAGGTGTTAAACAAAGTTTCCAAGTTTCCACATAAACATGGGAACGACTTTCCAAAATATTTAACCCTATAGGGTTGCTCCAACTAGTCCACCACAAACTACCACAAGCTGCATCGCAAACCTCGACCACGGAAAACCCGTGATCTCCTCGGCTTCTTGGTGGAAAATCTCAACCTCGAGATAGCCAGATGTATCCTCGGAATCCCTCGCACACGACATTTGAGAAAGGTAAAACAAATCTATCAATGTCGCCGACGTGCCGACGATCCCGATATGAGTCGTGTATCTCGTTCTCACAACACAACCAGATGAGCACAGTGTACAATGGCCTGATAAAAAAATTCTGAGTTGCTCGGGATTGGCCCCGCACACGACTCTTGTTTGGACCAACACTCATGAGGAGCACTGGCCCAGGGGTTGACTAATTTTCCGCAGGTGCCGGTCGGTCCCTATGCTTTTTATTAGTTATTGGGCAAATGTAGTTCCTATGTTGGGCCTTGGCAGAAAAGTTTTATCCCAAAACAAAAATGATGGGGGCCCCATGACAACCCCAAGCATGTTAGGAGTGCTCAGTATAAAAAATAACACCGGTACACCAGTAACTAGGGCGGCAAAGATGGAACAAAAAAGGAAGCTAGAAGGCCAAGCCTTCCATGTTTTACCAAGTATATAGGTACATTAAATAAATAGAAATCTTATGGTGATATAACAAAACATCCATGTTCTAACATGGAAGCATCTACACCTGCAACTAACAACGCTATAAGAAGGCTAAGCAAGTGGTAACATAACCAAACAAGGGTGTGCTTGGTTCTATAGGGGGTTAGAGGCTTGTCATGGCAATGTTTGGTGGCTGACATTTAAGTGGTAACTAGCGAGACATAGTGATAGAAATGACATAACTAGCATTGCAATGATAGTAGTGGTATCTAGGGAAATGATCATCTTGCATGTGATCCCACTTGGAAGAAGAACGAATCCGTGAAGCAGATGATCCAACATAGTCGAATTAACCCTCACACTTCGAATCGGTTCGGAACTCTATTGAGAAGTAACAATCTGGAAACAACAATCAACACACAATAAACTCCATAACTTATGCATGACATGATGTGGAAAAAATATGATGCATGTTCAATTAATTATGCATGGTTGTCACAGCCCTAGCTTAGCATTGCTTGCCATTGCATATTCATGCATGCATTCAAATTGCATTGAATTTGAAATGGGGAAGTGATCTAGCCCTAGGAACTAAAATTTGACAAAAAGGCAATATAAAATTTACTTCAAATTAAACCAGGAAAATGTACCAAATATTTTGAGAAAATAGTGACATGACATGAAAGTGTCAACCAATATTTTAGGTCACAAAACAATTGTGATGGAATTTTTGAATTAATCAAACAATTATTTGAAATGGAATTATATCTACTATATATAAAATATAGCTCTAAAATTCCTGAAAATATATATGTGGCACTAGATATCTATATTATGCCACCTAAAAATAGTATCACGGTTTATAAAAAAATAATTTGATTTATTTTCAAATCAAAGCAAATGTCAGAAAATAAATAAAACATAAACAACAGAAAAGAAAGAACCTTACCTGTCGCCTGGGCCAGGAAGGAGATGGCCCAGCCCACTGGCCTCTGCGAGTCATCGTCTACCTCCGCCAAAAGACACATGAGAGACCAGGCACGGCGCCGGGCGAGCGAGCTCCTGCTTCGCGCTGGCGGCCACCGTGCATCCATATCCGTCTGCGGCCACCACCTAGCCCCTCGAGCTCATCCCCCTCTCTAGTCTCTTCCCTATCTCTCTGCTTCTCCCTCCCCCATGGATCCCAGCGAGACTGTCGCCGCCGTCAGTCGCAATCGCAGCCTCAGGCTTCCCCTCACCTCCTCGAGAAGACCAGAGGGACCCCCTCGTCGCCGTGCTCCTTCTCTCCTCTGGAATCAGGCCCGGGAGCCATGGAGCGCCACCATCGCCGTCGTCCCCTTCACCTCCGGCCGCCAGACCTTCCTCGTCGATTCGCCCCCTCCGGTGCATCCCCGAGCCTGCAGTCAGCACCATCAGAACCACTGTGAGCCGTAGATTCCATTTCCTCTGTCCCCGTTGACGTTCCCCTCCTCTAGCGTGCTACCCACCGGAGCCGAGAGCTCCTCGTCGCCAGCCATGTCGTCGTCGTCGCTGTGGTACTCCATCCACGCGCTCGAGCTTGGGATCGAGCTCCTGGAGCCGCCAGGAAGGTTTTGAGCCCCTCAACCGGACCCCCTGTGCCCTGCAACCCCACGCACGTCGAAGCCCGAGTCGCGGCCCCCGCCAAGCTCCTCGTGGCCGTCGTCTCCGGCGACCCCATGCCCTCTCGACCCCTCTGCTCGATGCGGTCGAGCACGAGCTTCCTCCCAGTGCCCCCAGTGCATTTCCCCGAGCCCTGTAGCGCGAGTTTGAGCAACTCCGACGAGAACCCACCACTGTTTTGGTCGCCGCCGGTGAAGTTCCGGCGAAGTCCGATGTGGCTAGTCATTATAAGTCTAATCCACTAATTAGTGTAGCTAACAGAAGCTCACAGTGGGCCCTGGCGTGGGTCAAAGCCTGGGTCAGCGCGGGATTAATCCCTGTGCCGCTGACCACTGGGTCCCACCTACCAGTGAACGTAGCCAGCCCTGGGTCACTGACCAGTGGACCCCGCTGGTCAGGTTTGACCTCGGACAGCCGTTGTTGATTGCTGACGCAATGTTGGCGTTAGGCTGGCGCAATAATTGGTTTTCGAATATAAAAGAAATTCCAGAAAATGATGAAAACTTCTAAAAATCATAGAAAATAATCTGTAAGTCCAATGAAAATAATTTATATATGAAAAATGATCACAAAAATCCAAAGAATCTGATTATGGCATTTTAATGCATGTTTGAGAAAGTTAACATCACCAGGTAGGCAAAATGATGATTAGGGTAAATTTAATGAATAGATTGGAGTTGGAATTTGGTATATATTTGAATTCCACTTCTATTATCAAGACCAAACATTGAGCTAGGAAAATCAGTACCTCAAAATGCCATCTTCATGCATGCTAAAACAAGTTATACCTGAGCGTCGGGTCGAATCAATTAAAAGGGTATCCGGAAAATACCTTGCTTGAAGTGATATTTGAATTCTAATTCAAATCCAGCTTCAACCTAAGAAATGGTAGCTATATTAGCCTTGCCACTTCTCATCTTTATTTCATGATCATGCATCATAGTGTTGCATTTCCGTGAAGTAATTATTGTTCTTTCTTGTTTGCCGGTACTGTCCCCTCTCGGTAGACGATGGTTCTGACGATGTGATCATTGACATTGATGAAGACTCCTTGCTATGTTCACACATGTCAGGCAAGAAAACCCCCTTGAGCATACTGATATAAACCCACTCTCTCGCTCCTTCTCTCTTTTATTGCATTAGGACAAACATGATTCAACGGTTACATGTTCTCCGTAGTTGAACCCATTTCTCTGCATGACCTGATTTTGTCAGAGTAAATAGTTGAAACCACTTAGCATGAGTAGCAACTTCTTGAGCCTTGTCGTTCTTACTCATCCATGCTTGAGTACTGTGCCTGCTATGCTTGGAGTTGTGTCGGGTCTAGTCCATCTCGAAGACGGATCGAAATGGTTGTGTTCATGTCCTACAGTGTGAGAGTAAAGGTGTGAATCCGATTTGGTAAAGGTAGCGATGAGAGGCCATGTAGGAGTACATGGTCGGTTGTCTCATTGAGATCGTCCTTAAGAACTGAGTTCTGTGTATGTTGTCCAAGACAAGGTACTACCACACATTGGGATACTTAATTGACCCTCTTGGCTTATTAATCGCCTAGATCTCTGTCCGGGAGTTGCACCTAGTTTCTGGTGTTTGTAGGAAAAGTGTTGGCGGCCGTGTTTAGCTCTGCCCAATGGGGTAGGCTTCTCTGAGGTAGATACACAGTGGCACGGTGTACCAAGTGGCACCCGGATGGTGGGTTTGGGAACCCTGCGCACATCGTTTGGGGCCGTTAAGGAAACTTCAGCCGGACTTCCTTGTGTGTTGAGTCTAAAATAGGCGATAAACCTGGACTAGGGTCTTGTGGGGTTAACGGTCGTGGCCGACACCCACGCCAGTGCTTCCACTTGAAGGTTGCCGAGATGCATGACGTGCATATGGCGATAAGTGGTGAGAGCATGTGTGAAGAATTATACCCCTGCAGGGTGATTTAATTTGTTCGAATAGTCGTGTCCTCGGATATGGACTACTTGGAAACATTACGTGGTACATAGACAATTTAAATGGATACTCTAAAACATGCAAGATAAGTGTGAGTGCTATGGATGGCCTTCTCGTAGGGAGACGAGAGTGGATCCACAGTGGTGTATTGAATTGGTGAATATGTGGACTCGTTTGCGCTATCCCACCTCAAAGAAAGAACTTGTAGTCGTAGTACAGGTTAGCCAAGAGTCAAAGCTGGCTTGCTGCAATCAAACCCCACAATCCTTTCATAGATACATGATGCATATGTAGATAGTTCTGATGTAAGTCTTGCTAAGTACCTTTGTACTCACGGTTGCTTTATTTATGTTTTTGCAGAGAAGATTTAGTCTCATTAAAAGGTTCTACTCGATGTGTTCCATATTGACCAGAATAGCTTGGGAATCCCAACCAAAGGTTTGGTTCCTTTGGTAGGGTCGTTATAGCTTTTCAGGCTCTTCCAGCCACCTTTAGTAGATGTCTGTACCCAAACATGTTTTGCTTCTTCTTGATGTTTGTATGACTTGAGTGACGGGTTACGAGACCCCTGTTTGTAATATCATACTATGTTGACTCTTATGAGTATTTAATAAAAGCTTGAGTCATAGAGTTATGTTGTGATGCCATGTTGTGTCTACACATATCGTGCATATTGTGTGTATGTTATGAAATGCATTATATGTGTCGGATTCGACACCTAGTTGTGTGCCTTTAGTAGTACTCTTTACGGGGAAATGCCTCTTTGTGCTTCCACCGAGCTTTGGTAGCTTGCTACTGCTCCGGACACATTGATTGACCGGCGTGTATCCTTCTTGGTTGCTGTGTCTGTCCCTTTGGGGAAATGTCACGCGGTGTAATGGAGTCCTTGTAGCTTGCTACGACTCGTCTACACACGCTGATGACAGACACCTGCTTCGCTGGGTTATGTATGCATGTCCCTGTATGGACGTACCACTTAGGTATATAACTAGTCATATCGACCCGGGTTCTTTGTCGTTTGAACGCTAGAGACACATTCATATATATGAGCCAAAAGATGCAAACGGTCCCGGCCAAGGTAAGGTGGCAGCCATGGAGTTTACCGTGCGTGAGGCCGCAAAGTGATGTGATATGTTACAGGTTGGGTTCTTATGACTTAGGATCAGGGTCCCGACAATGGTATGGCGAAGCACAACAATCAACTCCTACACATTAAATGAAGGTCAAAATGCAAGGAGTTGCATATTGACGAAACTCCATATTTGAATTACTTAGTTAACTCCCGTTTAGTTACAGGACAATGTTAAATGTTGTTAAACATGTCAAGAGGTGAAGGATAAATAAACTATATATCTAGGTATTTTAAATGAGGTCAAAAAGAACTTATAGTATTTCCGAAACAACCCCATATGTTAATTTCGAAATTAACCAGATGTGTACTAAACATATTTTATATTTATTAAACGGCAAAATAAATTGGACCATGTGATTCTACATGTCATTCTAGTCGATTTACATATATAGATCACTTAAAATGGAGCTACGGTTTAAAAGATATAAGCACCACAGGATGATATGGCATGAATGCAAAATGTATGCAAATGACACCCACAAGCATGTTAAAACATGGACGAGCAAGATATTATGGAACTACATGAAATTCTAAGCAAGTTTAAATGAGGCCGAAACAACGAATAACAATTCCGGAAAGTCCCCATATGCAAATTAAGATTTTGGTATTGTTGTGCCTATAACATAATTTTAGAGTTGTTAAACAACAAAATGAATGCCACCATATTATTCTACACATTTTTCTAGTCAAGTTACATATATGTGACATTTTAATCGGAACTACGATTATTTAATTATGAAGTAAATCATTTTAACATGATATTTATGCAAATTAAATAAAAACATAAGTTAAATATTCTAAACATGATGGAAAGATAGATATTGTGATGTATAAAGTTTTTAAATCCGATGCATGGTTATTTTGCTAAGAATTAAATAATTATAATATGGCATGAAGCAAAACAATGCAAACACCAGGTTAAACATTGGTAAACATACATGAAAGTTGGAAATTATTAGTCTACATAAGATTCTACACGTTTTACATATCTAAATTATTTTAATGCAATGCAGACTTAATTATTTATTAGAAGTTTTAAATCATGTAATTTTCTGTAATGTAAAAAATGTCCTGGTATTAGATAAATTCATACGGACAGAAAAAATTACGCAGTGGGCCGAATCATCACGAGTGCAATGGGCGCGACATAACTAATATGCACGCAGGGCGAGGGATAACGAGGCAGAGGGGGTGCTCCCCATGTGGGCTTCGGCCCATGAGCAAAACGGGTCGGCACGGTCAATGGGCTGGCAGCGCACAGGATCTGGGCGGAGGCCTTGGAGGGGCGGCCGCGCTAGCTGGGCCTGGCTCATGTGCTAGGGCGAGCGAGGCGAGCGCTACATGAGGGTGGCCGCCTCCCTGCTCATCCCGAGCTAGAGGCAACCGGCGGCAGCGTCCAGCTACGGCGGGGATGCGTGGAAGTGGTGTTGAAATTAGAGATGGGCCTTAGGCCCATAAGATAAATTTCAGAAAAATCTCCAAGGGCCCATGTAGGTGGTGGCATGACAAGGTGGTGGGAAGTTTAGTCCCACCCCGCTAGTGGAGGAGAAGTTGGAACCCTTTATAAGGGTCTCTCTTCCACATGCTATTGGAGAGTGAGAAGAGAAGGTGCCCTCGCGCACTCCTCCTCCGCCGCCCGCCTCGCCACGCCTCGTCACGGCGCGGGTTGCGGGAATGAGCTGAGTCGAGCTCATACCTACGCTCTTAATTTTGCCGGTCAGGAACGAAGAATATGTAACGGACAAGGCACGATCCGAGACGTCGGATCGTGGTTGTTACCGACTCGGACGTGGGTTTGGCCCACGTCTCTCCACCCAGCCGCCTTTATAAGCAGGCTATCACCTACCCTAGCCGTCACGAGAATCAGATCACATCTGCCTCACGCATTCGTTCCTTGACTGCTGCTGCCGCCGGCGACTCCGTCCCATTTACCGCGTACACGGTCGACGGGAGAGCAGGCCTCCGAAACCTCGCCTCTCCGGTTCCTGTACGGGAGAGGGGCGATTAGGTTTTTGGGGAGCGATCACGCGACTGCTCGCCTCCGTCAGTGTGCTTCGTCTACGTCCGCGTCGCCCTCGTCATCGCCATGTCTTCACCAAGCGAAGCTGACCGTCTCGTTCGCGAGAAGGCCGAAGCCGAGAAGAAGGCGGTAGAGGATACTGCCGCTGCTGCTGCGTCCAAGTGGCCGATCGGAGGGTATGATGTGTTTCTCTCTCTCCTGTTTCTGTCTGCACTAGTAGTATTGCCTATATGCGTAGATGTTTCTGCTATATGCGTAGTACTTGCTAGTATACTCCGTGATCAGTATGTCATGAACCTAGTCAATGCCATGTTAGTAATTATTTCATGGATTAATCTTCTCGGAAAATTGCCTATTTACTCAACAAGTGGCAGATCCGGACAAGCAGGGGATGGGGAGGTCGACCCGGTGTTCACGAACAGAGGTTGCACGGGAGGTTGCAGACAAGGGGACTTGAGTTGCGGTGGTGTTGGGTATCAGGCGCAGGCACTCGAGGACCTCCCTTCCTCGATCGTTCGTGTGGTACTACCGGGAGGTGCTTGCGGTGCGGTCCCGGCGACGGACTCCAACGGGCAAGCGAAGCGGCACAGAGGTCACCGATCACACATAATCCCAATAGTCAGGCCATTGCCTCCTTGTCCTGTACCCGAGAAGAGAGGAAAGAGAGAGGTTAGAGGCAAGAAGAGGGGCAAGGAAGAACTTCACGGAGTGGGGCCTCTCACCAGCAACACGAGGCTCGCCGGCAGGTCGCTCGAGACGGCGCATGGCAGCGAGGTCGAGGGAGGCCAACAACGGGCACACGAGGCTGCGGCCTCGGGCTGCAGGGGCGCTACGAGCATGCGGCCTTCCAAGAGGATGATGCACGAGAGGATTAGAGGGACTGATGTACGCGTCCGGTTGGCTGGGGATGAATCCTAAGGGAATTCTTGGAGTGGGGGAGGCTTGGATGAGACAGCTCCATAGATTTTAGGGTTTGTCTAAAATAGGCTACGGGGGGTCTATATATAAGGAAAATAGGGGTTATGAGATGATCTTGACCCTAGGGTTTAAATCGGACGGTCGATATAAATACGTTAGGGAGTCTAATTGTAACACAAATGACGGTTTGGGGTATTACAGGGTAGATCTGGACCCAGCAGTCACGAATCAATGATTCGGGTCCGGGGGGAGTTAACGGACGTGCGAGAGGGGTATATGCACTGTGTGGAGGGGATAGGCATAGAAGAGAGGGATCCGGGGGGAGTTATCGGACGTGCGCGAGGGGCCTGGCGACAGATTTTAAAATACTGAAATGTGTGCGATTTAGACCGGCTATATTACTGCTATAAGTTTAACGGTTTGGGTATCAAATGGACCTCGATTATGATGAAATTTGGCAGGCGGCCTACGTACATTAAAATAAGACCACACGCCAACTTTCAATACAATCCCAGAATGTTTTATATGAACCTTTAAAACAATATTTTAACGATGCCGCGGGCGCGAGTTTGTGTGGTTGGTCTCGAAACGGTCGTCGACAAAAAACAAGAGAACCAGCAACTAACAACGGATGCAAGTTTTGAAAAATGACGACAACAAAGTGTCGATACAATGCGGATGATGTGCATGATGCAACGATGAATGCGACAAAACTTCTGGAGCATCGGTTCCGGGATGTTACAACTCTCCTCCACTAACAAGAGATCTCCATCGAGATCTTAGAATGAAAGGGAGAAGAGCAAGAAGAGAGGACGAGGTAAAACTTAGTTGCTTCTTTGACAAATGAGTGAAACCAATGATACTGAAGGTTGAAAAGAGAGGAAGAATGACATGAGGAACAAACGAGAATTCAAAAATATTTGGGCAACACTTCAGTAGGAAAGAGAAAGAAAACTTTATAAGATTGAACTAACTTGAAAAGATTTCACAACTCACCGGTGAAATGGACAAGCAAGTGAAGAACATGATCTTGATAAAACAAAATAACGGATGAAAGAGAGCAATATAACAAAGCCTCCGAAACAAATAATAGAAACTAGATCATTGGAAAGAAAAGAATGGAGAAGAAAATGACAATTCCTACCACAATTGAATTTGGAAAGCATCTTTACGAAGAAGGATTGAACGGAGTTGTTGGAAAACCAATAACGAAAAGAATGAGTTTGATGAGGTCTTATGGAAAACCCTCTAAAAATTATGAGGTGGCAACCTGCCCCTAATGGATAAAATATTACTTGGGTGCAACAAGATATGCAAAACTTCTTACACCAAGAGGATATATAGAGAACTTGGATCATGATAAACACCATAATAGAAACAATCCTTAGGAAAAGCTCTAGGTGAAATCCAATCCAAGATAACTTCAATGAAGAAATCATGACTTGAAAATATCTCATGATCTAAAAAATTGGTGGGTTTAAATATCTCATTCTTGCAACAAATTCTTTTCGAGGCCCCTCATGAATCAAGCATGCTATAACACCACCTCAAAGGATAAAGGAGGAAGAATTGCTCTTTGAAATGCAAGATAAAGAATACTTGAGTTCCTCCAACAAAATATTGAAGAACACTTTGAGAAAGAATTACATCCTTAACGAACCACCATGAAGAGCCTCCGAAACAACAGAATAATGAAAAGAAATGAAGGAGCCTCTGGATCTGCGGAACCTGGACCCGTGGTGTAGTATTAATGTGTGAGCCAAACGGACTGAGTAATTGTGCGACATGATAACAAAACTAACCAATTTATTGGGTGTGGTAAGGTTAAGTGTTGAGGTTGCATCAGCTCTAAGCACATATGGTGGCTAACTTATGAGAAAATAATGTAAAATGGAGTGGTCTATGCATAATGGTCGTGAGCTCATTAATGATCACTAAGTGATCTTGAACACCTACTTACGTCAGTCATAACCCCATTGTGTCCTCGGTTGAAGAAGAAGCTCACGAAACAAACAGTCACGGTTACACACACAGTTGGCATATTTCAGTTAAGTTTACTTCAAGTTATCTATAACCGGATGTTAAAGAAAGTTTCCAAGTAGCCACATAACCGCAGGCACGGCTTAACGAAAGATATTAACCCAGCAAGGGTGCTCTAACTAATCCATCACAAACTACCACAATCTGCATAGAAGCCTCGACCACAGAAAACCCATGATCTCCTCGGATTCCTTAGTGGAAAACCTCAACCTTGAGATAGCCCAAAGTATCCTCGGAATGTCGATGCACAAGAAGGTAAAAGAAAATCCAACAAGACCACCCGACGTGTTGACAAACCCGATAAGAACCGCGTAACCCGTTCTCAGGACACGATCGGATGAACGCAGTATACGATGGCCTGATAGAGATCTCCATTTGCCCCGAGTTGGCCCCGCACATGACCCTAGGTTGGACTAACACTCATGAGAAGCACTATCCCGGGGAGTGATTAAGCATCCTCGGGGTATCTATTCCCTATGATTTTTTATTATTAAGTTGTATAGAAAATGGAGTACCAAAGTTGGATCTTTCTAGACGAGTTTTAAACCAAAATGATTTATCAAGTGGGTCCCCATAACAACCCCAAGCGTGTTAGGAGCACTCAATATGGAACATAACACCGGTAGCCGAAACTAGGGTGGCAAAAGTGGAACAAAACACCAAGCAAAAGGCTTGGCCTTTTGCCTTTTACCAAGTGTATATATTCATTAAATTAAATAACAATAATAAGATGAGATTCAAAATGTCGATGTTAACACATGGATCAGCCTGCACCTGCAACTTGCAATGCTATAAGATAGTTGAGCAAGCGCCACTTAGCCAATCAATGATTGCTAGGATGTGGAGGGGTTAGAGGCTTTTATGGAATTTTTTGGAGGCATGATATTCAGGTGGTAGCAAGCGATAAATAGCGAAGGCAAACGAGTCATCTAAGCACAACAAAATTCAAAATGATATCACGATCACAATCATCTTGCCTGGTACTTCTTCGGAGGGGTACAACTCTTGCTCTCCGGGAACATACTCAACGGGATCCTCGCACTCGTTTTCAGCACCCGATGCTACCCAAAATACACATCCAATGAACACACATCAAGGTACAATGCTTCAAACAACTTGATGCATGAGTACGGTATGAAAGAAGCATGCCAATGCTACGCTAGTCATCTTTCTCATGCATTTATTAAGTTGTCACCATTCTAGACAGAACCTCAATATTATTTATTTGGGCATGCATGAACATGGAAAAATGGATGCGCCATGAGAAAATGATGCAAAAGCATATAAGGAACGTCGCAAACCAAGCTACGGATATCTCGAAACTCACAAAACAAGATACAAAAGGCTACGATATTAGAACAGAATTTAAGAGAGGCTAGGGGTAGTTCCTTGGCATTCCAAGTATGCCACTGGATTAGGAACGAAATTCTAGGTGAAATAGATCTAAATATCATGCAAAACAAAGGAGCACAACTCACACAAGGCACAAAACAAATCAACAACCAATTTGTCGACAAACAGCAACATACCACTTTGTTCATGTGAAAACTAGCAGCTACAGCAACTCAACAAGATCAACCAAGACATGAATATGAAGCTAACAAAGAGTACAATAACCCCTAACTAACAACAACATGGATATGTTCCTCGATCAATGGCAATCATGCTCATAACATGACAAAAATTATACGGATTAGGACTTGGTGAAAATCTTAGTTTTCACTTGCAGTTTTTAACATGATGCCAAGTTGACAGCAACAAAACTCTATTCTACAGTAGCTTTCATGGCAAGAAATTTTACACATGGATAGAGGGAAACAACAACTACGAATCACTGCCAATAAACATGAGCTGAAACTGCATCGAATTCATGGTAGCATCCTCTAAACGTGGCAAGAAGATAATAACAGATTCTAAGATTTAGCCAATAACAGAGCAATTTACAACATATGGCATGTTTGACAGAGTGAAAAACTGATATGCAACACCTATCTTGCAAATCATCGGCACCAACTTGGAGAGGGAAAGAAGCTCTTTAATTTACACCAAAGTACTAGCAGAAAGAATTATCATGGCAACATAGCAACTTGAAATAGTTTTCGGGCTTAGTCATATTTTCAACGTGGCACAAACAGCATTAATGAGATGGCATGTTCATAGCAAGAAATCGATAAATACACAGAGTTTTCATGGCAAAGAAAATTAAGAGAGCCTAGTACCCTCAAACCACTACCACATTCATGTTGACAAGTTTTCCAAAAGGGTGCAAGGATTATATCATATGAAAATCACAAAATGGCATCTTATCACATAATAACATTTTCACAAACTTGCCTAAATGACAAAACAAATGGCACCACTACATTCCTAGGTTTTTTATACCCCAAAATCATATATCAGACTCTATGTTGTTGTAGGAAAACACCGAAAAAAGAGAGCACAAAAACTACACTCAAACCTATAAGTTCAATCGTGCCCAAAATGGTAGCTACCAGATTTGGCATGACCTGAATTGGCTATGTCCAGAATTGGACTTACCCTAATTGGAAACATATCAACGGAGGCATTTTTACGAAAAAGTCCCTCCGTTTTCAGTTAATCAACCCGCAATCCTTTCTTATGTGGAAAAAACGTTTCGTTTTTCAAAACAGCCCCTGTCCTCCACCGGTCCAGGGATGGGGTGGATCTACTCCCCCGCCCGGCACCTCCTCCGCCACGGCGTCGGAGACCGTCGCCCCGTGTTGCCGCTGCTCCGTCTGCTGATGCGTCTGCGACGCCGGCGGGGGCGGATCTGGCGAGCGCGGCCTCCAGCGCGCGCACGGACCTACCCATCGACTCCGCGACCTCCTCCAGCCACGCTAGCTGGAACGCGTGTCGCTCCAGCATCCCCGCCTCCCCCGTCTCTGGCCGACGACGAGCCCGCCCCCTCCTCTCCCGACGTGGCGACGGCGACGAGCAGGAAGAGGAGGAGGAGCAGCGGGGTGGGAGTGCGGTGGGCCATGGCTGTCAGCGGCTGCGGGAACGCTCAAGGCTGGCATGGAGAGCCTGCGTCTGCGGCTGGCAAAGCTGGAGACGGAGTGCTCCGACATGTGGCAGGACATCCGGAAGCTCGGGGGCGCAGCGGGAAAGGACGGGTGGGCGGCGAGGGTCCAGCGGATGTTCAGCCTGAAGATGAAGCTGTAGATGTGCAGCACCGAGGAAGGGAAGATGAGCGACCGGCACAGGACGGCGAGCGCAAAGCTGGAGAAGCTGCAGGCCAAGGTGTCTAGTCACAAGAAGCACCTCACCATTGATGCATGAGCTCTGAAGCTTTTACCCTGGCCTGGAACTCCTTTTGGCTTCCATGTTTATTCCTGCAGAGAGCTTCAGTGTTGATAGTGCAGTAGCAAGAGTTCTTTAGGTGAAGTTATCGCTGGTGACTTCTAAGCCCATTTGTGATGTTTTGGGTGGTACTGGTAGTGCAGATGGAACCAGCAATGTAATGTAGTAGTAGTAACTAAGAACTGGAGCAGAGTGACTCAGGCGCGGGTTTCGCGTGAAATGGTTCGATTTCAGGCATTCGAAAACACCTTTTGGTTTTCATGATTTAGCTAGAGAGTTGCACTGCCCTACCCCTGCTGCATCTCTAGCTAAAGAGTCGAGTCTTTCATGAATCAAGTAGGTGTCTCACTGAAAGTAGAAGCAGTTGTAAAGCAGTGATCAGCTGTGAGTGTATTTTAGGGAAAGTCTTCAAAGCGCTGCCCATATGCTCTATGGATTTTATTGCATTGCCCAGCTTGTAAAATACTCGGTGTATGCTGGAATTCACCTCTGCCTCTTGTTTTTTGTCAACTCCTGAAATCAATTTCTCGTTCTTCTTTCAGCATACTTTAGTATATTTGATAGAAATACTCCCTCTGTCAACTAATATAAAAGTGTCTAGATCACTATATTTAGCGATCTAAATGCTTTTATATTAGTCAACAGAGATAATGACCTAAACACTTTTATATTAGTTGACACAAACAGTTACGTAGACGTTCTTATATTAGTTGAGGGAGTACTCAAATGCGTTTGCTACGTCTCTGGCCGCCGACGAGCCCGCCCCCTCCTCTCCCGACACGGCGACGGCGACGAGCAGGAAGAGGAGGAGGAGGAGTGGGGTGGGAGTGCGGTGGGCCATGGTTGTCAGCGGCTGCGGGGAGGCCTGGTGGTCAGGTGGTGGCCACTGGTCGTGGGCCCCGCGGGTCAGCCGGTGGTCACACATCTTTTATTTTGATTTGTTTGCGCTACGACAGCCCTGCCCTACGAGGACGCCGACGGGCTCACTAAGTACTTCGCCGTCGGCGACTCCCTCGTGAATTTTTTTCTTCGAGAATTTTGTTCTACTTCAAATAATTTGGGGCTTCACAAAAATTTCGAAAATTTAAGAAAGTGGGAATTTTGAAATAGAATGTTTAATAAATTATAAAATGTCTGTGGATTCAAAAATACCCGCGATTTTGCAGAAAATGTTTGAAATTTTGAAAACAAATATTCGAGAAATCAAACAATGTTCATGATTTTTTAAAAGTTCAAGAAGTACTTTTTATAATGAAATTGTGCAAAATTTTGTCAATTCTAAAAATGATCATGAATGGAAAAATATTCTAAAAGTTCAAAAAAACAATGATTTGTGATTCATAAAATAGTTTTTCATTTATAAAATGTTTGCTGATTTAAAAAATTATCACGCATTCTTTGTCCCATTGCAACAAGGGGAGCTGGGATTTGATCCTACGACCTCCTGGTTCGGGTGAGTGGACCTTACCAATGCGCCACTGCTGGATGTATGTCCTAGGAGGAGGAAAACATCCAGAGACCACCAGAAGAAGCCGACCTTGGACCTCCATGGTAGCATAGAGGTTGTGAGCGACGATGGCGAGCAAGCAGCGGTAGTTTAGGCTGGAGAGTGGCCGCAGGGGTGCGGATTTAGGTTGCGGTAGCACAGTAGGAAGCATACGACTTAAGTTCGCTAGGTGTGGAAGCACGCAGGCACGAAGCCTTCAGCCATGTCGAACCCAACTATATGCGGTTATGCAGGTGCTGCTAGCGATGCGGGGAGGCTGTAAAGGAGTGGTCTGGGGGGTGCTAGGCAAGCGCACAGGTATGAGTACTTGCATGCGTGCACGGGGACAGCACCACGGGCGCCAGAGCTGGGGTGACGGTCTGCTCCAAACGCCAACAAAGAAAAAACTACAGTCTTGGAGCACGGAGAGCACGAAGATGGCATGAACCTCGCAACAATTTCATGGATCTACATGCGATGTAACGAAACAAAGAGTGGGAGGGGACTACCTAGTATACCTAGGACATGAAGAGGAGGTCGGCGACGAGACAGAGTCAATGTGACGTCCGACAGAAGTCTGCTGCACCTCGGCTCCCAACGCATGGAAGAAGATGGCGACAAAGAGGGACCTCCGGGGTTGCTCGCGATGCGTGCGGGGATGATGAAGATGGTACGGACACCTGTCTTGTGAATGATTCAAATAAATGTTGCGTGGCTTCTAACTTAACTTGTGGCGACTGTAAGCCAATCCATATACTCATCTCTTCATACATGTATTTGTGATGAGTTATGTTCTTACGAAACGCCTAGATGTGCCTCTATCCATATTAAGGCCTCAACCCCAAATATGAATAGTGATGCATCTTGGATGTTACAAGTTGGGGGAAATAAAACATCCTTAATACAAACAAACTATCATGGCATAAGGGTTTTTGAACTAAAGGCAGAGAGGTTCACCAGGTTAAGGACAATTTTATAATTCCACTCAGAATATTCACAAGCTTAGGAACATTTTAATGAAGGTGTTGGGTAAAGCAAAAAACACAACATTTCATAGAATTTGAATTAAAGAGAGATGGAGGTGGTTTTAAAGAATTTGTAGGAAGGGGTTTCCTCATGAACATACTAGTTGTTGCAAGCACATCTCACAACATCAATTCCACTCCAACACAACATGAAGCAATAAGAAAAACAAATGCATGAATGCCATGATGATATGATGGTATGCTGAAAAGTGAAAGTCATGAAACACCAAATCTTATTAAGTGAAAGCAAAGTTGACATGGCATAAAAGGTTCATCATGCAATTAATAGAAGGATTGCACTTGGGCTGTTACAACTCTCCCACACTACAAGAGGATTGAAAGAACTCAGGATATTCAAAATAGAGAAGGTCCTCGCATTCTCAACTCGCTTCTTTATCAGAATGATGCAACCTTTTAACTTTGAGGAATTTGACAGACTTGTTGTGAGTCTTGCGCTTAGTATCTTTGATAATAGCATATGGATTCTCATGAGAGGAAAGGTCTGGCTGGAGATCAATGTCTTGGAAGTCAACTGTGCGCTCGGGAGTCTTAAAACACCTCCGGAGCTAAGATACATGAAAGATATAATGCACATTGGAGAAATTGGATGGAACCTCTAGCTAGTAAGCAAGGTCGCCTCGTCTACCAACAAACTTGAAAGGGCTCACAAAGCATGGAGCAAGCTTTTCTTTGATGCCAAACCAAGAGTACCCTTCATGGGAGATACTCGAAGATAGACCAAATCATCGACCTGGAAGGCCAAGTCCGGATGTTTGCTATCATAGTAACTCGTTTGACGAGATTGAGCAGCTTTGAGATTATCGCGAATGACATGACACATCTCTTATGCTTCAGTGATCATGTCATTCCCAAGAATTTGACGCTCACCAGTTTCAGACCAATTGAGCAGGGTACGTCAGTTCTTGCCATATAGAATGTCGAACGGGGCCTTGCCTGAACTTTCTTGATAACAATTGTTGTATGAGAACCTAGCAAATGGGAGACAATTTTCCCACTTCATGACAAAATAAATCACACAAGCTCTCAGCATATCTTCAAGAATTTGATTGACTCTCTCCACTTGACCACTAGTCCGAGGATGGAACATTGTACTGAAATGGACATTGCTGCCCATTGCAGTTTCAAAGGAATCCCAGAACTTGGAAATAAATATGCTTCGAGGATCTGAAGAAATAAGCTTACAAACACCATGCAAAGAAACTATCCTTGAAGTTTACAGCTCTGTCAGCTAGCTCTCGAGATAGATTGTTTGATTGGAATAAAATGGGCAACTTTAGACAACTTGTCGATGACCACAAAGATGGCATCATTCCCCCTCTTGGACTTAGGAAAGCTAGTAAAAATCCATCTCCACATGATCGAATTTTCACTTGGGTATAGGAAAGGATGAAGAAGACCGACTGGATGTTGATGTTCCACCTTCACTCTGCGACACACATCACACTCATTCACGAAATGAGAAATCTCGTGTTTCATGTGAGTCCACCAGAATGTTTTCTTTAGATCCTGATACATCTTAGACCTACCTAGATGTATCGAGAGAAGAGAATTGTGGGCTTCATCCATGATAACTTTCCTAAGCTTTCCTTTTGGAACTACAAGGCAATTCTCAAAGAACAAAGTATCTTTGTCATCAACATGGAAGCACTTATACTTTGGAATGCTCTTTGGTAAGCCTATATTCACTTTCTTCAGGTGTATTTGTGGGTTTCTTACTATGAACATGCCATCTGATTAATGTTGTTTGTGCCATGTTGAAAATATGACTAAGTTTAAAACTGTTTCAAGTTGCTATGTTGCCATGATGATTGCCATGCTTAGACAAGTTCTTTGTTCTAGTACTTTGGTGTAAATTAAAGAGCTTTTTGCCCTCTGCAAGTTGGTGCCAATGCTTTGCAAGATAGGTGTTGCATCTTAGTTTTCACTCTGTGAAACATTCCATATGTTGTAAATTGTTGTGAACTCACCTTGTGAAATATTGGCTAAGTCTGAGAATATGCTATTATCTTTGTCGGTGTTAACTCACAACATATCCCAGATAATACCCCTAGTCCTGCCGGAATGTATAATGCACTAGTGAGGCTACAATGTGCTCCGGGAGCTGTTTTGTGGAGGAGGAGGAAGGAGCAGTCGGCTCGCATCTACCTCTCCTGTATGAATGTGTGTATGAAGTATTGACCGCCCCTCTGCATGTAGGGAGGTTGAGGGGTTTTATAGACGAACCCACCGACCTACAATAAGGATAAAAGTACATGAGTGGGACCTGGCTGGCGGCCTCGCCTGCTGACCAGGGGGTCCACAATGGTCTTGTCTTATCGCTGGAGGGCCCCACCGGCTGCTTGGTCCCATCTAGCTAAGGGACCCGCCGGGTAGCCAATGAGACTCTCGCGTAAGGCCGACGCAGGACACGTGTTCTACGTCTAGCGTCGTCTTGCGAGATTCGCCATGGGCAGCCAGTACGGTCGTTTCAACTATTCCCACGCCGGGTGTGGTAATGGAGTGGGAGTTTGACGGGCCGACACTATGCAGGATGATGGATCGGAGCCTGGGTAGGTCAGTGGCATGGCCACCGATGCTGTACCTGCCGTGCGCTCCAAACCTGTACTCGTGCTGACTTGGGCTCCCTGGCCGGCCAACAACCTCGCTAGCTGGCCCTGAGAATGGTCGTCTGGCCTCAAGCCGGCAGGGGCCTCCTAGCCGGCCATAGGGAGTTGATCGTCTCGCCTCTAGCCATCAGGGGCTTCCTAGCCGGCCAGAGGGAGTTGCGCTTTTCCTTCAAAATAGAATGCAAAGGAGTAGGCTCGATGAGCCTACCCTAGGGTTATTCTTCCGTCAGTAGTCCCCAAAGCACGGGAGGCCCGCCGCCTCAGAGCGGATGGCCTCGCCGGCTTGAGTTGTTTGCTGTTGATCTCCATTCGCCGCATGCGGTAGGAGGCGCCGGCTCGGAAGACGGCTGGCTTCCAAGGGACGCCCCGCCTTTGTTGCAAGTTGCGCAGGTTGCACCACGTGCCACGCCCTGGCCTGACGTGATGATGATTTGCTCAGATGACGGGACTGGACCTGAGCCCTGGGTCCCGCCACGACGCCCCCTCGACCCCCGCGTGAAGGATCCTTTGCGGATTTACTCCGCGATGGTTGGGTTTCGGGAGTCGTTAATGTGCCTGTAATAATCGGGGGAGGTGGGCCTCGTGTGCACCGGATCCCCTCCCCACGATCCAACGTGAGGGTTTTTATGGGGTGCGGGAGCACCGGGGAGGCCATTCGCCCCCTTCTTGCCCCGCACCTGCGCCCCTTCCTCCTTTGAGCCTAGAGAAAGAAGAAGCCTTGCTTCGTCTTCGTCTTCGCGCAAGCCATCGCCGCCAACCACCTCCAACTTCATCCAGCCATCGCCACCCGCCGCCATGTTTAGCGGCGCTTGGGTAGCCAGCAACATTTGCGATGGCAACATCGAGGTGCTCCGCCACCGCCGTATGCTGCCTCCCCCAACACTTGTGGTGGCACGGGTGCTCGGAGCCGAAGCGGCTCCAACTCCGAAGGAGGGAGAGGTGGTAGTGTTCGAGGAACACTTCTACCGGGGCTTCGGGCTCCCAGTGAGAGATTTCTTCGCCCGCTTCCTCAACTTCTTTGGTCTACAGCCGCATCATCTGGCACCTAACGCCATTCTGCAGCTTGCCTATTTCGTTGTCTTATGCGAAGGCTTCCGGGGGATTGAGCCCCGCCTCGACCTCTGGCAGAAGTTGTTTTTCTTTAAACAACAATTTGTGAAGATGGACCAGGCTGAGGTGGCCAAGCTCAAAGGCCCGAGGCCAATGACGCCGTGCAGCACGGCGCTGGTGCATCAACGGACGTTGTCCGGCTTCCCTCAAATGCCGTTTCAGGACTCCATCAAGATGTGGTAGAAGGGGTTCTTCTATGTGAAGAACGTCGATCCCTCCCGCGACTGCATCAACCTGCCCCCCTTCGCCATCGCTCCTCCGACGGCGAAGACGAATTGGAAGGCTACGTACCCGAAGCCCATCGCCGTGGTGGCGCAGATATGCGCCCACCTCGAGAACTTGAAGACTCGCGGCCTTCTAGGCCGCGAGCTGCTTGCCACCATGGTCTCTCGCCGGATTCTGCCACTGCAGAGACGGGCACATCTCATCTGTCAGATGGGTGGCCGCCATGACCCTTGCCGGCTCTCCACCAAGAATTTTCAACCCGGCGCGATGGCCCGGAACTTGAACTCGATCTCCTCCGCCAACATGGATGACGGTGGAGACTGGGAATGGGGAATGCCCCCCCTACGACCAAGCCCATCCGGCTCCGGCGGTAAGTGCCTCCCCAAATCCCCTTTATTCATCATGAACTTGTTGTTTTGCCTTCTTGAGCCGGATGCGGACTCGTTTATCCACATGTTCAAGTGCCTCCACGAGCTTGATCCGCCAGCCGACGACGTGGAGGCGTCGGACCCCTCCGAGATTGAGGATGAGGGCATGATGGAGCCACGAGTCGCCGCCTCCGGAGATTCGGAGGAAACGTTGGAGTCAGAGGGCTCCGAGATGCCTGGTGAGCATTTAAAGCCCTCCCCTCTTGACTGGACGGACGATGACCAGATGCCACCTACTCTGCACGATGCAGCCTTCAGAGTGGATCCAGCGGCTCTGGAGGAAGTCTCCAGCCATCCTCCGGCTCGAGGTCGTCGCTCTGCCGGCGAGACGGCAGCGCCTAGTGAGGCAGCCAAGAACAAGGGCAAGGGAGCCGCCACGTCCAAGCCGGCCCCCAAGCGCACAGCAACAGGACCTCCAGCCGGAGGACAAGGAGGCGGCGCCAAGAAGCATCACGCTGGCACCGGCAGGAAGCGGGTGCCCGTCGTGGCAGGGTAAGAGCCCTTTGTTATCTCTTTTTGATTTGTTGTGTGAGGATGGATTCCTCAAATTGTATTTGGCAGGGACGCCAAGGATGTGGAGGAGGAAACCGCCTCTGCCGCCGAGCGGGCTGCTTGGGCAGCTGCTGATGCTGCCAAGAAGGTGTTGGACGATGAGTCCGCCCTTCGCTGGAAAACGGCGGCGCGCAAGACGGTTGCGGGCCAATCTAAGCCCAGCCGGGCCGAAAAGCCCGCCAAAGATAAACGGTCGAAGACCAAGCACGACCCCGCCAAGAGAGCACGCGTGGAGGAGACAGCTAGCGAGGCGGCTCTGAAGCGTGCCCAGGGGGCGAGCTAGCCAAATATGCCAAGTTGCCCGCCTCCACACCTGTGCACCTCGAGGTGATCGCCGACACGCCTGAAGCTGGTGTAGATGGCGCGCCGGAGATGACCATGGAGGCGATGGCGCGACCATGGAGGCGCCGGAGACGACTGATCCATCCCCAGCTGCAGAGACGGCACCGTCCAGAACATCGAGGGAGCCGACCACCAACCCACCACCTGGAGACGACACCATCGTCGTGGTCAACTGTGGCCGGGCCTCCCCAAGAGTCGGCCCAATCGCCGGGACCCGGCCCATCAGGACTTGGCGCGTGGCCAATGCTGAGCGTGCAGCACTGCCCCCAGGCGCCGAGCTCAGCGGCGTCCCGGAGCTGGTGGCCTTGTTCTCCAGCAGCCGTGACAAGGTGAAGCGGGCGGCCCTGGTGGCCAAGTGCGACCTGGAACGCCTTGAAGAGCAAACCAGGGTGAGTCCTCTATCTTTTGCGCCTTCTCTACTTTGGTTTTGGCTTTTCCTTTCTTGCTCTTGAATCAGTGGGGGCGCGCCAGCGCACCCACTAGGTGTAGCGCCCGAGAATCGGGCCGACCAAGCATTGGCCGGGCCAAATCTCATTGTGCTATGCTTGTATTTGCTTTTTTAGTGGGGGTGCGCTAGCGCACCCACTGGGTGTAACCCCCGAGAATCGGGTCGGCTAAGAGTTAGTCTTGCCGAATCTTACTTCTTGCTTTATTTGTCTTGTTCGTAGGAGCTTCATGACACCCAAGTGCAGGCGTACAACGTGCTGTGGGACCAGATCTAGGCGGCTGATGGCCAAGTCGGCGATCTTCGGGGCTGGCTTGACGCTACCGTCTCGGAGCGAAACGCCTTGCGCGAGGCGGACAAGAAGCTCCAGCAACAGCTGGGTCTTCTCCAGATGGAGAAAAATGATCGTGAGGCGGCCCTTCAGGGTGAACTGGAGCAGCTGCACGCCATCCTTCAGGAGAAGGACACCTCCCATGCTGCCGACATGAAGCGCCTTAAGACGGCTCATCTCGAGGAGATGAAGCTCAAGGACATTGCCCTGAAGGAGAAGGAGGAGGCCCTGACCCAAAGGCAGGGGCAACTGGCTAAGGCGATGGAGGCGGCCGAGGCCCTCCGAGGCGAGCTCTCTCGCGTGACTCAAGAGAGCGCGGTGCGGGAGCGCGAGGCCTTGGAAGAGGCCCGCGAGACTGGCATCCATTTCAATCGTAAGCTTTTCTTTATCTTGTCTTGGTCTTTCTCTTTTGTTGTCCTCCCCTCTTATTCCTTTTCGCACCACTTACAATACCCCAGGAATCTTTCCTCGGACACGGGAAGCGGCTGAAACGGCTATGGAGACCAGCCGCGAGGAGCATCGCGCTGCTGGTGAGGAGGTGGATGCCGATGCCGGCTGGTTTGTGGAGGAGATTGCCGTTGGCATCAGGGACCGCCTGCTCGTACTGGCCAACTCCCTGGAGTGTCTCCAGAGCGCGGGCTTGTTTATAATAAGGGCGCCATGGCCCGACGCCGTGGAGCCGACGTCAATGAGCCGGATGTCCCGCTGGCTTGAAGCCGGCAGCGCCCGCCTTGACACCGGGCGCGCCTCATCCACGTGTGTTGGTGCATACCTGGCGCTTTGCTTGGCCAAGTCCTGGTATCGAAACCTGGACTTGGGCAAGCTCACCGCGTAGCGCGCTGGCTCAGAGGGGGAGGTGTGGGCCGTGGAGGACAGCTGCAGGTGAGGGCCAGCGGCATTGCTTCTTTCACCACCTTGGACAAGCTCAACTTGGAGCGTGATGGAGATGGCAACGTGGTCCCTGAGGACTTGTTCCATCTTCAGCCTTACGACACCGACGGCAGCTCTGCCGAGGCGGCCCTTGAGGAGGAGGTAGCCGACTCCAGCGCTGAGGCCTACGCGGACTCGACCGCGAAGGACGGTGCCGGAGGCTCTCGAGGCGGAGACGCCGCATCTGCCTCTGGTGTAGCCAGCGATGGTGAAGCCACCACTTCAGGAGCTGTAGCCGGGGCCGCAGACGGAGCCGCCGCCCCTTAGATTGTCCCTTTTGTTTTTTGTTGTCTGCATTTTATCATCAGTCCAACAGTTCCACACACTGGGGGTCTTTTATTTTAATGAACTTCGGCAGTGGGCCTTTTGAATGCTTTTGAATGTAATATATGATATATCATTCTGCATTAAATTTGTGAGCACTGTGCTTGTTGACTCGTATTTTCATCTTTTGATTCCTGTTTGACTCCTTTTTCTCCAACTCCTTTATTCTCTCCAACATCTGCCTCGCTAGCCCGACAGCCGGGAGCCGGTCTGTGACTGGGACGAGGCTTGTGCCTTTAAGAATATCGGACTTAGATTTTTCGAAGCCATCAAGACTTTAAGATTCAAAAACGAGCCAGCAAAGGCCAGCTAGAAAATAAGATCGAAAGTGATCAAACCGACCCGAGCCAACCACCCTTTTTTGTAGTTGAACTTTTCATGCAACCAGCCTTCCCTGCCACCGCCTCGTTAGCCGGACAGCCGGGAGCTGGTCTGTAGCGTGTGCGAGACGGCAAGGGTTCGACCCGACGTACACTATACACTCATCTACAACCAAGGAAATCTTTCGGGCCAGCTAGCGAGCCCCCAGCCCGTGGAACCGGACCAGGGGACTCACAAATGAGTAAAAGACTCTTGCCATGAATCCGAAAGAGGTGTGTCCCAAGCATCGGCTTGAAACATCCATTGCATTCATTGAAAATCCCCAAAAGGGAGGAAGATACATACGTACATGCTCATTTCTTTTTTCTCTTGCATTCTAGCAATAGAACGGGGGAAACAATGCCGCGTTCCATGGACGCTCCATTTCCTGGCCGGAGTCGTCTCTCTTGCGCTTCCTTGGCTTTTGGGCGTCGAACAGATAGTATGCATTGTTATGCAACGCCCGGCTCATGATGAAAGGTCCTTCCCATGGGGAAGAGATCTTGTGCTGGCCGGTTGTTCGCTGGATTCTTCTGAGCACCAAGTCCCCCTCCGTGAAGTAGAGAGGCTTGATCTTCTTGTTGTGGTAGTACCTCAGCTTCTCTTGGTATATGGCCGACCGGATCAAGGCTAGATAACGTGCCTCCTCGAGCAGATCGACGTTGTCTTCTCTTGCCTCCTTCGCTTCCGTCTCTGTGTATAAGGTGACCCGAGGCGAGTCGAACTCGACATCCGTGGGGATGATTGCCTCGGACCCCTATACCAGAAAGAATGGTGTCAAGCTGGTTGACCAGTTCGGCGTGGTGCGGAGGCTCCACAACACAGCCGACAGCTCCTCAATCCAGCAACCGACTGACCTGACAAGTGGCGCCACCAACCTTGGCTTGATGTCGGCCAAGATCAGGCCATTGTCCCTTTCCACCTAGCCGTTGGATTGTGGGTGCGCCACTGAAGCCAAGTCGAGCCGGATGCCTTCCTTGGAGCAGTAGAGCGCCAAAGCACCCTTGGCGAAGTTGGTGTCGTTGTCGGTGATGATGCTGTGGGGGACGCCGTAGCGGACAGTGATGTCCTTGATGAACCTGATGGCCGTGGGGCCGTCAACCTTCTTTATGGGCCTAGCCTCGATCCACTTGGTAAATTTGTCAACAGCCACCAAGATGTGCGTCATACCGCCTCGAGCGGTCTAGTATGGCCCCACCATATCCAACCCCCAGACGGCGAACGACCATGCCAGGGGGATGGTTTTGAGGGCTGAAGCCGGCATATGGCTCTTCATGCTGAAGCGTTGGCAGCCTTCACATTTGTTGACCATGTCCACGGCCTCCTCGAGGGTCGTGGGCCAGTAGAATCCGTGGCGGAATGCCTTGGCCACCAGGGTTCTCGAGGCGGCATGATGCCCACAGTCGCCCTGATGTATGTCTCTGAGGATCTCCTGCCCCTTTTCTGACTCGACGCAGCGCTGGAATCACCAGTCACACTACGTCAAACTAGCTCGCGATTGATGACGGCGTAGGCTGCTGATCGACGCTGAATCTGCCTTGCCTCTACCTCATCTTGAGGAAGTTCGCCGCGAAGAAGGAAGGCCAAGATGGGTTGAGCCCATGACGGAGCCGACACAAGGGCTAGCTCCATCTCGATCTGAGTATCTGGGGCTTCTGCAGCCCCCGCGCTTGTTGAAGCAGTCGCAGGCTCGAGACTTACTGTCTCTGATGCCGCTGTGGCAGCCGGCACGCCGTCTACCTCCATGACGGCCACCCACTGGATGTCGAGCCGACATGATTCTAGGCTTGGCGTAGCCGAAATTGTTTTTGTAGCCGGTGAAGCAGTCATAGCCGGCAAGGTAGTTGTAGCCGGCATAGTAGTAGAAGTCAGCAAAGCCACTGTAGCCGACATAGTAGCTGTAGCCGGCGAAACTGGCATAGCCGACGTCGTTGGTACTGAAGGGTCTACCGACAGAAAAATCGACGCTGACTCCGGAGACGGCTTGATGGAGGGCTTGTGCAATTGCTCGAGGGATACGCCGACTGGAATCGCCTGCCTTGTAGAGCCGATCTTGGATAAGGTATCAGCCGCCTCGTTGTCCGCCCTGGGGACATGATGAAACTCACAACCCTCGAAAGGGTCGTTGAACTGTTGGATGAGGAAGCAATAGCTCTCCATGTTGGCGTCCCTGGTGTCCCATTCGCCAGAGACTTGCTACACCACGAGATCCGAGTCGCCGAAGCAAAGGATCCACCGGATGCCAATCTCTCTGGCGAGCCGGAGGCCATGAGCGAGTGCGTCGTACTCGACGACGTTGTTGGAGGCGGCAAAGTGTATCTGGAGAGCATACTTGAGCTGGTCTCCTTTCGGAGACGTCAAGACGATGCCGGCTCCCAGACCAGTTCGCATCTTCGAGACGTCGAAGTGTATCCGCCAATGAGTGGAGTCAGGAGGCGGTGGCATGAATTGGGTTTCGGCCCAATCGACGAGGAAGTCGACCACCACCTGGGATTTGATGGCAGTGCGTGGCTCGTAGCGGATGTCGTGGTTGGCCATGGAGATGGACCACTTGGCGATCCCGCCCGTAGCATCATGGTTGCCCATGATTTCTGAAAGTGGAGCAGTGCTCACCACAGTGATGGCATGCTCTTGGAAGTATTGCTTTAACTTCTTTGCGGCAAGGTAAACACCATAACACATCTTTTGATAGTGGGGGTAGTTCTTCTTGGAGGTAGACAAGACCTCGCTGAGGTAATAGATAGGGCATTACACTAATAGTACCTTGCCCTCCTCCTTGTGTTCTACTACCAAAACCACACTAACCACGCGAGTGGTCGCTGCAATGTATAAGAGAATGGGTTCCCTTTCAGCCGGCGCCGCCAAGATTGGCGGGCTTGAGATGACGCGCTTGAGGTAGCGGAACGCTTCGTCCGCGTGGTCGTTCCACTCGAACTTGGTTGTTTTCTTCATTAGCTAATAGAGTGGAAGTGCCTTCTCGCCCAACCGGCTGATGAACCGGCTAAGGGACACCAGGCAGCCGGCGAACTTCTGGACGTCAAGGATTTGAGCCGGCTTCACCATCCGCTTGATGGTTCTAATCTTCTCGGGGTTCGCTTCGATGCCACGATCGGACACGAAAAACCCCAAGAGCTTGCCGCCTGGAACCCCGAAGACGCATTTCTCTGGGTTGAGCCGGATCTTGTACTCGCGCAGGTTGGCGAACGTCTCCCGCAAGTCTTCAAGTAGACTGAAGTGCTTCTTGGTCTTGACGACGATGTCATCCACATAGACATGGATGTTTCTGCCGATCTGTGGCAGGAGGGACTGCTGCATGCAGCGTTGAAATGTAGCACCATCGTTCTTCAGACCGAACGTCATGGTGGTGTAGAAGTAGGCCCCAAAGGGCGTGATGAAGGAGGTCTTCAGGCGATCATCTGGATCCAGCTTGATTTGATCGTAGCCTGAATAAGCGTCCAGAAAGGACAGCAGTTCGCAGCCGGCTGTGGAGTTGATCACCTGATCTATCCTAGGCAGAGCGAAAGTGTCTTTCGGGCATGCCTTATTCAGGCTTGTGTAGTCGATACACATTCGCCATGTATTGGTCTTCTTTGGCACCAGGACAAGATTGGCCAACCAGTCCGGGTGGCAAACCTCCATTATGAAGCCGGCTGCGAGTAGCCGGGCGATTTCTTCTCCAATTGTGTGCCGCTTCCCCTCGGCGAAGTGGCGCAAGGGTTGTTTCATCGGCTTGGCATCCGGCCGCACATGAAGCTTGTGCTCGGCGTACTTCCTCGGAACCCCTGGCATGTCTTTTGGAGACCATGCAAAGATGTCCTGATTCTCATGGAGGAAGTCGACGAGCTCGCCTTCTTATTTGGTACTGAGATTAGCACCGATGGTGACGCACTGGTTGGGGTTCGCAGGGTCGAGTGGCACTTGCTTGGTCTCTTTGGCCGGCTTGAATGAGCCTTCGCTGGCCGACTAGGATGGTGGAATAGGGATCGCCGGCTGCTCGGTAGCTAGAGCCACGAGTCGGTCAATCTTCCTTTTCTCCTCACCAATTACCATGGCGTCAGCCAGACGGCTGCTGTCTTGTGCGCACTCAAGCGACTTCTTGTAGTCGCCAACGATGGTGATGATGCCCTCTGGGCCCGGCATCTTCATCTTGAGGTAGGCGTAGTGGGGGAAGTGCGCCTTGTCACCAAAAAGGACATCTAGTTGGATTTTGCCGATCGGCGAGCAGGACTGTCCCGACACAATGTCGTGGAAGACAGTGCTCGTCGGCTGGAGGTCCTTCTCCTTTAGACCAAGCTTGAGCAAGGTGTCGCGGTAGAGGATGTTGATACTGCTTCCGTCGTCGACCAACACCGGGGAGAACCGACAGGTGAGCCTCTTGGAGGCGAAAGTGGGGTCGAGGACGAGCGCGTATGAGCCAGGGTTTGGCATCACCGCAGGGTTTTCAAGCCGGCTCCATGTAATTGGCTTTTCAGACCAATGCATGAATTGGGGAACCGGGGGACCGTGGCGTTCACATCACGCCGGCGTTGTTGCTGGCTGTGCTTGTCATCACCCTCGCTGGTGAAGACGACATAAGCTGTGTCTTGATGGGGGTAATCGTCGTGGAGACGGCTGTCGTTATAGGGCTGCGATGGTGGATGCGGAGCCGGCCCAGGAGCCGGAGCACGTGGCGCAGCTGCTGCCCATGGGGGAGGCGGCAGACCCTCTCCTCGCAACATTCCCTGTGCAAAGATGCATTGCTAGAGGGCATGAGTAGCCGACTTCGCCCCAGTATGCATCTTGCATGGCGCGTCGATCATTTGCTCGATGGTGAGCTTGGGCTGCTAGTTGTTCTTGTCGGTCCGCTGTCGTTGAAAGCCGGCTTGAGTAGCCGGCGCGTCTTCCTCCACTCTAGCCACCTGCTTGCTAGTGGAGCGCGAATCAAGTTGATCCGCCTTGCACTTGTTGTTCAGGCCGCCTCGCTGGTCGCCAGCCGGCTTGGGAGTAGCGGGCGTGGGCACAATCTTGTCCGCGGCGGTGACCTTGACCCGCATCTCGGAATCGGCCGTGGCGTACTTATCCGCCTTGGCCATGAGCACCTCTAGAGAGGTGGGCTCGGAGCACATGAGCTTGTGCTTGAGTAGAGTGTCATCTCGGCAGCCATCAATAAAGTATTGAATGGCTTGTACCTCATGCACTCCCTTGCAAGAGTTGCACAGCCCGGTCCAACGCGCGACGTAGTCGCGAAGGGGTTCGTCGGGCCTCTGGACGCACATGGCCAGCTCGCGAGGCCGGCCAGGGCGCTTGTAGGTGCCAATGAAGTTGCGGACGAACGCCTCCTCGAAGTCAACCCAGGAGTTGACGCTTACGGCTGGAAGGTTGTTGAGCCATGTCCTAGCGGAGCCGGCTAGCATGAGAGGCACGTAGCGGACGGCTACACGCTTGTTGCCCCGAGCGATGTCGACTGTGGTGGTGTAGTGGATCAGCCAGTCTTCTGGCTTGGCTGTGCCTTTGTACTTGGGGGTGTCCCGAGGGAGAGTGAAGCCTCTGGGAAATGGCTCCCCTCGGATCGAGGGCCGAAGCACACTGGACCAATGGGACCATCCTCCTCAAGGAGAGCCGACTGCGCCAGGAGGTTGAGGCTTCTGCGAGCATCATTGTCACTGTGTGGGACACGAGGGCCGATCCGAGCCGTGATCGGAAGGGTGTCCTGGGAACTTGTGGTGTTGGCCCCCTCCAGATACTTAGGAGGCGAAACCTCACGCACCAAATCCCTCTCGTCGCCACCATCTCTGCGATGCCGGCTAGAAGACGGCTCGCTCTGGCGCAGAGAACGCTTGTCTTGGCTGCCCTCGCCCTTCCGGCCGGAAGTGTGATGCGAGGAAGATCCCTCGGCGTGATGACGACCGCTAGTGTTAAGGCGTGCTTCGGGATCGGCTTCTCTTGAAGGACGCGCTCCTCGCCTCCAAACTTGGCATTTCTGCCATGGCCGCCTAGGCAGCCTGCAAGTTGGCCACATGGGTATCGTAGATGGGCTGCTTGCCTCCTAGGATTTCGACAATGACCCGGCCATTGCCACGGGCCGCACTGAGCCGGCGAGGACCATCAGCAGCCGGAGTGAAGCCGTAAGCCGAGTTATACTCGCGCTGCGTGGCCTCCATCTTGCGTTTGGCCGCGGCGATGACAATGCCTTCCTCGAGGATCTGCCTGCGAGCCTCCTCCAGTGAGTCCCGCGCATTGGTGGGGTTTGCGGAGGTGGCAATGGGCGTCTTCAAGCCGGCAAGGGCAGCATGAAGTGTGTCGGCTGAACCCGCAGTGGGATCAGCCGCATCTGCTAATGCTTTGCCATGAGTCTTGCTAGTGCCGGCGCCAATGACCATCACCTCCATGAGGTTGGAGACGACGGTGATGTGATGCGGGGCAAGACACCTCGCAAATGATGGCGGACCATCGAAGACGAGCACATCGCTGGGGTACTCGTCAAGCGCAGGCGTCTCCCCGATGGAGAGCCTACTGAAGCTGGCGCATAGCGCGTCGATGTCCTCGCCGGGTGTAACGCCCAAGATGCGATCCTATCCTCAATTGGGCACGAGGACCTCGTCAGGGATAGAAGCGCATCTCGTCGTTTCGCAAGAATGGATATCGTTACAAGTACATGTACTGAAAAGAAGAGATATAAAGAATTGGCTTACACTCGCCACAAGCTACATCAGAGTCACATCAGTACAATACATAATAACACGAAGAAGAGCAGGGCCCGACTACGGACGAAAACAAATGAGAAAAGAAGAATGACGTCCATCCTTGCTATCCTAGGCTGCCATCCTGTAACCCATCCTAGATCGATGAAGAAGAAGAAGAAGAAGAAGAAGAAGCAACTCCAAATGAACAATCAATGCGCTCGTGTCAAGTAACCTTTACCTGTACCTACAACTGGTGTTGTAGTAATCTGTGAGCCACAGGGGACTCAGCAATCTCATTTCCAAAGGTATCAAGACTAGCAAAGCTTAATAGGTGAGACAGGGTTAAGTGGTGAGGTTGCAGCAGCGGCTAAGCAATATATGAGGTGGCTAACTTATGAGTACAAGAAAGAGGGGGATGATCTACGCATAGCGGACGTGAAATACTGGTGATCAAATGACTGATCCTGAACACCTACTTACGTTAGACATAACCCAACCGTGTCCTCGTTCGGAGAAGGAACTCACCAAAGAGACAATCACGGTTACGCACACGGTTGGCAATTTTCAATTAAGTTAACTTCAAGTTATCTAGAACCAGTGTTAAACAAAGTTTCCACGTTGCCACATAACCGCGGGCACGGCTTTCCGAAAGATTTAACCCTGCAGGGGTGCTCCAACTAATCCATCACAAATTACCACAAGCCGCATAGAAATCCTCGATCAGCAGATAAACTCAAGACGAGACAGCAACAAAATATAACAGATCTCAGACTTAGAAATATTCCAGCATCTCCAAAACAGCACTAATTTCTAGCAAGTAGAGAACAAGCAAACTACACCTAAACATGGATTTTATTGCAACCAAAATTACTAGGGGCTAGACTAAACATCCAAGAGAAACTCTCTAGTTGATAACTCCTACAAATCACGCACGGTAAATCCCACAAAATAAACAAAAGGGCAACATGGTAAAATATCACGCGAACTAACTTGCTCAAAAGCTAAAACTAAATACACAGTTAAATTCAATGGATTTTTCTACCTCGAAAACATATATAACATGAGGGGTTGCAAAATAAAAACAACTCCACATGTATATGCGGGAATAAGACCTAAACGCGAAATAGTAAACTAGTGACTAAACCCTACATGTAAAAATAGCAACGACTACTCTAAAATACATGGCACAGGGCCCCTAAAAACATAAACATTTATCTATGGGGTTCTAGCAATCCGGACACGCACGGAAAATTAATACGGGCAATTATCCTATTGGGATAGCGTGCAAAACTAGGCACTCGGAGGGACAAACTACATCAAACATGCATGCAAGTTGCAAATCCGGAATCTACGCGAAATTCTACATGAGGTACATATCTAAATCATCACGATCCGACATAAGGATTAAAAGTTACGGGCGTTTGAATATCTATAACTCCCTGAAATTAACTAATTCGGAAACCTAAATAAAGAAAGTCTTATCGGGCCGAACTGGGGGCGCAAATTAGTATAAGCCACCTAGGGCGGGAAATAGACTGCGGGGGAGCTCACCTTGGGCCGAAAGGAGCTGATGGGCCCCGGCTTGGCGGATCGGGGCCTGCTGGCGCTGAGGCCGGCCTGGGCCTCGCGGACGGAGCGAGCGGCTGGGCCGGGAGCGGCCAAGCGGCCCACAGGCGAGCGGGGCAAGGTGAGCGGGCGCTCCGCGCTGTCTTCCGTGCTCCTCCCGCGAGCAGAGGCGGCCGCCGGCGGTTGAATGCGGCGGGGCGGCGTGCAAGAGGACGGCAGGCGAGGGGAGAGGTGACCCGGACCGGATCTGGCCGGATTCAGCCGACGGTGGCCTTGAGGCGGGGGCGCAGGGGTGCTCGGGGCGGGCGAAGGCGGATATGGCGGCGGCGGCTTGGAGGGCTCGGCCGGCGAGGATGGAAGGCGAGCGGCGCAACAGGGAGCGCGAGGGAGCTTCACGGCGGCAGGGCGAGGGCAGGTGCTCTAGCGATGGCGCGGGGCAATCTCGAGGCAGGGAGAGGTGCTCGGGAGGCTGCGGCGGCGGCGGAGCGATCCGGGCCTGGGCGGGCCTCGGATGGGCTCGGGCGGGCCCGTGGCGACTAGAGGCTGGTGGGAGGAGAGAGAGAGAGGTGGGAAGCTAGGGTTAGGGGCGTGGATTTCGAGGTGAAGAGGGATGGGTGTCTAAAAATTATGAGGAGGGTCTATTTATAGACAAAGCGGGGGCTAGGTTTAGCGGAATTTCATTCCGGATCCAATCGCGTGGTCGGAATCGAACAATTCCGCACGCGGGGATGGGTAAGTGGCTGTGTAGAGTAGTTATCCGGAGACGAGAGGGAAAACGGGTGACCCGGCAACGAGATTTAAAATATCAAAAGACGTCCGACGATAGACCGAATACGGTGCCACTACGGACGACTGTTCGGGTACCAGACGGACTCTGATTGCGACGAAATTTGACAGGCGGCCTAGCTACAACTAATTATGACCGCACGCCAAATTCCAACCCAATCAGAGAAAGTTTTACACACACTTTTAATACATGGTTTTGACGATGCCGCGGGCGCGTGCGTGTGTGGTCGGGCTTATAACGGACAACGACGAGAACCGGCAACTAACAACGGATGCAAGTTTGAAACTGGCGCCAACGGGATGCCGATGCAATGCTGATGATGATGCGACAAATAAAATAAAATATGACGTAAATGAAATAGAAGGGGAACTTTCTGGAACGTCGGTCTCGGGCTGTCACACCAGGGTAGCGAGGTCCATCGTCGAGGCGCAAGTCACTGAAGAGAACACCGAGGTTCGCAACAACGGTGATGATGATGCTGGGGAGTGAATCGTCGTCAGACTCCCGATGAGAATCTGTGAGACGGACTGGGACGTCGATCAACATCGCAGAAGCCTTCTCAAGGGAAGGCTCCACGGGCATGTTGATCGGTCCGGACGCGAAGCATCCGATGGTGTTGGCGAAGGGCCCCGCCCAGCGCGTAAATCCAGCCGATGCCGCGGACGGCCCCACGGTGGGCGCCAAATGTCGGTGTTTACTCGACACATATGCCATGGGTAGGCTAAAGATGGTGAGAACCGAAAGGACACCGGAGGGCGCTGGGGACGAGGTTGGTACAAGCAAGGAACACATGATGAACCCAAGTTCGGGGCTCTCCGTAGAGATAATACCCCTAGTCCTGCCGGAATGTATAATGCACTAGTGAGGCTACAATGTGCTCCTGGAGATGTTCTGCGGAGGAGGAAGGAGGAGGAGCCGGCTCGTGTCTACCTCTCCTGTATGAATGTGTGTATGAAGGATTGACCGACCCTCTGCATGGAGGGAGGTCGGGGGGTTTTATCGACGAACCCATCGACCTACAATAAGGATAAAAGTACATGAGTGGGACCCGACTAGCGGCCTCGCCGGCTGACTAGGGGGTCCACAGTGGTCTTGTCTTGTCGGTGGAGGGGCTCACCGGCTGCGAGGTCCCATCTAGCTATGGGACCCGCCACCTAGCCAATGAGACTCTCACGTAAGGCCGACACAGGACACGTGTTGTACGTCATGCGTCATCTTGCGAGATTCGCCATGGGCAGCTAGTACGGCCGTCTCCACTATTCCCATGCCGAGTGTGGTAATGGAGTGGGAGTTTGATGGGCCGACACTGTGCAGGATGATGGATCGGAGCAGGGGTAGGTCAGTGGCATGGCCGCCGACGCTGTACCTGTCGTGCGCTCCAGACCTGTACTCGTGCTGTCGAATACGCAGCTTTGATCGTAGGGTCTCGTCATGACCTATGATCTGCTATGACTTAGGCTACCTAGCCGGCCAAGAGCCTCGCTAGCCGGCCTTGAGAATGGTCGTCTCGCCTCAAGCCGGCAGGGGCCTCCTAGCCGGCCATAGAGAGTTGACCGTCTTGCCTCTAGCCGTTAGGGGCTTCCTAGCCTGCCAGAGGGAGTTGCGCTTTTCCTTCAAGATAGAATGCAAAGGAGTAGGCTCGATGAGCCTACCCCGGGGTTATCCCCCCGTCAATCTGCTTGCCATGTTTTGAGGATGCTACCATGAATTCTATGCAGTTTCAGCTCATGTTTAGTGGGAGTGATTTGTAGTAGTTTTTCCCTCTATCACCCTGTCAAATTTCATGCCATCAATAGAGTTTTGTTGCTGTCAACTAGCCATCATGTTAAGAACTGCAAGTGAAAACTGAGATTTTCACTAAGTCCTAACATGTATAATTTTTTCCATGTTATGAGCATGATTTCCATTGATCGAGGAACATATCCTTGTTGCTGTTAGTTGATGAACCACAAGTGTAGGGGATCTATCTTAGTCCTTTCGATAAGTAAGAGTGTCGAACACAACGACTAGCAGAAGGAAATGACAAGCGGTTTTCAGTAAGGTATTCTCTGCAAGGAGTGGAATTATCGGTAAGAGATAGTTTTGTGATAAAGTAATTCATCACGGGTAGTAAGTAACAAATGTAATAAAGGTGCAGCAAGGTGTCCCAATCCTTTTTGTAGAAAAGGAAAAGCCTGTACAAACTCTTATATAAAGCAAAGTGCTCCCGAGGACACATGGGAATTTCTGTCAAGCTAGTTTTTATCATGCTCATATGATTCACGTTCGTTACTTTGATAATTTGGTATGTGGGTGGACCGGTGCTTGGGTGCTGCCCTTACTTGGACAAATATCCCACTTATGATTAACCTCTCTCGCAAGCATTCGTAACTACAAAAGAAGAATTAAGATAAATCTAACCATAGCATGAAACATATGAATCCAAATCAGCCCCTTACGAAGCAACGCATAAACTAGGGTTTAAGCTTTTGTCACTCTAGCAACCCATAATATACTTATTAGTTCTCAATGCCTTCCCCTACGCCCAAATAATGGTGAAGTGTCATGTAGTAGACATTCACATGATACGACTAGAGGAGAGACAACATACATCTCATCAAAATATCAAATGAATACCAAAGTCACTTGATTACTTATAACATATTCATCCCATGTCCTCAGGAACAAACGTAACTACTCACAAAGCATATTCATGTTCATAATCAGAGGAGTATTAACAATCATTAAGGATCTGAACATGTAATCTTCCACCAAGTAAACCAACTAACAACAACTACAAGGAGTAATCAACACTACTAACAACCCCTAGGTACCAACCTGAGGTTTGAGACTAAGATCGGATACAAGAGATGAACTAGGGTTTGGAGAGGAGATAGTGCTTATGAATATGTTGATGGAGATTGACCCCCTCTCGATGAGAGGATCGTTGGTGATGACAATGGCTTTGATTTCCCCTCCGGGAGGGAAGTTTCCCCGGCAGAATAGCTCCGCCGGAGCTCTAGATTGGTTTTGCCCAAGTGCTGCCTCGAGACGGTGGCGCTTTGCCCGAAAAGTTATCATATGATTTATTCCAGGTTAAAACCCATCATATAGCAGAAGATGGGCACCGGAGGCCTGCCAGGGGGCACACAAGCCACAGGGGCACGGCTAGGGGGTAGGACGCGCCCAGTAGGCTTATGACCTCCTGGTGGGTCCCCTGTGGTGTTTCTTTCGCCCAATATTTTTTATATTCCAGAACAATTCTCCGTAACTTTTCAGGAATTTTGGAGCTGTGCAGAATAGGTCTCTCAGATTTGCTCCTTTTCCGGTCGAGAATTCCAGCTGCCAGCATTCTCCCTCTTCACATAAACCTTGTAAAATAAGAGATAAAAGGCATAAGTATTGTACCATAATGTGTATTAATAGCCCATAATGCAATAAATATTGATATAAAAGCATGATGCAAAATGGACGTATCATTAGTTCGGGGTTATTGTACTCTTTGGTAGCTCCATTTTCATGTCTAGGTTGATCTTGTTGAGTGGTTGTAGCTGCTACTTATCAAATGAACAAATCAAATTCTTGTAAGATAATGGTAATGTATATCTTTATTTTGAATATGCCTAAGATGATCTTGCATTACCAAATCAAATTCTGCAACCATCTCCACACAAGGTAAGAAATTGCCATTGGAATCATCATAAAGTTGCTCGCTAGATCCTCTAAAAGCCAAATTACACTTACCAAGAAATTTCACAATGGTAGCTATTCTTAATAAAACTTGCCTTGTGCGTTCCTTCTCCTTTGTGATTTGGTGTCGTAACTCATTGTCAATTGTTTCATGCTTGCCTAGTCTGATTCTCAGTTCATTCCAAGAGTTCATGTTGGTAATGTGGTCGACACTAGCTTCATGTTCTTTCAGTCTTTCACTAATATGCAGCCAATCACAAAAACTATCGTATCCCAATGCACTCTTGCATTTATCAAAATTGAAAATCTTACAACAAAAACAAATAACTTTATTTTCTTATTTTGAAAAAAACTAACCATCTCCTGTCATGCACCTCTCCATTGGTCATTTCTCTTGAGTAATGGTTGTACGAAAAATGTCGTGAAGTTTCATCCAAAGGATATCTAGTACTTTCTTCTTCCCTTTTAGGCCCCTTTTCCACTAATATATCCCTCGCTTTGTTATCAAGACTACCCCAATTGATTGGATCATAAATATCCATAGTAATAACTGGTTACTCATAAACACTAGCAGATTCTACTGCGGATGAATTAAATATGGGATCATGATCACTCACATTGGTATCATCCATGTAGATGTCAACATCGTCTTCTGCAGGAGTATGGCCATCATCTTCCCGATTGACATTATTTTGGTCATCCGCAAGAACTATCACCAACTACTCTGAATTTATTGAAGTGCTCGTCTTGCTCTTATGACATATAAGAAGGGATCCACTCAACGCCTCTTTCTCCTCATCTTCCGGCTGCTTCTTTTTTCTTTTTTAACTTCCGGATGGATACTTTCTACCCGAACCCGACATGAACTTGCTGAAATTGAAAGGAACAATTAGCTTTTACAATTAGCACAAATCTAATTTAAATATTAAATTAATTACAAATATCTTTATATAATATCATGACAAAGGAACTATTGTTATAGTAATATATGAGCCACATGGGACTTAGCAATCTAATTTCCAAAGGTATCAAGACCGGCAAAGCTTAATGGGTGAGGTATGGTTAAGTGGTGAGGCTGCAGCAAGCGACTAAGCATTTATTTGAGTGGCTAACTTACGAGTACAGGAATAAGAGGGGGTGATCTACGCATAATGGACGTGCACTAATAATGATCTCAAAATTATCCTCGACACCAACTTACGTTAGACATTACCCCACCATGTCCTCAGTCGGAGAAGAAGCACACAAAAGAGACATTCACGGTTACTCACACAGTTGGCATACTTTAATTAAGTTTACTTCAAGTTTGCTATGAACGGGTGTTAAACAAAATTTCCATGTTGCCACATAACTGTGGGCACGGCTTTCCGAAAGATTTAACCCTACAGGGGTGCTCCAACTAGTCCATCACAAACTATCACAAGCTGCATCGGAAACCTCAACCATGGAAAACCCATGATGTCCTCAGCTTCTTGGTGGAAAACCTCAACCTCGAGATAGCCCAAAGTATCCTCGGAATCCCTCGCACAAGACGTTCGAGAAAGGTAAAAAAATCCAGCAAGGCTACCCGACATGCCAACAATCCCGATAGGAGCCGCGTATCTCATTCTCAAGGCACAATCGGATGAGCACAACATACAATGGCTTGATAGAAATGTCCTGAGTTGCCTCGGGTTGGCCCCGCACATCACTCTAGTTTGGACCAACACTTATGAGGAGCACTAGACTGAGGGTTGATTAATTATCCGCGGGTGCCGGCGGGTCCCTATGGTTTTTATTAGTTATTAGGCAAATGTAGTACCTATGTTGGGCCTTGCCAAAAGAGTATTATCCCAAAACGAAAATCAAGGGGCTCCCATAACAACCCCAAGCATGTTAGGAGCGCTTAATATGGAACATAACACCGGTACACCAGTAAGTAGGGCAGCGAAGATGGAACAAAACATCGAGCTAGAAGACCAAGCCTTCCACCTTTTACCAAGTATATATGTGCATTAAATTAAATAGCAATAATATGATGATAAAACAAGAAATCCATATTGTCATATGGAAGCATCTGCACCTGCAAATAGCAACGCTATAAGAAGGCTGAGCAAGCAGTAACACAGCCAAACAAGGGTTTGTTGGGTTCTGGAGGCGGTTAGAGGCTTTTCATGGCAATGTTGGGAGGCTGACATTCAAGTGGTAGGCAACGAGACATAGCGATAGAAAGGAGACAACTAGCATAACAATCATAGTAGTGGTATCTAGGCAAATGTTCATCTTGCATGTGATCCCGCTAGGAAGAAGAACGAATCTATGAAGCACAAGAACCAATGTAGTCGAATGAATCCTCACACTCTGAAGCGGTTCGGAACTCTATCAAGAAGAAACAATCCGGAAACAAAAATCAACACACAATAAACACCATAACATATGCATGACAATGCGCAAACAAATATGATGCATGTTCAATTAATTAAGCATGGTATGGCAAAGCACAACAATCAACTCCTACACATTAAATAAAGCTCAATATGCAACAAGTTGCATATTGATAAAACTCCATATTTGAATAACTTAGTTCACTCTCATTTAGGTACACGACAATGTTAAATGTTGTTATACATGGCAAGAGGTATCATAAATAAACTATATATCTAGGCATTTTAAAAGACATCGGAAACAACTTATAGTATTTCCAAAATGACCCCATATGTTAATTTTGAAATTGGTCCAGATCTATATTAAACACATTTTGTCTCTATTAAACAGCAAAATAAAGTGGACCATATGATTCTACATGTCATTATAGTCGATTTACATATATAGATCACCTAAAACGGAGCTACGGTTTAAAAGATATGACCAACACAAGATGATATGTCATGAATGTAAAATATATGCAAATGATAGCCACAAGCATGTTAACGCATGGATGAACAAGATATTATGGAACTACAGGAAATTATAAAAAAGTTTAAATGAAGCCAGAACAACGAATAACAATTCTCGAAAGTCCCCATATGCAGATTAAGATTTTGGTATTGTTCTGCCTATAACATAATTTTAGAGTTTTTAAACAGCAAAATAAATGTCACCATATTATTCTACATATTTTTCTAGTCAAATTACATATACGAAACATTTTAATCAGAGCTACGATTATTTAATTATGAAATATATCATTTTAACATGGCATTATGCAAATTAAATGAAAACAACAAGTTAAATATTTTAAACATGATGAAAAGTTGAATATTGTGAATCTATACAAAATTTTAAGCATTTTTCATGTATAAAGTTTTTAAATCCGATGCACGGTTATTTTTTAAGAATTAAATTATTTTAATATGGCATCACGCAAAGCAATGCAAACATGAGGTTAAATTTTTTAAAACATGCATGAAAGTTGGAAATTATTAATCTACACAAATTGTACACATTTTATATATTTAAAGTAATTTAATCCAATGCAGAGTTGATTATTTATTAGGAGTTTTAAATCATGTAATTTTCTGTAATTTAAAAAATGTCATGGTATTAGATAAATTTGCACAGACAGAAAAAATAACTATAATGCATTGGACCAAATCTACAGCAATGCAATGGGCGCGGCATACCTAAGATGCGTGTAGGGCGAGGGATATCGGGGCAGAGGGGGTGCTCACCCTATGGGTTTCCGCCCAGGAGCAGAGGGGGTCGGGATGGTCGATGGGCTGGGAGCGTGTGGGAGCTCGGCCGAGGCCTTGGAGGAGCGGCTCCGCTATCTGGGCTTGGCCTACATGCTAGGGCGAGCGCTGCATTGGGGCAGCCGTTTCCCTTGTCGTCCTGTGCTGGAGGCAACCGGTGGCGCCGTCTAGCAACGGCGGGGAGGCACATAGGCGGCGGATCTGGCCAAGCAGGGGATGGGTAGGTCGATCCGGTGTTCGCGGACGGAGGTTGCACGGGAGGTTGCACACAAGGGGACTTGAGGCGCGACAGTGATGAGCATCACGTGCAGACGTTCGAGGAGCCCCCTTCCTCTGTCATTCGTTTGTTGCTACCAGGAGGTGCTTGCGGCCCTGTCCCGGCGATGAACTCCTACGGGCAGGTGAGGCGGCGTGGAGCTCGCGGGTCAGGCCATGGCCTCCTTATCTCGGTCCCGAGCAGAGAGAAAAGAGAGAGGGGTTAGAGGCTAGCAGAGGGGCAAGGAAGAACGGCATTGTGTGGGGGGCTCTCACCACCAACACGAGGCTCACCCGCAGGTCGCTGGAGACGGCGCATGGTGGTGAGGTCGAGGGAGGCCGACAACGGGCACAGGAGGCTGCGGCCTCGGGCTGCAGGGGCGCTACGGGCATGCAAACGTCCAGGAGGACAGGGATGAGAGGATCGGAGGGAGTGATGGACGCGTCTGGTTGGCTACGGATGAATCCCGAGGGAATTCTTGGAGTGGCAGTGGCTAGGATGAGACAACTCCCTGTTCCCTCCGTTTCTAAATATAAGTTTTTTAAGAGATTTCATTAGTGGTGTACATACGGAGCAAAATGAGTGAATCTATATACTAAAATATGTCTATATACATCCGTATATAGTCCATTAGTGCAATCTCTAAAAAGACTTATATTTAGGAACGGAGGGAGTAGATTTTAGGGGAGTGATCTACGTCGGCGTCGGCCCAGATTTTCGGCCGGCCGTGCGCTGGCCGCAGGATTCATCAACCCCGCGTCGTCCACACCGTTGGATCCGCATGCAACATTTTTCCTTCCTATGCAGCAAAATTTCGATGCGATGCAACAATTTTTTCAACGGTTGCAACAAAAAATAAAATTTGTAGCAAAAAAAAATATCTACGTGATTGTAGCAAAAAACGAAGCTGATGGTACGTGGTAGCAAAAGTCGAACGCCGGTTGTAACAAATATTTACGTGACGTGTATGCAACTTTTTAGTGAACGGTTGCAGCAAAACATGATGCCGGTTGTAGCAAAAATTAACACGGTTGTAGCAAAAAGTAAAAAACATCGATTGTAATAAAAAAATCGGACGAACTAGAGTTGCAACCAAACGTATATGCAGCTTTTTTACTGGGACAAAATATAGTAAAAAAACGCTTACAGCAAAAATGACGCTGGTTGCAACATATTTAGACGAAAAATGTTGCATCCATTGACCAGAGAAGCGCGCGAGTGGGAAAAATGTTGCAAGGGCCCGCGCGCGCGAGGGAGCGACCTGCGCGTCGTTTCGGCCGGCGCGCGGGTGGGAAACGATTCCCTAGATTTTAAGGTTTGTCTAAAATAAGCTAAGGGTGTTCTATATATAGGTAAAAGAGTAGGTATGAGATGATCTGAACCCTAGGTTTTGAATTGGAGGGTCGATATAAATAGGTTAGGGAGTCCAATTGAAAAACCGATGATGGTTTGGGGTATTATGCGGTTGATCTAGACCAAACGGTTATGACTCGATGATTCGAGTCATTGCGGAGTTATCACATGCGCGATAGGTGTTTGTGCACTGTGTGGAGGGGCTAGGCATAGAAGAGAGGGAAAACGGGCAACCTGGCGACAGAGTTTAAAATACAGAAACATGTGTGATTTAGACCGGCTATAGTGTTGCTATAGGTTTAACGGCTTGGGTATCAAACGACCTCCGATTGCGATGAAATTTGGCACGCGGCCTACCTACATTAAAATAAGACAGCACACCAACTTCCAACCCAATCTGTGAGAGTTTTATATGCACCTTTAAAAACAATATTTTAACGATGTCATGGGCGCGGGCGTGTGTGGTTGGTATCTAAATGGTCGTCGACAAAAATGGAGAGAACTGGCAACTAACAACAGATACAAGTTTTGCAAAAAATAACGACAACGAAATGTTGATGCAATGTGGATGATGGAGATGATGCAATGATGAACGCAACAACCAAAAAAATCACACGACGGCAACGGAATAAAAGGGGAATCTTGTGGGGCGTCGGTTCCGGACTGTTACAATAATGGTGTGTTTAAATTAAAGTTATTTCATTTCTCACTAAAAGATAAAGCTAAGGCTTGGTTTTCATCTTTACCATGTAATAGTATTGGAACATGGGATAAATGTAAAGATGCTTTTATTACCAAGTATTTTACTCCTCCTAAGATCATCTCCGTGAGAAGTCAAATCAAGAATTTTATGCACCATGACTGTCACACCCTGTGTTTGTACCATCTCGTCACTACTAATTTCTTTTTCAAAATTTGGGGTCAAATTAAAACTTTTTAAGTGAGTGCAATGATTGTCTTGATTGCCATTGCTTGTGTGTATGCTTGTGAGTAGCTCACCAAAACAACTTTTTTCTAAGGAACGCACACCTTGACTCCAAACCCCTGCCCAATGACCAGGCCATGGGAATAGCACCAGAAACCAATTTTTATAATATATTAATCAAACAAAAACCCTATTTCTTATTTTTAATTTCCATAACCCCTCGATTGGGATTTGTTCTACAAGTCCCTAATCTAGGGGAGATATTTGGCCCCAAAGATTTTCACTAGTTTCCATTATTAAAATAACTTCTCAAAACCCTAAAACAATTATTTTTGGAATTATTTTCCTATACTACTTAATTGACTTTTTCTGAGGCCGAAAATGGTATTTCAAAAGGGAAAATTATTTTTCTACGTGAGAAAATTCTGAGAAAAATTAGGGAAACTCTCACGACATATTTTCCATATATGTGGGTTTCAACCCATGGTCTTGTTCAAAATATTGGACTAATCCCTTGAAAACCATTTCCGTCTATTCTAATCTTTTGAAACATTTCCAAAGCAAATATTCTCAATAAATTCCAATAAAATTCCAGCAAGTCCCACATATTATATCTGATGACAATACCAAGTTTTATCCCCATCCAAGATGGTTTGGTTCACCTAATAATCTAGACAACCTTTCTATCCAGAACCAGATTGGAACAACTCTACATTTCGAAGTTTGCCATTTGATCTCAAACTTGGCTGTTGTGTTCAAAACCCCAAATGAGGAGGCATGCTAATTTTGCTTTTGTGGGTGTTGATTTGATTACACTTGCCCACAGGATTGTAACTCTGCCCATTTTTGGGGTTTTCGAAGTCTAGATTGTCAAACTAGCTCAAATGAGCTCAAACTTGGCAAACCCTGTTATTTCTATCCATAATCCAATCGTGTTAAGTTTGACTGCATTTGGAGGAGATTAACTTCTCCAAACTAGCATCAAACTCCTTATACTAACTTTGCAAATCAGCCACAAACACCCCTTCCACTCCACTCCTTCACTCCTAATCACTATCACAGGTTATCTGTATAGCCCCACACCTGCAACCCAGAGCTTCAGCTCCACTTCAATAAGGAGCAGGACAAAATCTTCAATTTACACTTTGAATGCACTCTGGCAGCACCTTTTCTTCACTCTCTCTTTGACCAACACCATTTCCCTCGGTGCAAAAGCCTCCTAAGAGCATCCACCTAACCTCCAGGTTCTACCACACAAGCACTAGATACGCCAGAGCGTGTCAGCATGCCATGGCATGCCAAAACGGCGCTCTGGACGTGCCACAGAGCGCACCTGCATCAAGGGAGTCTAGCCCCGGCCAGGCCTTGCCCCCAAAACCTGTGCAAAGGCTCCTGAATCAATGGACGGCTCGAGTACGACACATGGCCCCTCCTTCCCCCCCTTTATCCTACACTAGCGACGCGTCAAAGGCACAACCTACTCCCCTTTGACCCACTCAACTCGCGTAGGCATTGCAAATGAAGACCCTAGACACGCCCAGGAACCCCTGTTCCTCTCCCGCCGTTGCAGCAACCTCGCTGACGCACCACCACTCGGTGGACCACGGAGACCCTATAAATAGGCCCCCATCGGCTCTTCTCTGACCCCCTTCGACCTCACCGCACCTCCAATTGCCTGCCCGAACCCCCCCCCCCCCCCCAATCAAGATATCCCAGCACCAGTGCTCGAGATCGACCAAGGCACCACCGCGTCGGAGCTCAATCGATCTCGGGACACAGGCCTGCTCCGGCGCTCATTTGGCCCCCATCCTGAACACATTTGTGTGCTCCTTCACATCCGCCTCTTCCCCCGACCTTTTCCCTTTCTTTGCATCACTGCCATCCATCTCCCGAAAGCTTCCGCCACGGCCAGCTCGTCGCCGGCGACTACAGCCACCTCAGCCTCCCCTTCGAACACCACCCGAAAGATGGGAGTGCAAGGAACCCATTCCTGCACTCTCCCTTCCTCCCCGTCGCCTATGCTGCCGTCGGTGAGCTCCTCCCCCTCTTTGCCTCGAGGTAGAAGACGACCAGTAAGGGGTGACCCACCTGTCAGCGTCTGTCCCTCTCTCTCTCCTCCCCCTCCCAGTCACTGGCCACAGGGGCCCGCGTGTCGGGTTCAAACCTCACGGTGTGCATGCACCTGGGCTGGTTGATGGTCGGCAAGTTGGGCCAGCCCAGCTGCTCACTCGCTCTCTCCTCGCCATTTGCACCTTTTTCTTTTTCTATTTAGGTTTTATTTAATTAAATTCTTCACGGCTATAAATGCCTCCAATTCAAATAATTTTTCCACCATAATTCTTGTTTAAATGTGAGGAATTTAATAAAACTATCTTTGTATTTTTTACAGAAACTTTTCATATAAGTTTATTTTAAAACATAGAATAAAGTTATTTCAGCCTCTATTAAAAAAGATTTTCAAAATCTTTTTCACTCCAAAATCAGAAACAAATATTTTTAGAAATAAAATTGCTATTTTACACAATAGGGTAACATTTTAGAAGTGGATTGTGTGCCTTGTTTTTGTTGTGATTCTTATTATTTATATATTTATCGCGACGATAGATCACGTGGTTGACGAAGGACTTGGACCCGAAGACCTCGAAGACCCAGGAGATTTTGCCGACCAAGGCAAGCAGCCCTTTGACCATGATTGTGGAAAATATTTTTTAGCATGCCATGTTTATTATTTCAGTCCAATGCATGTGATCATGATTGAGTCGGTAAGCCCCTCGGTATGGTGATCCCGACGGCTCCTTGATATCACTTGAATTTGAGCATGACCCTACCATCTATGAGGGTCACGCTGATAAAAGTTGATAGGTTAACAAGTAGTGCTATGCATAGGTTAAGCATATGCATGGTAATGGTAACATGAGATAATTAAAAAGTTTTTTCAAAAACCACGTTGGGTGCCACTAATGCCCGAGGGTGAAGGTGTGGAGATGAACGACCACTTGAGAATGTAGTGGTGTCCCAGAAAAGGTTTTGTGTGCGTAGTTTTAGAAATGGGATTAGATTTAAGATTTGTTGACCGTCCCAGCCTTACATGTGCGATTACGATACCCCTTATGGGACGGGGCTTTGTTGATTACTCTAGTCGTTGACTTGGCATGGAGGGTGAACAAGAGATGTTCAACCCTCCATATTATATGTTGATATGTGTAACCTATTCATGTTGTTACCATTTACCTTATGATGTATGTTCATACAAACACTTGATCATATTACTGCATTAAGGGGAGAACTTGATTTCCGCAAAGTTTGTATTCTGTAATTACATCATCCTTCATTTTGCATTGCCCGCATCACTAGTTGCTTTCGAGTACATTCAATGTACTCATTAGCTTGCCACTGGTTATCTAATTGTCCGGGCATGGAAGAACCATAGTATGGAGAAGAATTCATCGTCGGAGAAGTACACGCAATCTAGGACGCTTCCCAGTCATAATGCTTGTAGGTTAAGGCAGATGGCATGGGTTCCCGTTATCTTCCAAGTTATCCAGAGCTAGTAGTATGTTGATGTGTCGGCTTGCTAAGCCGTATTTATGTAATGACTTGGCCATAATGGCCCTATCTATATTAGACGTTATCTATGGATGTAAGACTCTTGTTATTCAGTATCTGTGTGTTCAGTGAGCATTGATCTCTGGGATCATTGTACACGTGCAGTCAGCGATATCGACCTACAAGTCGGGGTCCCCACAGAGCTAGTATGAGAGCCATCCTAGCTGTAGGAAGCCTTAGGTAGCATGGACGTCAAACGGGATGAATAACCAGGGACGGTCCTGAGTTTTCAGGGGCCCGGGACAAAACTATACTCTGGGGCCCTTAGGGGTCTTTAGTATAAATGTCTAACTAGTAATCATCGTATATAAATATCATTTGATTAAATAAAACAATTAAGTATATCTCAGTGTGCGTATGCCATAACGTACACATTACCTTTAAAATTTTCTCCTAACATTTTTTGATGCAAAATCGATAAAGATAGTATCAATGTCATTTTCATCAAGCATTTTCTTGTCAATGCATAAAGTAGCCAAGCCATTTAACCTCTCTTGCGACATTGTAGATCTTAGATAGTTCTTCAATGATTTCAACTTTGAGAAACTTATTTCAGCTGATGCCACAGTCACAGATATAGTAAAAAGAATCCGATATACAATAGAAATATTGGGATAACAATCTTCTTCTCGACAAGACTCGAAAATCTCCATCGCAGACATTGCTCTATCACGCAAAGTTGACTGCGTAACAATTAACTCACAAATCAGATCATTTAAATCAACATTAGATGGACCACTTGAGGAGAATGAACTTGCAAATTTAGTGCTACTCTCTTTAAATTCAGAATGGTCCAATGACTTCAAGGTTATTGGACTCATTAAAAATCCAAATATATTTTTAAATGATTCAAGCTCTTCAAATCAGATTTTTAGCGAAGTCGCCGCCTTATCAACCATGACCAAAAAATAATTGACTTTAAAGTCCTTCTTAGCTTTGAACATTGCTTCATCATTGTCATCTTCATCAAATTGTTTCTTCCTAGAAACACGACGCTTTACCGAAAATGTTGGCTTGACACCCATTCGAGCTGCCATTTCTTTGGCAGTCATCACACTAGAGTCAAACCCTCCCTCTCTATAAGTGTCAAAATAAGTCCTCATTGCGTTAAGGCTGCCTCAATGCACATGGATGGTGATTGCAATTTCCTTCTCACTGTATCAATAACAAATAGAATTTCATGCCAAATGACAATGCCAACTATGAATTCATGGCTCCCAAACACATCAAACAGATTTTCTGCATCACTCCTATCCTTGGGTTCGGTACCACTATCTTCACTTAACTCAAGTAGGTCCGATCTTATGTTAGGAGCTTGAAATATAGGATAACACTAAAATATTTGTCCACTTTGACAATCTTGATGATAGAATTTCTGATGTCAACAAACATAAGAGAAATCAACTAATTTGGAATTTTACGGCTAAGATAATGGTAATGTATATCTTTATTTTGAATATGCCTAAGATGATCTTGCATTACCAAATCAAATTCTGCAACCATCTCCACACAAGGTAAGAAATTGCCATTGGAATCATCATAAAGTTGCTCGCTAGATCCTCTAAAAGCCAAATTACACTTACCAAGAAATTTCACAATGGTAGCTATTCTTAATAAAACTTGCCTTGTGCGTTCCTTCTCCTTTGTGATTTGGTGTCGTAACTCTTTGTCAATTATTTCATGCTTGCCTAGTCTGATTCTCAGTTCATTCCAAGAGTTCATGTTGGTAATGTGGTCGACACTAGCTTCATGTTCTTTCAGTCTTTCACTAATATGCAGCCAATCACAAAAACTATCGTGTCCCAATGCACTCTTGCATTTATCAAAATTGAAAATCTTACAACAAAAACAAATAACTTTATTTTCTTATTTTGAAAAAAACTAACCATCTCCTATCATGCACCTCTCCATTGGTCATTTCTCTTGAGTAATGGTTGTACGAAAAATGTCGTGAAGTTTCATCCAAAGGATATCTAGTACTTTCTTCTTCCCTTTTAGGCCCCTTTTCCACTAATATATCCCTCGCTTTGTTATCAAGACTACCCCAATTGATTGGATCATAAATATCCATAGTAATAACTGGTTACTCATAAACACTAGCAGATTCTACTGCGGATGAATTAAATATGGGATCATGATCACTCACATTGGTATCATCCATGTAGATGTCAACATCGTCTTCTGCAGGAGTATGGCCATCATCTTCCCGATTGACATTATTTTGGTCATCCGCAAGAACTATCACCAACTACTCTGAATTTATTGAAGTGCTCGTCCTGCTCTTATGACATATAAGAAGGGATCCACTCAACGCCTCTTTCTCCTCATCTTCCTGCTGCTTCTTTTTTCTTTTTTAACTTCCGGATGGATACTTTCTACCCGAACCCGACATGAACTTGCTGAAATTGAAAGGAACAGTTAGCTTTTACAATTAGCACAAATCTAATTTAAATATTAAATTAATTACAAATATCTTTATATAATATCATGACAAAGGAACTATTGTTATAGTAATATATGAGCCACATGGGACTTAGCAATCTAATTTCCAAAGGTATCAAGACCGGCAAAGCTTAATGGGTGAGGTATGGTTAAGTGGTGAGGCTGCAGCAAGCGACTAAGAATTTATTTGAGTGGCTAACTTACGAGTACAGGAATAAGAGGGGGTGATCTACGCATAATGGACGTGCACTAATAATGATCTCGAAGTTATCCTCGACACCAACTTACGTTAGACATTACCCCACCATGTCCTCAGTTGGAGAAGAAGCACACAAAAGAGACATTCACGGTTACTCACACAGTTGGCATACTTTAATTAAGTTTACTTCAAGTTTGCTATGAACGGGTGTTAAACAAAATTTCCATGTTGCCACATAACTGTGGGCACGGCTTTCCGAAAGATTTAACCCTACAGGGGTGCTCCAACTAGTCCATCACAAACTATCACAAGCTGCATCGGAAACCTCAACCATGGAAAACCCATGATGTCCTCAGCTTCTTGGTGGAAAACCTCAACCTCGAGATAGCCCAAAGTATCCTCGGAATCCCTCGCACAAGACGTTCGAGAAAGGTAAAAAAATCCAGCAAGGCTACCCGACATGCCAACAATCCCGATAGGAGCCGCGTATCTCATTCTCAAGGCACAATCGGATGAGCACAACATACAATGGCTTGATAGAAATGTCCTGAGTTGCCTCGGGTTGGCCCCGCACATCACTCTAGTTTGGACCAACAATTATGAGGAGCACTAGACTGAGGGTTGATTAATTATCCGCGGGTGCCGGCGGGTCCCTATGGTTTTTATTAGTTATTAGGCAAATGTAGTACCTATGTTGGGCCTTGCCAAAAGAGTATTATCCCAAAACGAAAATCAAGGGGCTCCCATAACAACCCCAAGCATGTTAGGAGCGCTTAATATGGAACATAACACCGGTACACCAGTAAGTAGGGCAGCGAAGATGGAACAAAACATCGAGCTAGAAGACCAAGCCTTCCACCTTTTACCAAGTATATATGTGCATTAAATTAAATAGAAATAATATGATGATAAAACAAGAAATCCATATTGTCATATGGAAGCATCTGCACCTGCAAATAGCAACGCTATAAGAAGGCTGAGCAAGCAGTACCACAGCCAAACAAGGGTTTGTTGGGTTCTGGAGGCGGTTAGAGGCTTTTCATGGCAATGTTGGGAGGCTGACATTCAAGTGGTAGGCAACGAGACATAGCGATAGAAAGGAGACAACTAGCATAACAATCATAGTAGTGGTATCTAGGCAAATGTTCATCTTGCATGTGATCCCGCTAGGAAGAAGAACGAATCTATGAAGCACAAGAACCAATGTAGTCGAATGAATCCTCACACTCTGAAGCGGTTCGGAACTCTATCAAGAAGAAACAATCCGGAAACAAAAATCAACACACAATAAACACCATAACATATGCATGACAATGCGCAAACAAATATGATGCATGTTCAATTAATTAAGCATGGTATGGCAAAGCACAACAATCAACTCCTACACATTAAATAAAGCTCAATATGCAACAAGTTGCATATTGATAAAACTCCATATTTGAATAACTTAGTTCACTCTCATTTAGGTACACGACAATGTTAAATGTTGTTATACATGGCAAGAGGTATCATAAATAAACTATATATCTAGGCATTTTAAAAGACATCGGAAACAACTTATAGTATTTCCAAAATGACCCCATATGTTAATTTTGAAATTGGTCCAGATCTATATTAAACACATTTTGTCTCTATTAAACAGCAAAATAAAGTGGACCATATGATTCTACATGTCATTATAGTCGATTTACATATATAGATCACCTAAAACGGAGCTACGGTTTAAAAGATATGACCAACACAAGATGATATGTCATGAATGTAAAATATATGCAAATGACAGCCACAAGCATGTTAACGCATGGATGAACAAGATATTATGGAACTACAGGAAATTATAAAAAAGTTTAAATGAAGCCAGAACAACGAATAACAATTCTCGAAAGTCCCAAACACATCAAACAGATTTTCATGCCAATAACAAATAGAATTTCATGCCAAATGACAATGCCAACTATGAATTCATAGGTCCCAAACACATCAAACAGATTTTCTGCATCACTCCTATCCTTCGGTTCGGTACCACTATCTTCACTTAACTCAAGTAGGTCCGATCTTATGTTAGGAGCTTGAAATATAGGATAACACTAAAATATTTGTCCACTTTGACAATCTTGATGATAGAATTTCTGATGTTAACAAACATAAGAGAAATCAAATAATTTGGAATTTTACGGCTAAGATAATGGTAATGTATATCTTTATTTTGAATATGCCTAAGATGATCCTGCATTACCAAATCAAATTCTGCAACCATCTCCACACAAGGTAAGAAATTGCCATTGGAATCATCATAAAGTTGCTCGCTAGATCCTCTAAAAGCCAAATTACACTTACCAAGAAATTTCACAATGGTAGCTATTCTTAATAAAACTTGCCTTGTGCGTTCCTTCTCCTTTGTGATTTGGTGTCGTAACTCTTTGTCAATTGTTTCATGCTTGCCTAGTCTGATTCTCAGTTCATTCCAAGAGTTCATGTTGGTAATGTGGTCGACACTAGCTTCATGTTCTTTCAGTCTTTCACTAATATGCAGCCAATCACAAAAACTATCGTGTCCCAATGCACTCTTGCATTTATCAAAATTGAAAATCTTACAACAAAAACAAATAACTTTATTTTCTTATTTTGAAAAAAACTAACCATCTCCTATCATGCACCTCTCCATTGGTCATTTCTCTTGAGTAATGGTTGTACGAAAAATGTCGTGAAGTTTCATCCAAAGGATATCTAGTACTTTCTTCTTGCCTTTTAGGCCCCTTTTCCACTAATATATCCCTCGCTTTGTTATCAAGACTACCCCAATTGATTGGATCATAAATATCCATAGTAATAACTGGTTACTCATAAACACTAGCAGATTCTACTGCGGATGAATTAAATATGGGATCATGATCACTCACATTGGTATCATCCATGTAGATGTCAACATCGTCTTCTGTAGGAGTATGGCCATCATCTTCCCGATTGACATTATTTTGGTCATCCGCAAGAACTATCACCAACTACTCTGAATTTATTGAAGTGCTCGTCTTGCTCTTATGACATATAAGAAGGGATCCACTCAATGCCTCTTTCTCCTCATCTTCCTGCTGCTTCTTTTTTCTTTTTTAACTTCCGGATGGATACTTTCTACCCGAACCCGACATGAACTTGCTGAAATTGAAAGGAACAATTAGCATTTACAATTAGCACAAATCTAATTTAAATATTAAATTAATTACAAATATCTTTATATAATATCATGACAAAATCTGATATGCCATTTTAAAAAACAAAATCCGATAGGGCATAATAATAGTACCTTCTCTTTATAAGCTACGTTTGCTCAATGATTTGATCACCCATCCAACAATTCCCTATTCCGTATTGACCTGTTAGTTTGGGGAATTGGTATTAGAAAAGAAGGAAGAAGATTTCTGTACCTGATTGGCGTGATGCTGTCTCGTTCGCAGGCCTGCTCGTTCATTAGGTAGATACAGACCATGGCATCTCATTTGTCAAGACTCGGGAGGCACTCATCACTACAAGAAATATGTCAACTAACGACCTTCAATATTGGTCACCAAATGGTCATTGATTTCCATTTGCGACCTTTTTACGACCAACAAACAAACGGTCAAAAGTTGAGGGTCTCTAATGAGCTATAACGATTTTTTTGCTGGATTTGTCGTAGGATTTTACGACGAAACAAAAGCATTGAAATTATTTTGGTCACTAGCAATCTGCCCATGCCACATCGGATCTGACATGGCAAGCTGACATGGCATAGAATCAGCCCGGTCCAATTCGGTGTTTTAAATGGGCCGAGCCCATTAATCCCGCCCATTTAATGTTTTTTTCTCTTTATTTTACTTAGCTGCATGGGCCTGGCCCAATAATCCCCAACATTTTAGCCTTTTTTATTTTGGGTTGTGGCCTTTTACTTTCTATTGATTTTCTTTTTGGCCATTTTATTTTTGTACTGGTCCCACATGTCATGCTGATCTCAAAATTGGTCCCACACATCAGAAATTACAAAATATGTCAAACAACCATTATAACTTGAACCTCTGTCACATCATGAATACAATCAAACATATCCAAACATGGCACTATTCAATCAAACATGGTTCGCATCAGGTTTACAATCAAAACTAGTTCACGTCAGGTAGCACAACTAAAAAATCAAAACAATAACTAGCTCGAATGATCAAGAATTTTGTGCTTCTCTTGACTTCTTCGTCCTAGACCTTGCGACGAAACATGAATGAAGGCCAACATCTGCAAGTTATCAGACAAAATGGTTAAGAATAAAATAAAATAAAATCTAACAACACACTAACTTGTAGGCAGTTTGTCTGTATAAATGAGAGTAAAACAAGCAAAATGAGGCATAGAAATCAGTGAATACAAGTAGTAACTGTGAGCAGCGAGTAAATCCTACTCTGATCAGATCAGGTGTACAATCCTATAAATGCGACATTTTTACCATTTAAGCATAGAAGGACAAGGTAAACAACATTTCGATGTTTGAAACAAAGAACTAGAATTTCATGTTTGAACAACAAAACAATTGTTTTAGTAGCTCATATGCAGTTTAAATCAATCCCTAATGAGAGGCACTTTGACTCCAATATTATGCAACATGTGTAGAATTTGAACCTCAAAGAAGTATACATACTTATCATGTTTGCGCATGGAAGCCAAATACTACACATGCTGTTTAGTACACAAAACATAATTCAGCTAAGTAATCAAGAAGGTGGCATAAAAGTAACCATAAATAGCACATGATTTGTATAAATAACTCATGTGTTCAACAATTTGATTAGAAAACAGTACCCTAGGGATTAACTCATGTATCCATACTCATGTGTTCAAGTGATGCACTTCAGGTGGAATACAATCTGGAACACATGAGTATATTAACCTGAGATATACTTTGATTAGAAAATGTGTTCAACAATTTTACTATGAGTATATTAACAATTTTATTTTTTCATGAGATATTATAGTCTGGAACACATGAGTATATACCACCTGAAGTGCATAAAATTGTATACTCATGTGTTCCAGATTGTATTCCACCTGAAGTGCATAAAATTGTTCAACAATGAGATTGTATACTGAGATACATGAAATTGCTAATAATATACTAAGTGATGCACTTGAAAAATATATGTACTGATTAGAAAAATAGTACAGAGAAAATTGCTGATAATATGCTGCTGGCTAATAACCGCAGTCGCAGAATCTAGCTAGTACACAAGCATCCAATGAGACAATGGAGCATTCGACCACAGCTAGCAAAACAATGGAGCATTCAAAGAGTGTGAATGTGAATGTGCTCTGCTCTGCTATTCGAAGGAACAAGAGAATGCGTATGTAGATAGGGACCAATCAAACTGAGATTGGAAAGGGTGTTCAGTTGACTGTCTTATGCGGAATTTAGTTTGGGACCAACCAAATTCAGACTAGGACAACAGTGGTACAATTCAGATTGGGACCGCCATCTCTTTGCATAATACTGTACGAGGCAGGGAGTACTACCATGAAAACTACGTATGTGCTAAACCAACCCACAAATATTTGCTTCAATGGTCGAATGTTACAAATGCACCCTGCCAACATTTCTTTGTTTGTGTGTGTGCTACAAATGCGAACAATAAGCTAATTGAAATGTGATCTTCGTTTTGGAAATTTCTACTGTCGCTTCGCATGTCAACTGGAGAAAGAAATACAGTAGTAGCATTCTTTAGAATCCAACTAGTTGACCAAGATTCAGACTTGTACAGTAGCATGAACGTATGAATCTAGATTGAAGCAACATTAGCTACTCTGATGTGGTTCGGCTAATCGTAGGCAGGAAGAAATGCAGATGAGGCGGCTCACTTTGTCGGTGTAGCAGAGGAGCTTCCTCATCTGCTCGGCATTATTAAGATTCTTGCTTTGTGGATCATGTGCGCGTCTTTGTATTACTAGCTAGTTATTTGATCCGTTTCTAGTTACCTGCATGTCCTTCATTGGAAGACTGGAGTGCCCGCCCAGCAATAGTTTCGTGCTCATGTGCTGCAGTACCACGAGACAAAGACGACTGCACCTCTGTCACCAACTTCTTGGTGCATCTCCTTGGCTTGCTGGGAGACATTGTTGACCATCTTCTTATGCTCCTTCTCCACCTCCTCCGACATCTGCATGCAGCTCTGCGTCTTCATCTAAAGAGCACACATGGACATGGAAGGGGATCCATCACATCACATCTCAGGATTGTTTGGTTGATCATCTATAATGACGCACAAGTATAGGGTATCAATCGTAGTCCTATCGATAAGTAAGACTGTCGAACCCAACGAGGAGCAAAAGGCTCTGGTAAACAGTTTTCAGCAAGGTAATAACTGCAAGCACTGAAAGTAGCGGTAACAAGTGATGGTGTAGCGAGGTGAAACGTAGCAAGTAACAAGTAGTAGAAACGGTGAAGCAAAGTGGCCCAATCCCTTTTGTAGCAAGGGACAAGCCTAAACAAAGTCTTATAGGAGGAAACACGCTCCCGAGGACACACGGGAATTTCTGTCATGCTAGTTTCATCATGTTCATGTGATTCGCCTTCGTTACTTTGATAGTTTGATATGTGGGTGGACCGGCGCTTGGGTACTGCCCTTACTTGGACAATCATCCCACTTATGATTAACCCCTCTCGCAAGCATCCGCAGCTACGAAAGAAGAATTAAGACAACGTCTAACCATAGCATTAAACTAGTGGATCCAAATCAGCCCCTTACGAAGCAACGCATAGACTCGGGTTTAAGCTTCTGTCACTCTAGCAACCCATCATCTACTTACTACTCCCGAATGCCTTCCTCTAGGCCCAAATATGGTGAAGTGTTATGTAGTCGACGTTCACATAACACCACTAGAGGAAAAACAACAAACAACATATCAAAATACCGAACGAATACCAAATTCACATGACTATTATCAACATGACTTATCCCATGTCCTCAGGAACAAAAGTAACTACTCACAAAGCATAATCATAATCATGATCAGATCTGTAATGAATAGCATCAAGGATCTGAACATAAACTCTTCCACCAAGTAATCCAACTAGCATCAACTACAAAGAGTAATCAACACTACTAGCAACCTTACAAGTACCAATCGGAGTCGCGAGACGGAGATTGGTTACAAGAGATGAACTAGGGTTTGGAGAGGAGATTGTGCTGATGAAGATGTTGATGGAGATGACTCCCCTCCGACGAGAGGAGTGTTGGTGATGACGATGGCGACGATTTCCCCCTCCGGGAGGGAAGTTTCCCCGGCAGGATCATGCTGCCGGAGCTCTAGATTGGATCTGCTCAAGTTCCGCCTCGTGGCGGCGGAGAATCCACGAAAAAGCTCCTCCTTGATTTTTTCTGGAACGAAACCCTTCATATAGCAAAAGAGGGGGGCCAGTGGGCCGTCAGGGAGCCCAGAAGCCCTGTAGCCGCCACCAGGGGGGTGGCGGCTATCAGGCTTGTGGGGCCGTGGTAGCTCCCCTGTGGTACTTCTTTTGCCTAGTATTTTTTTATATATTCCCAAAAAATTCCATGTTGATTTTCAGGGCAATTGGAGTTGTGCAGAATAGAGGACTCAGACTTGCTCCTTTTCCAGTCGAGAATTCCAGCTGCCGGTATTCTCCTTCTTCAAATAAACCTTGCAAAATAAGAGAGAAAAGGCATAAGTATGGTACTACAAGGTAATATAACAACCCATAAAGCGATAAATATCAACATGAAAGCATGATGCAAAATGGACCTTGCTTGTCCTCAAGCGAAAACCAGGTTCCATAAACGTGTCCACATGTTAAGGGATGAAGGTGTAGATAAAACATAATACGAACATGAGGGCATCATGATCACACATAGAACAACAATACATCATAAAGATTCTTATGGGAAAGTAACAATTCCTTCACAAAGCAAAGTATGAAGCAAAAACCTTACCGAGAAGTAGCCAACAACAGTCCATAGTCATTGAAGCAATTGCAATTTATCATAACATCAGAAAGAGTCAAATAAGAGCTTGTAAAGCAAACCCACATACTCAATCATCTCTTTTGTTTTCCACAATTGTTACAACTCATGTGGTACTCATGGTATCAAAGTTTCAGCTGGACACAGAGGAAGATAGGGGCTTATAGTTTTGCCTCCCAACCATTTACCTCAAGGGCAAAGTCAACAATAATAAAGCATAAGTACTCAACTCCAAGTTGATATATGAATATAGATCTTTCCCAAGAATGTGACGGTAGCCAACACAAAGGCAAAATGGGGAATTGGTGAAGATCACCATGACTCTTACAAGGGAAAAAAGTAAAGGTACAAGATAGGCCCTTCGCAGAGGGAAGCAGAGGTTGTCATGCGCTTTTGAGGTTTGGGTGTGTGTCCTATTAGTGCGGAGGAATGTAACTTTATATTGCCTCCTGTGATAAAGAACTTTATTATGCAGTCTGTCGCTTTTATGTCTTCCTCATCACAGGTTCGCATAAATCTTATTTTCCACACACTAATAGATCATACATATTAGAGAGCAATTTTTATTACTTGAACCGATGACAACTTACTTGAGGGATCTTATTCAACCCATAGGTAGGTATGGTGGACTCTCATGGCAAAACTGGTTTGAAGGTTTATGGATGCACAAGTAGTATCTCTACTTGGTGTGGGAGTTTTGGCTAATATGAGGTGGAAGCAATCGTCACATGCTAAGGGATCTCTAATCATATAACATTGTTTGGAACTAAGCAAACACAACTCATTATGTTGTCTTCCTTGTCCAACATCTACTTCTAAGCATGTAATAGTTTGGCGGGTGCTCACAATTGTAAAAAGTGTCTAAGATGATATATTTATATGTGAACCTCTCTTTCCTTATTACATCTTATTAATTGCAACAATGACTGGGGTCTATGTTGGTCTATTCTCAACAAGTTTCAATCATCATACTTGTCATATGTGAAGCTATCACTCTCCATAAGATCATCTCATGATCTTTCATGCTATCGCTCTTTTAAACCTGTTGATCACGGCACATAACAAAGCCCTTGACTAAGATACTCTTTATTATATAGCTCGCAAGCTCGAATACGTCGGGGGAGACACAAAGCAAAAGACTCAAACTAAACACTAAAGACTTATTCCACTAAGAGAAGAAATAAAAACTGAAAATGAAAGAACTAAAACAAAGGTAAAAGCAAAAGATATAAAGGTGATACGATACCAGGGCAACTCCCCCAAGCTTGGCATAAGCCAAGGGGATTGCCCATACCAATGCTTAGTTGTCTTCCTTTGGTGGTGATGGTGGTGGTGTCCTTGCCTTTGATTCCAAGAGAGCTATCAATCTTTGATTTATACCTTTGAGATCTGCGACATGGTTTTCCAACAAAACAACTTCACGAGAAAGGGAAATATTGCGAGCATGAGTTGTTTCGCAAAATCTCAAGAGTTCAATCAAGGATGGAGACAGCACGTGGAGGAAGGGTTGGAGAAAATCTACTCCTTCAACGTCTTCAATGTTGAACATAGGTTGAACTTCCTCCCTAGCTTGGGTTTTCTCCTTAGCTTTGTCCTTGGCTTCCGTGACTTCTACTCTTTTCAGAACAGCATCTTCTTCTTCATGAACTTGGGGGAGATCATTCTCCCCAACAGATTCCTGAGACATCTTTGCTCTAAATCTGCGGCAGACAACAGGCACGAAACGAAAACAGAGGAAAACTGCACGATACGGAGATCAAAACCTCGGGCGTATATATAATGATTTTTTCTGGACCAGAAGGAGTGCTCCGCAAGAAAACGGAGTCCGGGAGGCACACGAGGTGCCCACAAGCCCTGTAGCCGCCGCTAGGGGGGTAGGTGGCGGCTACCAAGCTTGTGGCTGCCTTGTGCGCTCTCCGGACTGCTTTTTATTTTTCCAATTTTCCAAAAATTCCAAAACGGAGGAAATTTCCTATTGGAAAAGCTTCGGAGTCCAATTACTTACGGAAACACATACCTCTTCGTTTTCAGGGTCTGAAACAGGGTGATAAACATCCCTTATGTACTTCTCTGGAGTTATGATATTGATGATATTGGTCTCAACATTTATGGGAGTACCAGAGATATAATGCTTGATTCTTTGCCCATTTACCACTCTAGGAAAATTTCCTTCCGTGTTATTGATTTTGATGGCACCGGAACGATATACTTCCTCGACAACGTAAGGACCTTCCCATTTAGAGAGAAGCTTGCCTGCGAAGAATCTTAAGCGAGAATTGTATAGCAGGACATAATCACCTACATTGAACTCTCGTTTCTGTATTCTTTTATCGTGCCATCTCTTAACCTTTTCCTTTAACAACTTGGCATTCTCATATGCCCGGGCCCTCCATTCATCTAATGAGCTGATATCAAACAACCCCTTCTCACCGGCAAGTTTGAAATCAAAGTTGAGCTCTTTGATTGCCCAATAAGCCTTGTGTTCTAGCTCAAGAGGTAAATGACAGGCCTTAACGTAAACCATTTTATACGGTGACATGCCCATGGGATTCTTATATGCAGTCCTATAAGCCCATTGTGCATCGTCAAGTTTACTAGACCAATTCTTTCGAGAAATATTGACAGTCTTTTGTAAGATCAATTTGATCTCCCTATTACTCAACTCCACTTGACCACTAGACCGAGGATGATAAGGAGATGCAACTCTATGGTTGACATCATACTTAGCAACCATCTTGCGGAAAACACCATGAATGAAGTGTGAACCGCCATCAGTCATCAGATATCTAGGGACTCCAAATCCTAGGAAAATGACTTCTTTAAGCATCTTAATAGAGGCGTGGTGATCAGCATTTCTAGTGGGGATAGCTTCTACCCACTTAGTGACGTAATCCATAGCAACTAAGATGTGACTGTACCCATTGGAACTCGGGAAGGGTTCCATATAATCAAAGACCCAGACATCAAACGGTTCAATGACAAGTGAATAGTTCATAGGCATTTCTTGACGTTTACTAATGTTCCCAATTCTTTGGCATTCGTCACAAGACAAGACAAACTTACGGGCATCCTTGAAGAGAGTGGGCCAATAGAAACCTGATTGCAATACCTTATGAGCAGTTCTATCTCCAGCATGGTGTCCTCCGTAGGCTTCGGAATGACACTTCTGCAGGATCTGTCCCTGTTCCTGTTCAGGCACACAACGTTTAATAACACCATCTACTCCTTCCTTATAAAGGTGAGGATCATCCCAAAAGTAGTGTCTCAAATCAAAGAAGAATTTCTTCTTTTGCTGGTAGGTGAAAGTGGGTGGTATGTATTTGGCTACGATATAATTTGGGTAATCAGCATACCACGGTGCACTATGTGAAGTGCGGATGACATTTAATTGCTCATCAGGAAAGCTGTCATCAATAGGTCGTGGGTCATCAAGGACATTCTCTAGCCTCGACAAGTTATCTTCTACAGGGTTATCAGCACCCTTTCGGTCAACAACGTGCAAATCAAATTCCTGTAGCAGGAGAACCCATCTGATTAGCCTAGGCTTAGCATCCTTCTTCTCCATAAGGTACTTAATAACAGCATGATCAGAGTGAATAGTGACTTTGGAGCCAACTATATAAGATATGAACTTTTTACATGCAAACACGACTGCTAAAAACTCATTTTCCGTAGTGGCATAGTTTCTTTGGGCACTGTCTAGAGTTTTACTAGCGTAGTGAATAACATTCAACTTCTTGTCAACTCTTTGTCCTAGAACAACACCGACAGCATAATCGCTAGCGTCGCACATGATTTCAAAGGGCAAGTTCCAGTCAGGTGGTTGAACAATCGGCGCGGTTATCAAGGCCTTCTTAAGTATTTCGAAAGTTTCCTCACAATCCTCATCGAAAACAAAAGGGACATCCTTCTGCAAGAGGTTGGTAAGAGGCCTAGAAATCTTAGAGAAGTCTTTAATGAACCTTCTATAGAAACGATCATGACCTAGGAAACTCCGTATACCTCTAATATCTGTGGGGCAAGGCATTTTCTCAATTGCATCAACCTTAGCCTTGTCAACTTCAATGCCTCTTTCAGAAATTTTATGTCCTAAGACGATGCCTTCATTAACCATAAAGTGGCACTTCTCCCAATTCAAGACGAGGTTGGTATCTTTGCATCTTTGTAAGACTCAATCAAGGTTGCTGAGGCAATCATCAAAGGAAGACCCGTAAACGGAGAAGTCATCCATGAAAACCTCGACAATCTTTTCACAAAAGTTAGAGAATATAGCCATCATACATCTTTGAAAGGTGGCAGGTGCATTGCATAAGCCAAAAGGCATACGTCTATAAGCAAAGGTACCGAAGGGGCAGGTGAAAGTGGTTTTCTCCTGATCAGCTTGTGCAACAGGTATTTGCGAGAAACCTGAATATCCGTCTAGAAAGCAGAAGTGTGTGTGTTTGGATAGCCTTTCTAGCATTTGGTCGATAAACGGCAAAGGATAGTGGTCTTTCCTCGTTGCCTTGTTCAGTTTCCGGAAGTCTATCACCATCCTATAGCCAGTAATAATCCTTTGTGGGATTAATTCATTCTTATCATTAGGAACGACGGTGATACCTCCCTTCTTAGGTACGCAATGTACTGGACTTACCCAATCACTATGAGCAACGGGATAAATGATTCCTGCTTCCAGAAGCTTTAATATTTCTTTTCTCATGACCTCTTTCATCTTAGGATTTAATCTCCTTTGATGATCAGCAACTGGTTTGAAGTCAGGATCAGTTTTAATCTTGTGCTGACATAGAGTGGGACTGATACCCTTAAGATCATCAAGAGTATATCCAATAGCCGCACGGTGCTTCCTCAAAGTCTTTATTAACTTCTTCTCTTTGTGATTAGAGAGGAGAGCACTAATAATAACATGATATATCTCCTTCTCATCAAGGTAGGCATACTTAAGAGTATCTGGCAACTGTTTACGCTCGAACACAGGATCACCCTTCGGTGGGGGAGGATCCCCAAGCAGTTCAACAGGCAGATTATTCTGGAGAATGGGATATTGCTCTATGACAATTTTATCTATCTCATCTCTTTCATCCATATGCATATCATTTTCATGCTCAAGCAGATTTGCTCTAAAGGATCCGTAGGAGGTATGGGAATAGAGGCAAGAGCAATGATTTCATCTCTACCAGACGACTCTTTTTCATGCGGTTGTCTCCCAAACTTGGAGAAGTTAAATTCATGAGACACACCCTCGAAAGTAACAGTGACGGTCTGCTTAATGCAATCAATGTGAGCATTGACAATGTTGAGAAAAGGTCTACCGAATATGATAGGACAAAAGCTATCTTGTGTAGTAGCAAGCACGAGGAAATCAGTAGGATACTTCGTCTTACTGTAAGTGCATCTAGTGCCCCTTAGTGATTTTGGTGGTTTGAAGACTTATAGGTTAAGTATCTAATGTGTTTTTAAGTGTACACAGGATCTATAAGTCATTGAGGAGTTTGAGATATTTGAAGAATATCGACCCCTAAAAATATATGTCTTCAGTTGAAGAAATTGGTCTGAAGCTGAAGAAATGAATCGCGAAGAATTTGTGATGAAATTGATATTCCTCATGAAGATATTGATATTGAGAAGATCAGTGGTTGCTGAAGAAAACCGTTCTGAAGAAATTGAAGCGTGAAGATTTACGTTTCTGTTTTACTTTCTTCACATTTGATAAATAGGAACACCGTACTGTTAAGGGGGTCAAAGTAACACTATGGAATGGATTTCCTCATGATGCTCAACCCAAGCCAAATCCTACCAAAAGCCTCAAGTGAGGAATATGAGTGACATGAGGACTCTCACAGTTGAGAGTCCCGACCGTTTCGATAAGCCACGCCAAGTCACTGATCTTATCCACTCCAACGGTCATATTATTTAAGGGCATTAATGTAAAATCATGTCGGGATGCTCCCAGGCTATAAATAGCCGCCCCCCCCACAACCACTAGCTGGTTGGCTGCTCCGCTAGAAACTGACACTTGTCATAAGAGAAACCAATTCCTTAGAGCTTTCGAGAGTAAATCATCAGTGAGGAAATACACCACCCACCGAAACCACAAGCGAAATCTAGTGATTGAGCATCACTGAAGAAGTTGTTCCTGTGTGGGACTGAAGCCTTTTACCTTTGAGGACTGTGCATCCTCCAGACGGTTAGGCGTCATGGTCTAGAGCAATCCAGCAGTCAATTGTGGATCGCCGGGTGACCGAGTTTGTGAGGGTTTGGAAGTCTGCCCTGAAGACTTACCACGAGTGTTGGGCGAGGACTGTGTGTCCTTAGCTCAAGGAGAATACGGTAGGGACTGTGTGTCCCGGGACTGGGTGTCCTTTGGTTTAAATACCAAGCCGCTCCAAACAAGATGTACAACTCTCACAGCAGTTGGAACTGGGTCATCAACAATAGTCTTCACCAAGAATCGGGTTCTAATTCCTCAACTCTTTACATTCTCTGTATTATGTGTTGATGACTTTCACTGTGACTGTTTGAAGAATTTGCTGAAGACTTTCTCTGAATTTCCTCAATCCCAAATTCTTCACTTGAGTAAATCATCATCTGTATTCTGCGTGCCTGCTTGCTGTGCAATCTGTTTTCATAATCTTCACTCTATAATACTGCCATTGTGAACGATTGCACAACTGATCCTTAACTGTTTCCGCTGTAAGTTAGTCATCAGTGAGGAATTTCCTCAAAAGGAATTTCCTCGGTGATGAAATTCTAAAAATCTCCTATTCACCCCCCTCTAGTCGATATAACGCACTTTCAATTGGTATCAGAGCAAGGTACTCCCTTGTTCTGTGTGATTTTGGTTTAACCACCTGGAGTTTTAGTTATGTCGACTACAGGCATGTTTAAGGTGACTGCAGCATGTCCTACCTACGAGGGAAAGAACTTTCCCTTCTGGAAGAACAAAATGAAAATGCATCTACAAGCTATAGACAATGATCTCTGGTATATTGTGGAAAATGGTGTCCCCATCATTTCTGCTAGTGTCACTGCAGCTGATGTGAAGAAATTCAAGCAACTCGATTCTCAAGCGAAGAACATCATCTGTGGTCATCTGAGCCCTGGCCAGTTTGGAAGAGTAAGTGCCTTAGGCTCTGCAACACTGATCTGGGAGAGACTGTGCAAGGTAAATGAAGGAGTATCAACCCAACGCGACTCTCGTGTTGATATTCTTCGCAATCTCTTCAATCGCTTCAAGAGACATGACAATGAAAGCTGTCAAGACACCTTTGATCGCCTCACTGACATATCAAATGAACTGGAAGCACTGGGAGCTCGAGACATCACTGATCACGAAGTTGTGAAGAAACTGCTGAGATCTTTGGATTCTTCATTTAACACCTTAGTTCTGATGATTCAAGAAAGACCAGACTACAAGATGCTAGATCCTGCTGATATCCTCGAAAGGCTAAATACTCATGAATTCCAGCTAGAAGAAAAGAGAGATCTATATGGACAAAGCTATTCCAGACCACGTGCACTGAAGGCAAAAGCAATTTCCTCATCTGAAGAAGAAGACACAGATGACAGCAGTTGTGACCCTGAAGAATTTGGTCAGGAACTTGCAATGCTTGTGAGGAAATTCCAGAGATTTACACGACGAGGCCAGTTCGGTAAATCATCAAGAAGAGACATGAGGAAATCAGAATCTGCATCTGAGGACTACAAGAAACGGACCTGTCACAAGTGCAAGAAATCAGGTCATTACATTGCTGATTGTCCTCGCTGGAGAAAGGAATCAAAGAAGAAGAAATACAAGGATGACAGTTCTGATGACTCAAGGAAGAAGAAGAAATCCTCAAAATCCTCATCTTCAAAGTCCTCCTCACACAAGAAGACTAGCTTCAGAAAGGCTCGGGCACTTATTGGCAAGGAAATGGATTCCGAGGCAGAATCAGAAGAATGTGATGAAGAAGGCTCTGGAGAAGAGTCAGAATCCGTACAGGCTAGTCTTGCACTAGCAACCAATTTTGTCAGCAAGTCAATCTTCAATCTTGAAGAAAATGAGTGCACCATCCATACTGATGACTATGCTGATGACTTCGCTCCAACCTATTGCTTCATGGCAAAAGGTTCAAAGGTATCACATAATGCCTCCTCCTCTGATTCAAGTGAGTGTGAACATGATGATTACAAAAAACCCAGTTACAGTAAACTTGCCATCATTGCCACTAAACAACAAACTGCTCTTGAAAAGCTTCAAAAACTGCTAGACAAAAGTGATGATCTGTTGAATGATGAAATGAATCTTAATCAAATCCTCGCTGATGACATGAAAAATCTTCAGTCTAGATTTGATATTCTTCAGGATCGTTATGATACACTCCTCACTGATCATGAGAAGCTTTCCTATGAATTTCTTCAAAGGAAGCTTGATCTTGAGAAGCTGAGGATGTCTTATGATGATCTTCGTACTGAAAATGATTCATTACTAACTCAACAGATCAGCGCTAGTCAAGTTGAATTTATTCCTCCATGTCTTAAATGCATTGATCGTGAAACTGCTAATTCTTCACCAGAATCTTCAAATGCTACCACTGCTACAAATTCTTCAACTGCACCTGTTGTGTCTATTTCCTCACTTGAGGAAAATACAAATGTCACTGATGAAAATGCAGGGTTGAAGGAATTGTACTTGACAGGCATGTACAAAAGCCTTAAAGGACATCAAATCCATTGTGATGTGCTCAAAAAGCAGATCTTGAACAGGAACCCAAGGAAAGAAGGAATTGCCTTTGAGAGGAAACTGAATGATGATGGATCTTATTGGAAACCTGAGCAGTATCCCAAAACCTCATGGGTTGCTGCTACTGGGCCTCCTTTTGATCCATCTAATCTAACTGGCTTCTCATGTGAATTATCCTATTCCTCTGATGAGTCATTTGATTCCAACTATTAACTGTTCAAAAATCAATCTGGTGAAGTATTTGCTCGATATGTTGGAACTAACTGCAGGAATGGCCCTCCTCTGAGGAAAATCTGGGTTCCCAAAAGTTGTCTTGAAAATCTTCAAGTGAATGTTCTCATGACATCACCTCTGAAGAATCTGAACCCCAGATCAAATTCCTCAGGAGGACCAAAGTCTTCAAGAGGATCAAAATCCTCAACTGGTCAAAACTATGCTCATACCCGTGCTTATGCGTCTAACATGCAGGGAAACTACAAGGAATATGATTATGAGCGCTATTCTTCAAATCATTATGTTCATAAATCCTCAAACCAGTTCTCTGCATACTCATATGAGTAGTTTAACCCCCCTAGTGTTAAGAGAAGTGCATTAGCTTCAATGCCACCTTTCTCATATGGTGCTCGCAGGATGATGAACGCTTTGCCACCCCTTCATATGTGGGTGGTGAAGAAATCAAACTAATCACCTCTGTAGGTCAGGTCTCCAGATGAAAATCATCATCTGAAGAATTTGCTGGAGACCTGAGGAAATGCTTGATAGGACACAAGCTAATGATTGATGAAATAGAAATATTTCACACGTCCTTACATTTCTGTTATGATGAAATTAGTATCATATTCTTCAAACTTGAAGCATATGAGATGGTAAGCTGTACTAATTCATCTGCAGGATGACAAACCCAAAAATACTGAGTGGGTTCTCGATAGTGGCTGCACACATCACATGACTGGTGATAAAAGCCTACTGATGAATATACCACTAACTCCATCACCTCTGAAGCAAATCAGATATGCTGATAAAGGTAAAAACAAGGTATTGGGACTTGGCAAAGTAGCTATTTCCAAGGATAGGCATATGGACAAAGTGATGCTTGTTGAATCCCTTGGTTTTAACCTCATGTCAGTCTCGATGCTTTGTGATCTTGATATGATTGTTATCTTTGGAAGATATAGATGTGTAGTCATCATGGAATCTGACAGATCCAAAGTCTTCGAAGGTGTAAGAAGAGGGGATTTGTACATTGTTGACTTCTCTACAGGTCCTCAACCGGCCACTTGCTTACTAGCAAAAACCTCAGAAGGATGGCTGTGGCACCGAAGACTAGGTCATGCAGGCATGAGGAATTTGCACACACTTGCGAAGAAGAAGCATGTCATTGGCATCGAATCTGTTAAATTCCTCAAGGATCATCTCTGCGGTGCTTGTGAATCTGGGAAAATGACCAGATCCAAGCATCCCTCCAAAACTATCATGACCACTACCCGTCCATTTGAATTGCTTCGTATGGATTTGTTTGGACCTACTCACTATGCAACACTAACCAATGCAGCATCTGTATATGGCTTTGTCATAGTTGATGATTATTCCAGATACACTTGGGTGCATATCATAGTGTATAAAACTGAAGTGCAGGAAATCTTCAAACGATTTTCTTCAAGGGCCTCGACGAACTTCGGCATCAAGATCAAACATATTAGGAGTGATAATGGAACCGAGTTCAAAAACACTGGTCTTGATGATTATCTTGATGAACTTGGTATTACTCACGAATTGTCTGCTCCTTATACTCCTCAGCAGAATGGTGTCGTCGAAAGAAAGAACATGACTCTGGTTGAAATGGAAAGAACTATGCTTGAAGAATATCAGACTCCTCGTCGATTCTGGCCTGAAGCAATCAACACTGCATGTCATATCATCAACAGGGTATATCTTCACAAATTCCTCAAGAAAACCTCATATGAACTCCTCACTGACAAGAAACCCACTGTAAGTTATTTCAAAGTCTTCGGTGCAAAATGCTGGATTAGAGATCCTCATCATAGCTCAAAATTTGCACCTAAGGCACATGAAGGTTTTATGCTCGGTTACGGAAAGGACTCGCACACCTACAGAGTCTTCAACAACTATCACAACAAAGTTGTTGAGACTGTAGATGTGCGGTTCGATGAAACTAATGGCTCGCAAAGAGAGCAATTGCCTTCTGATCCAGATAAGCTGTCTCCTGAGGAAGCAATAAAGCTTAAACCTACTGAAGACATTGTTCCCACTGAGGAAATTGGTGAATAAACAATCCCCATCGCTGATGAAAGACAAGAAGACGTTCCTGAGGAAATTGCAACAACACCACTTCCTCAGCCCAGACAAAATCCTCAATCAGCTCATCCGAGGATTGCAAATGAAGTAGAACTTGACAAAATCCTCAACGACATCAACGCGCCAGGTCCTCTCACTCGCTCAAAAGCTTCACATTTAGTTAACTTTTGTGGGCATTTCTCTTTCTTATCTATCACAGAACCCTCAAAAGTAGCTGAGGCTTTTCTGGAACCGGAGTGGATCCAAGCCATGCAAGACGAACTCCTTCAATTCAAGCTTAATGACGTATGGGAGCTCGTCAAACGACCCGATCCTCGCAAGCATAACATCATCGGCACCAAGTGGATTTTCCGAAACAAGCAAGATGAGGACGGTCAAGTGGTGAGGAACAAGGCACGACTTGTAGCCCAAGGCTACACCCAGGTTGAAGGAATAGATTTCGATGAAACTTTTGCACCTGTTGCTAGACTTGAAGCTATTCGAATTCTACTTGCTTATGCTAATCATCATAACATCATCTTATATCAAATGGATGTGAAAAGTGCATTCCTCAATGGTAAGCTTGAGGAAGAAGTATATGTTGCTTAGCCCCCAGGTTTTGAGGATCCAAAGAATCCAGACAAAGTCTTCAGACTCAAAAAGGCTCTGTATGGCCTCAAGCAAGCCCCTCGGGCATGGTATGATACATTGAAGGAATTCCTCATGAAGAAAGGCTTCAAACCTGGTTCACTCGATCCAACTCTTTTCACAAAAACTTATGATAATGAACTGTTTGTATGTCAAATTTATGTTGATGATATCATATTTGGTTGTAGTGACAAAAGATACAGTGATGAATTTGCCTATATGATGAGTGAAGAATATCAGATGTCTATGATGGGGGAGCTGAAATTCTTCTTAGGTCTTCAAATTCGTCAACAAAACAATGGAATCTTCATATCACAGGAGAAATACCTCAAGGATGTTCTGAGGAAATTCGACATGCATGAATGCAAAGGTGCCAAGACTCCAATGCCTACCAACGGTCACCTCGGCACTGATGAAAATGGTAAAGATTTCGATCAGCAGGTATACCGTTCTATGATTGGCTCTTTATTGTATCTATGTGCATCTAGGCCAGACATAATGCATAGTGTTTGCATGTGTGCACGTTTTCAAGCAAAACCGAAGGAATCACACCATAAGGCTGTGAAACATATTCTTCGATACTTAGCTCACACACCAACACTAGGATTATGGTATCCCAAGGGCTCCAATCTTCATCTGGTAGGGTATTCTGATTCACCCTATGCTGGTGACCGTGTGGATCGCAAGTCAACATCTGGCACATGCCATTTCCTCGGAAGATCACTTGTTTGCTGGTCCTCAAAGAAGCAGAACTGCGTATCACTCTCCACTGCCGAAGCTGAGTACATTGCTGCTGGTTCTTGCTGTGCTCAATTACTATGGATGAAGCAAACCCTCAAGGACTACGGCATCAACATGAAGAATGTGCCTCTCTACTGTGACAATGAGAGTGCTATCAAGATTGCCTACAACCCAGTACAACACTCGAAGACCAAGCACATCCAGATTCGTCATCATTTTCTTCGGGACCATGTCCTCAAGGGCAATATCCTCATCGACCATGTGAAGACTGATGATCAACTGGCTGATATCTTCACTAAGCCCTTGGATGAGAAAAGGTTTTGCAAGTTGCGGTGTGAGCTAAATATCTTAGAATCTTCAAATGTTTTGTAAAAACATGCACACATCCTAACACTTATGCAAAGTTGATGACTTAGATGTGCAACACATGATGAAACGATTTTCTTCAACCGATGAAGAAAGTCACTCTGAATGTGAAGAAATTAACGAAGAAATTGATTCTCAGGGCCCTACGACAATTGTACGCGGCGTCTGTAATCAACTTTCTTATATGGTGGGCAATGCCACCGCCCAATGTGAAATTCCTCAAGTTGATTTTCTTTAAATGATCAAATTCCTCACAATGCATTTTTCTTCAAAACAGTTGTTCTTCATTGTGATGATCTATTGCAAAATCTTCAAAAACACTTGATGACTTTCATTTGCCTAGGTAGACTGAGATTTCTAGTCCTCAACAACATTCACTTATTGCTATTTCTTCAAGTTGATGTTTCTGCTAAGTGAATGTGATCGGACCCGATCTTCCCTCTATGCTATACTTATCCAGTCTATTCAATTCTTCATATGCGTTCTACTTGCAACTTTGTTCCAAATCCTCACTGCATCCTTGTCAGCTGATGATTTTGTAACGAAAATCCTCAAATCTTCGAAAAATTGTTTTCTTCAAAGGAACAGTAACTGAACCCCCACTTCCCACGATTGGATAGCCACGATCTCCACTATCTCCACCGCATTGTACGGGAGCTACACGTGTCCTACGGAGACGTAGAGGCAAGGGCTATTCGGTCCGAAACTTTCGCGCCAAACAGTAACTTTCGGGCTATAAATATGTTCTTAACCCCCTCGGTATCATCTTCTTCGCCTCATCGCTCTCCTGCCATAACACACCGAACCCTAGCGCCAGCGCTGGAAGTCTTGACGCCGGCAAGGAAGAGCTTCACTGCCTCAACCTTCTCGCCGCTAGGATCACGCCGGAGACGGAACATCTACGTCCGCCGCCGCCGTAGACGTCCTCTGCTGCCAAGTTAGGGTGCATTGGACACTTGACCGAAGAACCTCTCCAACACCACCTTTTTCTGTTCTTCGTTCGCACCTTCCAGGGTAATTATATCCCATTTTTACAATAGATTAGATCTAAAATTTTACCTCTCCCTTGTGAAATCTGTTTTTTTTCAAGATACGAGGCGCACATGATTCCTCACACACTATCCATCACCACAATCATTGATGAACTAGCTAAGCATCTAAGATTTTCACGAGATTCCTCAATTGTGCGAATTTTCGGATCTGTACAACTCTGGAACCCAAGAACAGAATGCTTAAGCAAATTCCTCAACCACTGGTTATATTCCTCAAACTGTCAAACTTTTCATTTTCCTCAAATATGAGAACGCATATGACCTCTCCAAATTCCTCGCAACTATACTCTGTTCACAGGTACACACATGTCAGCTGATGAATCTCTCGGTTCTCATCACATTAACTCATTTGCAGTGTTTCTGGAAGAAACTCTTCAAGGCTCATCAGAATCCTCAAGAGTTCAAAATCCTCAGATAGTTCCTCGTCTGAAGAAAATGGAGGAAGAAAGGAAACAGAGGGGAGGAAAGAAACTGGAGCAGAACACAGCTGTGGACATTCCTGATGACATATACATGGACTACTGCACGCCTGATGATGAACCTGAGACTATGCCTAAAAGGAAGATTAGGCTGCAGAAAATTGAACGCAGATGGGCAAAGGAGTGGAAGGAGTACAGGTTTGTGACTCCAAAGTATGCGAAGAAATTCGCCTTGAAGCCTCCTGGCAGAAGGGCCCCGCTTGAGGATCATCAAGTTGCTCATCCCTCAAGTCTTATGACACTTGATGACTACCCAGAGGAAAAAGAAAGGCATCTGGCCAAGCTCAAGAAGCAAGCAGAAACAGCAGTGAAGAAATTTCATGAATCTTCAGCTGCTGCCTCCCGTGCTGCTCATTCCTCAGCAGCAGAAACATCAGGCTCTGAGATTCCTCAACCAAAGTCTCTGCCAGCAAAGGCAAAAGCTTCAAAACCGCAAGAAAAGGTTGCACAGACTTCTGTCACCAAACCCTCTGCTCCAAAACCCTCGGTTCCAAAACCGTCCACGCCAAAACCCTCAGCACCAATCGCACCTTCACCAAAGTCCTCAGCTCCACCTCCAAAGCCAGTACAGAAGAAAGTCGTGAAGACTACGACTGCCAGCTCAAGCTCCTCACTCCCAGCTGCAACTAGCTCGGAGACAAAGTCTTCAACTCCCCATGTGAAGACTTTGGCTACTACTGAACCTGCACCTCTGCCTAGCCCAAGAAAAATCATCTCAGTCCCGTCTGCATCAGAGGGAAGTGAAGAATATGATGATGAAACTCTGGAAGTCATCATCAGGAGCAAACAAGAAAGGGTAGCACAAGCATCAGGCAGTGCTATTCCTCTGGCGATGGACCCCAAGGTCCTCCTCGATTTCATCAACGTGTGGTATGAAGATCCAAACACACCCATTGATGATTTGAAACTTCCTCCCGGTGTAAGCCACATGGTGGCTACTTTCATAAACCAAGCCAAGTGGAAGGCACGGAAGGCCAAGCAGGCCAAGATTGCAAAGGCCAGAAAGGAGAAATTCCTCAGGCAGAATGTTCTCAAACTGACGCCTGAAGCATTGGTGTCCACCCAGGCAGAACTGCAAGTCTTGACTGACAAGTGTGAGAAACTGTCAGATCGCACAAGCATCAAAAGCAATTTCATCAAGCTAGCCACTAGTGCTGTTGATGACTACAACAGACGTCACCCCCCACCAGCACCAACTCCTCAGCCCCTGGTTGAACAGCCGCAAGATGCATCTCCTGTTGAGGAGGAAATTCCTCAAGCTGAGGAACAATACCAAGAGCGCCGTGCTGATGAGCCGGCCATTGAAGAAATAGTCACTGAGACCGCTCCTGATGAAACTGCAAACCCTAGTGATCCAGCTGCTTCACCAAAGCAGGCTGATGACTATGTTCCAGCTGGTTCCTCCCAGCTGAAGAATCTGTTAAGGATACACCTTCCCCAAAAATTTCAAAGGTGAAGAAGTTAATTCCGTCTGCATCAGACGCGAAAAAGACAAGGGCTGCTGAGAAGGAAACAAAGAAGAGAAAAGCTTCCTCAGCAGAAGAAAAGATTGAGGCAAAACGCCTCAAGGAAATTGAAGAATCTGCCCCACTGGACCCGGTGCCTCTTAATGTTGCACCCTCATTTGAAATGGTCGTCGTTGGTGACCATACTACGAGGGCAGATGAGGAAATGAAGGATGCTGCCTCTGAGGAGCATACTGATGAGGAAATACAGATTGATGACAGTCCTCAACCTCATATTCCTCAGAAAAAGACTACTGAAGCCTCAGCTGCAGCAGCTGATGAATCTGCTTCTGCCACAAAGTCAGCTGATGAAAATCAAGCTAAAGAAAATGTCCAGTCTGAGCAGGCTCCTCCCACTGAACAAGCTGATCAAACTCCTCAAGCTGAGAAGGAGGAAGAAATTCCTCAGCCTCATGCTCAGCTAGAACAAGAAATTCCTCATCCTGAGGAAACTGCTGAAGAAAATGTTCCCGCCCCTGACAATGAATCCATTGTCCTCAACCCAGAATCTGCCATGGTTGTTTCCCCTCCCATTCCTCAGCACAATCTCAATCCAGTTCAGCGCCTGCCATTCTCGAAGAGGCCCAAGTTTTAGAAAGAGAATTTCTTTGAGGAACGTATGTATTTCATCGGAGAGAATCCTTATGACAAGCCTCAAATGAGGCATCTGAAGTTTTGGACAAGGACGCAGATGAACTACTATGCCTCTGTGCTCTGTGGCCGCAACAAAATATTCCAGCACAGGCACATTCCTCATGCTGACCTTGAAGAAATTCCCTTCATGGAACCAGTCCTCAGTGTCCTACATGATGCAGGTTTGCTCCCTATGTACTCTGACATATCATATTGGAATAGTGAGCTAATTCTTCAGTTCTATTCAACTCTGCACATTTCGGGCAATGCTGATGACATCAACACTTGGGTGTTCGACTGGATGACCCAAGATACTCACTACAAGGCTCCAACGTCTGAACTCCTCAGAGAACTGCCCGTACCAATTCCTTCAGAAGGGGCAGTGAAGCTTTATGGTGAGCGTGAGCTGCCAAATGGAATGATGGAAGTCCTCATGAAGCCTTTGGCTGCAGGAAAACCCTCAAGAACCACATTCCTCGTCCATGAGCTAAAGTACACACCACGGTCTGTCTACCGCATTCTCTGCAGTGTGCTAGCGCCAATCAAAGGCCATGATGATGACGAAGATGTCGTCGGCCTCATGAAGAACATCCTCTTCAACATCATTCACGGTATCCCCATGAATATCCATGATTTCTTCTTGAGGACTTTGGCTGACAATGCAATGTGCCCCTATGATCACAAAATCTATGCACCATGGATCATGAGATTCCTCAGGACCAGGACAGGCATCAACTTTCACGCAGATTTCCAGAACCATGATGGTTATATGCATCCTATCCGGGTCAACAAGAAGACTTTCGAGCCAATTGAGGGAAAAGGAAAGTCTGTGATTGATGAAGGAAGCAGGCCCCTTGATGGCTAGTTCAAAGAACCAGATGCATATTCCTCATGGGACGACACTGAGTCACGTCCGCCAAGCCCTGTTCCTCCTCGCGTGCTAACCACCAGAGAACTTCTTCTCAGTCTTCATCAGAAGGTGGATCACAACCACAAATGGGTCAAACGCCAGTTTGGTGCCATTGTGAAAACCCTCACTGAGACACAGAACAGTGTGAAGCTTAATCATCACTATCTGCATGAGGTTTTTGATCGCACCTGGGCTACTCTTGCACATCTGAAGACCCAGACTGAGCTTGAAGAATTGAACTTTGAGCAGGACTTTGACTGGTCGTGGCCTCCCAAGAAGAAGTTCATGCCCATTCCTGTGCCAGATCTTGAAGATAGTTCCTTCTCGTCCTTCCGCACAGCCGAATCTGATGAGGAACAACTTGACACCGCCACAGGCCCAAGGAAGAAGACTACACCCAAGAAGCGCCAAGGATCTTCATCAACTGCCAAGCAATGAAGTCTTCACGGGCGTTAGTCCTCAGTTTGTCCCTTTTTTGTCACTTGATGTCAAAGGGGGAGAAACTTGAGAGTTAGTCTTCAAACGGGAATTATTTTTGGGGCTTATGAACTATATTTAAGTTACAAACTCTTGGCTCTTCTGAAGTTTTTATGTAATGAGTTGTAACTTAAGCCCGATGGTACTCTGACGCTTTTTGAACGTTTTTCTTCGCATGCTTATTCCTCAAGTTTTAATGCACGCATGCTGGAATTCGTCAGATACCATTTGCAATCATGCATCTTCATTTTCTTCATATGACATGTTATATGTATGCATGATTTACAAGATTCAGGGGGAGATCTCCATGATATAAATCATCAATGTGCATATGCTATAAAAGCAAAATCCTCAAGGTATGCACATCTTCAGGGGGAGTCTCTGTGAATCTTGTTTTCAAATTTCTCAAATGAGTATTTACACTTCATATTTTTGATCCCTGTTGAAGACTTAACCTAATTGTCATCAACCACCAAAAAGGGGGAGATTGTAAGTGCATCTAGTGCCCCTTAGTGATTTTGGTGGTTTGAAGACTTATAGGTTAAGTAGCTAATGTGTTTTTAAGTGTACACATGATCTATAAGTCATTGAGGAGTTTGAGATATTTGAAGAATATCGACCCCTAAAAATATATGTCTTCAGTTGAAGAAATTGGTCTGAAGCTGAAGAAATGAATCGCGAAGAATTTGCGATGAAATTGATATTCCTCATGAAGATATTGATATTGAGAAGATCGGTGGTTCCTGAAGAAAACCGTTCTGAAGAAATTGAAGCGTGAAGATTTACGTTTTCTGTTTTACTTTCTTCACATTTGATAAATAGGAACACCGTACTGTTAAAGGGGGTCAAAGTAACACTATGGAATGGATTTCCTCATGATGCTCAACCCAAGCCAAATCCTACCAAAAGCCTCAAGTGAGGAATATGAGTGACATGAGGACTCTCACAGTTGAGAGTCCCGACCGTTTTGATAAGCCACGCAAGGGCACTGATCTTATCCACTCCAACGGTCATATTATTTAAGGGCATTAATGTCAAATCATGTCGGGATGCTCCCAGGCTATAAATAGCCGCCCCCACAACCACTAGCTGGTTGGCTGCTCCGCTAGAAACTGACACTTGTCATAAGAGCAACCCAATTCCTCAAAGCTTTCGAGAGTAAATCATCAGTGAGGAAATACACCACCCACCGAAACCACAAGCGAAATCTAGTGATTGAGCATCACTGAAGAAGTTGTTCCTGTGTGGGACTGAAGCCTTTTACCTTTGAGGACTGTGCATCCTCCAGACGGTTAGGCGTCATGGTCTAGAGCAATCCAGCAGTCAATTGTGGATCGCCGGGTGACCGAGTTTGTGAGGGTTTGGAAGTCTCCCCTGAAGACTTACCACAAGTGTTGGGCGAGGACTGTGTGTCCTTAGCTCAAGGAGAATATGGTAGGGACTGTGTGTCCCAGGACTGGGTGTCCTTTGGTTTAAATACCAAGCCGCTCCAAACAAGATGTACAACTCTCACAGCAGTTGGAACTGGGTCATCAACAACAGTCTTCACCAAGAATCGGGTTCTAATTCCTCAACTCTTTACATTCTCTGTATTATGTGTTGATGACTTTCACTGTGACTGTTTGAAGAATTTGCTGAAGACTTTTTCTGAATTTCCTCAACCCCAAATTCTTCACTTGAGTAAATAATCATCTGTATTCTGCGTGCCTGCTTGCTGTGCAATCTGTTTTCATAATCTTCACTCTGTAATACTGCCATTGTGAACGATTGCACAACTGATCCTTAACTGTTTCCGCTGTAAGTTAGTCATCAGTGAGGAATTTCCTCAAAAGGAATCTCCTATTCACCCCCCTCTAGTCGATATAACGCACTTTCACTTACCACACAGGACTTCTACGTCTCTCACAATTCCTAGAGGGCAGATAGTGTCTCTATTAGCTAGCGTAATAGTGACATCAACGGGTTCTAACTCAGGAGGTGCAATCTCATGTTTGATTTCATCATATAGGGAATGGGGTATTGCACTAACACTAGCACCCATATCACATAAACTATGATAACAGTGATCTCCTATCTTGACAGAAACAACGGGCAGGCCAACTACAGGTCCGTATTTGTCTTTCACGTGAGGTTTAGCAATTCTAGCGGAGTCCTCACAGAATTTGATAACATGCCCGTCTATGTCTTCGGCTAAGAGATCTTTGATAATAGAAACACTAGGTTCAACTCTAGTTTCTTTATGGGGTGCAAGTGGTCTAATGTAACCCCTACGTATCACAGTTGGAGCTTTAGAATAATCCTTTTTTCCTAGCAGGGTATGGTGGTTTCTCAGCGTAGGCACAAGGAACAATAGGATCACTAAAGGCAATGACTTTCTCCTCAACTAGATTGGGTTTAGCTATGTTGACTTCTACAGGGCGATGATATTTAAACCACTTATCTTTGGGAAGATCAACATGAGCAGCAAAAGATTCACATAGAGAAGCTACTATCTCAGAGTCAAGTCCATACTTAGCGCTAAAATCTCTAGAAGTGTTTGTTTCAACAAAAGATTTAACGCAATCAAACTGGAAATTCATACCTGACTCCTTACCTTCCTCAAGCTCCCAATCTTCAGAGTTACGTTTGATTCTTTCCAATAGATTCCACCTGTGGTCAATATCCTTCTTCATAAAAGAGCCAGTACAAGAAGTGTCAAGCATGGTACGATCTTCATGAGAAAGCCGAGCATAAAAGTTTTGAGTGATAATTTCTCTCGAGAGCTCATGATTGGGGCATGAATATAGCATTGATTTAAGCCTCCCCCAAGCTTGAGCTATGCTTTCCCTGTCACGAGGCCAAAAGTTATAAATATAATTCTGATCACGATGTACTAAATGCATAGGATAGAACTTTTGATGAAATTCCAATTTCAACCGATTGTAGTCCCATGATCCAGTATCATCACATAGCCTATACCATGTCAACGACTTATCCTTCAAAGATAAAGGAAAGACTTTCTTCTTTACCTCATCCTCGGGCAAACCTGTAAGCTTAAATAAACCACAAACTTCATCTACATAGATCAGATGCAAGTCTGAATGTGAAGATCCATCTCCTGTAAAAGGATTAGCCAGCAGTTTCTCAAGCATACCCGAAGGAATTTCATAAAAGATATTTTCAGTTGGTACCTCAGGTTGAGGAACAACTCCTCGTGCTTCTGTTCGTGGTGAAGATACCCAGAACAAACTCCTCAAAAGAACTGTTTCCATAGTGACAAATGACAATAAATTTCAGCACATTATATAAATGTTGCCTTACCAAATTCCACTTACCAAAGGCGCTTCACTCCCCGGCAACGGCGCCAGAAAAGAGTCTTGATGACCCACAAGTATAGGGGATCAATCGTAGTCCTTTCGATAAGTAAGACTGTCGAACCCAACGAGGAGCAGAAGGCTCTGGTAAACAGTTTTCAGCAAGGTAATAACTGCAAGCACTGAAAGTAGCGGTAACAAGTGATGGTGTAGCAAGGTGAAACGTAGCAACTGAAAAGTAACAAGTAACAAGTAGTAGCAACGGTGCAGAAAAGTGGCCCAATCCCTTTTGTAGCAAGGGACAAGCCTGGACAAAGTCTTATAGGAGGAAAAACGCTCCCGAGGACACACGGGAATTTCTGTCATGCTAGTTTCATCATGTTCATGTGATTCACGGTCGTTACTTTGATAGTTTGATATGTGGGTGGACCGGCGCTTGCCTACTGCCCTTAATTGGACAAGCATCCCACTTATGATTAACCCCTCTCGCAAGCATCCGCAACTACGAAATAAGAATTAAGACAACGTCTAACCATAGCATTAAACTAGTGGATCCAAATCAGCCCCTGACGAAGCAATGCATAGACTGTGGTTTAAGCTTCTGTCACTCTAGCAACCCATATATACTTACTACTCCCCAATGCCTTCCTCTAGGCCCAAATATGGTGAAGTTTTATGTAGTCAACGTTCACATAAGACCACTAGAGGAAAAACAACATACAACATATCAAAATACCGAACGAATACCAAATTCACATGACTATTATCAGCATGACTTATCCCATGTCCTCAGGAATAAAAGTAACTACTCACAAAGCATAATCATAATCATGATCAGAGGTGTAATGAATAGCATCAAGGATCTGAACATAAATATTCCACCAAGTAATCCAACTAGCATCAACTACAAAGAGTAATCAACAATACTAGCAACCTTACAAGTACCAATCGGACTTGCGAGACGGAGATTGGTTACAAGAGATGAACTAGGGTTTGGAGAGGAGATGGTGCTGATGAAGATGTTGATGGAGATGACTCCCCTCCGATGAGAGGAGTGTTGGTGATGACGATGGCGATGATTTCCCCCTCTGGGAGGGAAGTTTCCCCGACAGGATCGTCCTGCCGGAGCTCTAGATTGGATCTGCTCAAGTTCCGCCTCGTGGCGGCAGAGAATCCACGAAAAAGCTCCTCCTTGATTTTTTTCTGGAATGAAACCCTTCATATAGCAAAGAGGGGGGCCAGTGGGATGTCAGGGAGCCCACAAGCCCTGTAGCCGCCACCAGGGGGTGGCGGCTACCAGGCTTGTGGGGCCCTGGTAGCTCCCCTGTAGTACTTCTTTCGCCCAGTATTTTTTATATAATCCCAAAAAATTCCACGTTGATTTGCAGGGCAATTGGAGTTCTGCAGAATAGAGGACTCAGACTTGCTCCTTTTCCAGTCCAGAATTCCAGCTGCCGGTATTCTCCTTCTTCAAATAAAGCTTGCAAAATAAGAGACAAAAGGCATAAGTATTGTACTACAAGGTAATATAGCAGCCCATAAAGCGATAAATATCAACATGAAAGCATGATGCAAAATGGACGTATCAATCTACAGGTTGATTATGATTGCTGTACAAGAAAACAAAGAGCATATATATCAACTCGAGGAACAACATATTCTGACAAGCAAAAAGTAACAAAGTTGAAAGAAAGAATTATATATGATTCATTCACCTTATCACACAATGAATGTCAACTGGAAGCCTGCCTTCTTGGCATCGATGCAGCAAGTCAAACAAGCAATGGTCCTAGACACATAACTTGACATGTGGTGGTAAAAGGCCATCAGATTCACACATGAAGAGATACGGAATCGGTGAACAACCTGCTTCGAAGTGAGGACCTGCTTGTGGCAAATCTCAGCCATTAGAACCTGAATCATGAACCAACTATCTAGATTACAAAGATTGCACGCGCTGCCCTGAAACCAACAGGTAGGTGCAGGTCCTATCACAGTTTAATGTGGCTACTTATAGTTTGCAGAGTAGGGCGTGCCTTCTACGAAATCTATGATTTGGCCCAATATGGTAATGAGCTGACACACTAGCAAGGATGCCATGTCCGAACTAGAATCCAAGGCCGTTGATTCAAAAACTTGGGAATGATTGAAGCACTAATCTGTCCATCACCAGCACACAAATGCACGCAAATTCAGCACTAAGAATCGGTTCCGGTCCCGGTTCAACGAACTAATACATATGACAGCAGCCCCAGTGAAGGGGAAACTCACCGACCCGACGTAATCTGAATAGTTTGAGGGCGGCAGGGGAAGCTCATCGAGGGGAAGAAGGATTTGGGGGTGTCGTTGCTCGCATAGCCGGCCTTGCAGCTGTAGGAGCTCACGTCGATGACGATGGCCGAGACCTGCTAGTGGATGTTGCCGCCGCGGGAGGCGATGCACTCGGACAGCTTGGCCATGATGCCCACCGTGTCCTGGCCATGATGCACTCGGACAGCTTGGCCACGATGCTAACCGACGAGGGCCCTGATCGGCTGAGCTCGTCAGCCCCGAGCCCCAGACGGCCAGACGAGGGCCCCGAGCGGCCGAGCTCGTCAGCCCCGAGCCCCAGACGGCCTGGCGAGCGGAGAGGTCTTGGCGCGGCGCGAGAGCCCCAACAGCTCAGGATTCAACAAGCACCGAGCCATGGCGCTGTGAGAGAGGGAGGGAGCTCTCCTGAATCTGGATCCTGCGGGAGAGTAGAAAATGGAGGGGAATGGGGAGGTCTGTGGAACGGGGAACGGTGGCTGAGGAGGATGGCGAGGTCGGCGATGGGTGGGAGACTGGGAGCACAGGGAGAGGACGGTGACGGGGAGGAGGTGGAGGCGGCAGCGAGGAGATGGGGACAAGGGAGGAAGGGAGCGATGGGGGGGATGGGATCTGAGCTAGGGTTTGACTGCGGGTGGGGTGTCTCTTGTATCTTTGTAGATAGATGGATGGATGGATGTGGGATGGAGATATGGATGGATGGATGGATGGGCGCCATGTCATCGATCCGTGGTAAGACTTCTCATTGGTTTGGAAAATCAGAGATTTACAATAGTTTCTAAGTACTAAAAATAGAGGAATTTTGTGAAACATCTAGCAAAAATATTTTGCAAAAGGGCACCACACAAATATTTACTAGAGTTAGACCATATTTTATGAATGAGGACCAATTTGTATGCATTTCTGATCTTTCTAGCTATTTTTAATCATTTTCCGAGTGGAAAAAATTAGTTTTTTGTGAAAACCCACCAAATATTTGTTATAAAATTGGACTCCATCAATTTTCTAAAATACTAGGCCATATTTAATGTACAATTGACAAAATGATTAGGTGTTAAAATCTTTTACCCACCTCTAGTGAAAAAGACAAATTGCCGCCGATTCAGCAGGAAGCGGGTCAAATTTGAACTAGAGGTGCCTCATAGTTTTCTCATGATTTTTTTCCTAAAATCATTTTTAGGTAAAGAAGTATCTATTTAATAAGAAATCCAACAAAATTTTGACAAGATTCAACCCCTAGCTATGAACGGTCGTGCCCACCGTTTCGACCGCATTTTGAAACGGGCATAACAAATAAAAAAAATTAAAAAAAATGGAAAAACTTCGCGTTGTGTCATAATATGTGACCAAGTTACCAGGAAAAATAATAAACTTGTAATACGGTGATTATTTTTAAAAAGTGTTCTCAGAAATGGGCTATCGTGTGTGAAGATTCATGGCTTTCAAGCCAAATGATCAATCTTATGGCCACATTCATGACATTGTTTGTTGAAACGATCTAATATTATGCACAAGGGTGCATATTGAAATGGCAAACAACGTTGATTAAGGAAGTTTTCATTCTCCTTCTATGAAAAATTCATTTTCCATTTTTCAAGTGCCCGAAATGAGTTTTTTTGTGAAGGTCCTACCATATATTGGTTTTAAAATTGTAGCAAATCATTTTTATAAAATACTAGGCCATATTTAATGTACAATTGACAAAATGGTTGGCTGTTAAAAGCTTTTATCTACCTCTAGTGAAAAAGGCAAATTGTCACCGATTCAGCATGAAGCGAGTCAAATTTGAACTGCAGCTGCATTATAATTTGCTATTTATCTTTTCCCAAAAATCATTTATAGGTACATAAGTATCTATTTAATAAGAATTACATGGTCTGGTGGCTTGACGCCGAGGTTTCGATGGTGGTCGAGGGCCCCAACTCTAGAGCGCGTGAACTTGCATGCGAGTCGCGTGGTCACCGCGTTACCGTTGCGTTGCCACGCATTCTGGGTGGAATAGGCATGTCTGGTGGGTTAGACACTCCCTCGGTAGGTGTCAGGAAGAAAAATACAATAGAAGAATCTCACGTGGAGACCGAACTAAGCTCAAACATGAATTAACAGCCAAGTGTTTGATTAGCGGTGGGGGTAATGCACATACACAATGGGCCAAAACTTTGGTTGAGGATGATCATCTACTAAGGAGAGTCTCTTGCCATAATTTTAGCTCAAATGGATGAACCTAGGTGACACTTGCTTTGAAAAGTATCACACTATGCAAAAAATATGGATGTTGAAGGTGGGATCAAATGAATCAATGGATTGAGCATAAATTTGGTGTATGATGTTAATTAGGGCATATGAAGGCACTGATGGGGTCATAGTCCTAGGGTAGGGTCATAGGCCTGCCATACAGGTCCTACCCAAGGACTACCCCACACAAAGGACAGGGCCCTAAGTCTGTCCCGACTGAATTAAGGAGTCCCCGAATCAACATCAGGTCCTCAATCATCCAGTCGGAGACTAGCATTCGGAGGATACCAAGCTAACCGACTGGATACACTCGGTACATCATAACCTCTCTCGAGGGAAACTGCCATACGTTTCCGGGTGCATTTATTAGCATTTAGGGCATACGTTACCTGTAACGTACACATTCAACCCCCGTTACTCCACCCCCGTACCAGAACCATTGTGGAGGGAGCGCATTCTATATAAGCCGCCCTCCCCCACTGGTAGAGGGGTTAGCAAATCATTGTATTCCATATTACACTCGACAACAAGCTCCGAGAGCACTGAGACGTAGGGCTGTTACCTCCACCTCAGAGGGGCCTGAACTCATACATCCTCGCCGTAGCTAGGACTCTGCCCATCTCATTCGTACCCTACACATCTACTGTCAGGCTTATACCCACGACAGTTGGCGCCCACCATGGGGCAGGCGTCTAAGCGACTTCCGGCGAGTTTGCGACTACTTCCTTTCGTCATGTCGTCCGGTGGAGATTCGAGCATGGGTCATCAGATCCTCTTCGGCGCTCTCTCCTTCTTCGTCGACGATTCGGCGTGACTTCGGGATGCGCCCCTTGACGTCGAGGCGCTTCCCCGTCGTGGGGCTACGCACTTCCGTGTCGGCGCTCGCGGCGTCCTTCTTCTTCATAAGTCGACCCCGGTGTCGACCTGCACCGCTGCCACACGCCGCAGCAAGCGGTCCCGCCGTCCGCGGCTCCAGCGTTGGGTGCAACACGCCCAGGTGTGCTAGAACGCATCTTCGCAAGTGGCAGTTCTTGAGTCCATTGTGGTTGCCCCGTCGGCCCAGCACTCGGGCTCGGTTCCGATTGAGTTTCCTTCCGAGTATGCGGGTCATGGGCCCGCAGCAGAAGTACACATGGCCAACTCCCATGAAGATCCCCGTCATGCTGGCCGGAACGAGCACGAGATCGGCGAAGCGTCCGGCGCATGTCGTCCACCTCGCCGTTCTGCTAGTCGGCACACTCGGCGGAGCAACGTGGAGCTGTTCCGCACACCCCTCCTCAACTTGGCTGGAGCTGCCAAGATAGCCTATTCCCTCCATCCGACTGATTCAGAGGCTGGTAGAGGGATCGAGCAGATCTGAGCCCTGTTGCACACGGCGCATCAGCAGAATTCGACAGTCTCCCAGTCGCACAACCGAATCTATAACAGTTTCGTCCACGCGAATACGCATCGGTCGGTTCACAGCCCTGGTTCCCATCAGCGCCACAGAGGAGGCAGCTGTTTCGTGATTCACGAAGACCGTCGCTGCTCAAGCACCCCTCCGCGGGGTGGGCCCTATGGGTCCCGACATCATGATGATCGGCGTTCAGTCGGCGACACTTACAACCCAAGACCCGACGCAAGAGGACGTATCGCCCAGCGAAGAGTCGACAGAGGTCGAGCCCACCGCGATGGTCGTGATATCGACCGTCCGAGTGGAAGCAGGGCCACCGTGTCTGGCCCCGAGTGTTTCAGTCGAGCCATCCGTTCGGCTGACATCCCTCCCAACTTCCGATTGGAGACGGGAATTAGCAAGTTCACAAGAGAGTCCAAGCGAGAAACGTGGCTGGATGACTACCGAGTGGCAGTCCAGATCGGAGGAGGGGACGACCATGTTTCCATGAAGCACCTCCCTCTGATGCTCGACGGCTCGGCACGAGCGTGGCTGAACCAATTGGCCCCCTCAAGCATCTACAGTTGGGCAGATCTGGCCCGAGTGTTCATCAGGACCTTCGAAGGGACGTGCAAACGCCCTGCTGGCCTTGTGGAACTCCAGCACTGCGTCCAGAAGTAGAATGAGCCCATGCGTGACTTCATCCAGCGCTGGACTACTCTCTATCACACGGTGGAGAACGACACCGAGCATCAAGCAGTCTGCGCTTTCAAGGAAGGCGTGCGGTACAGGGATCTGTACGTGAAGTTCGGCCGAACAGGCGACATCTCCATGAGCAAGATGATGGAGATAGCTACACGCTATGCAAATGGCGAAGAAGAGGACCGCATCCGAAGCGGAAAACACAAAGCAGTCGCTGATGGCGATGGGGGCAACACTCAGAAGCAGAAGCAGAAAGCTCCGACCGCTCCGCAAGCAGAAGCTGCAGCCGTAAGCAATGCCAAGTTCAAGGGCAAAGGGAAGGCGCAGTTTACCCCCAAGAAGAAGCAGTTCAATAACCCCATCCTGGACCAGCCCTATCCGGTTCACACGAAGATTGACGAAGAAGGAAACCCCATATATGCAAAGCATACCACTCAACAGTGTCGCCTCCTGATCCAGGGGTTCAGCGAAGGACAACCGAGTGAGAAGGACCATGAACAGGATGAGGAGGATAAGGAAGATCCGTTCCCCCAAGTCCATGCAACCCTGATGATCTTTGCCGACGTCGAGAGCAAGAGCCGACTGAAGCTGGTGAACAGAGAGGTGAACATGGCCACCCCTTCCAACCCCAAGTTCCTCAAATGGTCCCAAACTACGATCACTTTCGACCAGTCGGATCATCCGGCACATGTACCCACCCCGGGAAGACAGGCCCAGGTCGTCGACCCGGTGGTAGAAGGAGTCCGACTGCGCAAAGTCCTCATGGACGGCGGCAGCGGCTTGAACATCATGTACGCCGACACACTCAAGGGGATGTGCATCCCGATGTCCAAACTCAGCGAGAGCAGCATGCAATTCCACGGAGTCGTCCCAGGACGGAAGGCCAAGTCACTCGGCCAGATCGCGTTGGACGTCGTTTTCGGCTCCGACAAGAACTTCCGCAAGGAAAAGCTGACGCTCGAAGTGGTTGACTTCCAGAGCGCTTATCACGCAATTCTGGGTCGCCCAGCGTATGCGCACTTCATGGCCCGTCCATGTTACGTGTACCTGAAGCTGAAGATGCCAGGTCCGAAAGGTCTGATCACCATCACAGGCAATCGGCAGCGGGCTGAAGAGTGTCTGCAGCAGGGATCAAGAATCACCGACCAGCAGATGGCCGTCCTCGAGCTGGACGAGTACAAGAAAACAGTCGACCCCGCCGACCTGATGCACTCGAAAAAGCCGGCTTCAGAGTCTGCATTTCAGTCGGCGGGAGAGACGAAGAAGGTCAGCATCCACCCGACGGACGCCACTGCTGCCCCGACGAACATCTCCACCACCCTCGATCCTAAATAGGAAGCCGAGCTCACCCAATTCCTCCGTGAGAACTGGGACATCTTCGCATGGAAACCCTCTGACATGCCAGGTGTACCCAGGGAGTTGGCTGAGCACCGACTGCACGTGGATTCCACGGCTCGGCCTGTCCGAGAGCGCCTGCGCCGGTCCGCTGTGCACAGGAGGAAGGCAATCGGGGAAGAGGTGGCCAAGCTACTGGCAGCCAACTTCATTCGCGAGGTTCACCACTTCGAGTGGCTCGCCAATGTTGTCATGGTGCCCAAGAAGGACAAGTCGCTGTGAATGTGCATCGACTTCAAGCATCTCAATAAGGTCTACCCGAAAGACCATTTTCCGCTCCCTCGCATAGATCAAATTGTCGATTCGACTACGGGTTGCGAGCGTCTGTCATTTCTCGATGCCTACTCGGGCTATCATCAGATCCGTCTGTATGGTCCCGATGAGTTAAAGACAGCCTTCATCACTCCATTTGGGTGCTTCTGCTACATCACTATGCCTTTCGGTCTGAAGAATGCAGGAGCTACCTTTATGCGCATGATCCAAAAATGTCTCCTCGACCAGATCGGTCGCAATGTGGAGGCATATATGGATGATATCGTAGTCAAGTCACGCAAAGGTTCCGACCTGCTGACTGACTTGGCAGAAACATTCGCCAACCTTCATAGGTACGATATCAAGCTCAACCCAGCCAAATGTTCATTCGGTGTTCCCAGCGGAAAGTTACTCGGTTTTTTCGTTTCCGAACGAGGGATCGACATCAACCCCGAAAAGATTGGGACCATCGTCCGAATGGAGAGGCCGGTCAGAATACACGATGTTCAACGGCTCACAGGTTGCCTAGCGGCTTTGAGCAGGTTCATCAGTTGACTCGGCGAAAAAGCACTTCCTCTGTACCGACTCATGAAGAAATCAGATACCTTCGAGTGGACAGACAAAGCCCAAGTCGCATTCGACGACCTCAAAGTCCTACTTTCCACCCAGCCGGTTCTTACTTCTCCTCTCAGTAAAGAGCCCCTTCTTCTATATATCGCGGCTACAAATCAGGTTGTCAGTATTGTTCTTACAGTCGAGCGAGAAGAAGAAGGCAAAGCATACAAAGTTCAGCGGCCAGTGTACTACGTCTCCGAAGTCCTGACTCCTTCCAAGCAGAGGTATCCCCATTATCAAAAACTTATCTATGGGATCTATATGACTGCGAAGAAGGTGGCTCATTATTTCCAAGATCACTCGGTATCTGTCATTTCTGATGCTCCGTTGTCGGAAATCTCCACAATCGAGACGCATCAGGCCGAGTGGCGAAGTGGGCAATGGAGATGTTGTACTGTGACATCAAGTTCAAGGCCAAGAAAGCTATTAAGTCTCAAGCCATGGCTGACTTTATAGCAGAATGGGTAGAACAACAGCAACCGACCCACATCTACTCGGCTCATTGGACAATGTTCTTCGATGGGTCTAAGATGTTGAATGGCTCCGGCGCTGGTGTTGTGATCATATCACCAAAGGGCGACAAGCTCAAGTACGTGCTGCAGATACACTTCGTTTCCTCCAACAACGAGGCAGAATATGAAGCTCTCCTCTACGGATTGTGCATGGCCATCTCACTCGGTGTCCGTCGCTTGATGGTCTACGGCGATTCAGATTTGGTGGTCAATCAAGTGATGAAAGAGTGGGACGTCAGGAACCCCACCATGACCACATACTGCAATGCAGTGAGGAAGCTGGAGAAGAAGTTTGAAGGTCTAGAGCTCCACCATGTTCCAAGACTGAAAAACCAAGCAGCTGACGAGTTAGCAAAACTCGGATCCACTCGGAGACCAGTCCCGAGTGACGTCTGCCTCGAGGACCTCCACCTCCCCTGAGTCAAAGAAGATCCTTTCACAGAGGAACCGGTACAACCCAAGAGCACAACAGATCCGACTGAAGTCGATGTACCTGCTGTGGTTGATCTGGTCATGGAGATTCTGGCTGTCATTCCCGATTGGACTGTGCCGATCATGGCATATATCTTGAGGCAAGAACTTCCAGAAGACGAAGTCCAAGCCAGGGAGATAGTCCGCAGGTCGAAGTCATTCACTGTCATTGAAGGCCAATTGTACAAGGAAAGTATCTCGGGCATTCGTCAATGATGCATCTCCCCAGAGGAGGGGCAACTGATTCTGGAGGATATTCACTCGGGAACCTGCGGTCATCACGCTTCTTCGAGAGCAATCGTAGCCAAGGCATTCAGGGCTGGCTTCTTTTGGCTGCAGGCTAACGAGATGGCTAAGGATATGGTTGATCGATGTGAGGGCTGCCAGTTCTACTCCAACAAGTCCCACAAGCCAACGTCTGCATTGAAGACGATCCCTCTGGTGTGGCCGTTTGCAGTGTGGGGATTAGATACAGTCGTCCCATTCAAGACAGGCCAAGGTGGATACACACATCTGTTGGTGGCAGTCGACAAGTTCACGAAATGGATCGAAGCGAAGCCCATCAAGAAGCTCGACGCTTCGACAGCCGTCAAGTTTGTCAGGGACATCATCTTCAGATTCGGTGTACCTCACAGCATAATTACGGACAACGGGACAAACTTTGACTCGGACACATTCAAAGGTTTCTGTACAAGCCAAGGCATCCGAGTGGATTTTTCTTCCGTAGCACATCCTCAGTCCAATGGACAAGCAGAGCGGGCAAACGGACTTATTTTGCAAGGATTGAAGCCCCGACTCCTGCGAGAGATAGGACATGCCGCTGACGCTTGGGTTACCGAGCTACCATCAGTACTTTGGGGACTTCGCACAACCCCGAACAGATCTACAGGGCGATCACCGTTCTTCCTCGTTTATGGAGCAGAAGCGGTCCTTCCGAGTGACTTGCTTCACAATGCGCCACGAGTCGAACTCTTCTCCGAAGCCGAAGCAGAACAAGCAAGGCAAGACGGAGTGGATCTTCTGGAAGAGGAGCGCGAGATGGCATTAACTCGCTCGACCATTTATCAACAAAATCTGCGGCATTTTCATGCACGCCACGTCAGAAGTCGGACGTTCCAAGCAGGCGACCTGGTGCTCTCAGTGGATCAACAAAGACCTCACAAGTTGGCTCCGGCCTGGGAAGGACCCTTCATCATCTCCAAGGTGCTGAACAACGGAGCATACAGACTCTACAACATCGAGAGAGAGACAGACGAGCCGCGCGCATGGAACGAAGATCTCCTGAAGCGATTCTACACGTGACCGTCGACTGAAGCGATGTAAAGAACAAGTATTGGCGAAATAATATAAAGCAGATTGAGTTCTTTCCAGGTTCAAAGTTCTTCCGCAGTCGCAGACTCCGGTCTCAAAAAAAAACTTAGCTGCGATCCGGAATCGCCTAAGTATTAACTTTCTCCGAGTGTGCACTTAACATCACACTCGGGGGCTTAGCTGCGATCGAGCATCGCCTAAGTATTAACTTTCTCCAAGTGTGCACTTAACGTCACACTCGGGGGCTTAGCTGCGATCCAGCATCGCCTAAGTATTAACTTTCTCCGAGTGTGCACTTAACGTCACACTCGGGGGCTTAGCTGCGATCCAGCATCGCCTAAGTATTAACTTTCTCCGAGTGTGCACTTAACGTCACACTCGGAGGCTTAGCTGCGATCCAGCATCGCCTAAGTATTAACTTTCTCCGAGTGTGCACTTAACGTCACACTCGGGGGCTTAGATGCGATCCAGCATCGCCTAAGTATTAACTTTCTCCGAGTGTGCACTTTACGTCACACTCGGGGGCTTAGCTGCGATCCAGCATCGCCTAAGTACTAACTTTCTCCGAGTGTGCACTTGACGTCACACTCGGGAGCTTAGCTGCGATCCAGCATCGCCTAAGTATTAATTTTCTCCGACTGTGCACTTAACGTCACACTCGGGGGCTTAGCTGCGATCCAGCATCGCCTAAGTATTAACTTTCTCCGAGTGTGCACTTGACGTCACACTCGGAAGCTTAGTTGCGATCCAGCATCGCCTAAGTACTAACCTTCTTCGAGTGTGCACTTAACGTCACACTCGGGGGCTTAGCTGCGATCCAGCATCGCCTAAGTATTAACTTTCTCCGAGTGTCCACTTGACGTCACACTCGGGAGCTTAGTTGCGATCTAGCATCGCCTAAGTATTAACTTTATCCGAGTGTGCACTTAACGTCACACTCGGAGGCTTAGCTGCGATCCAGCATCGCCTAAGTATTAACTTTCTCTGAGTGTGCACTTGACGTCACACTCGGGAGCTTAGTTGCGATCTAGCATCGCCTAAGTACTAACCTTCTTCGAGTGTGCACTTAACGTCACACTCGGGGGCTTAGCTTTGATCCAGCATCGCCTAAGTACTAACCTTCTCCGACTGTGCACTTAACATCACACTCGGGGGGCTTAGCTGCAATCCAGCATCGCCGAAGTATTAATCTTCTCCGAGTGTGCACTTCATGTCACACTCGGGGGCTTAGCAGCGATCCAGCATCGACTATTTGCCTTTGGCTTCACCAAGAAACGCCAAACACAAACTCGAATCAACATTGCAACAGAAGAGCAAAAATCGGATTCAAAAAGCCTCGCAAAGATACCTAACTCGGTGCAGATCAAGCTTACCCGCACCGATTTAAAAGTGTGACGGCCAACAGAAGTGGCCAAAGTACCTTACAGATAAACACTCGGCATACCGAGGATAAAGTTTCTTACGCGTCAACTGGGCCGGCGCCAGGACTGGAGGGCTCCAGGAAAGTGTCCAAGTCGATTCCGTCGGCGATGCGGGTAGCACTCTCAAGGAACGTCTCCATGAAGTCTTCGAATCGAAGCTTCTTCGTGTTGGCGACCTTCAGCGTCTTCAGTTTTTCCTCACGCACCTCCTTGCAATGGACTCGGACCAAGGACAGAGCAACATCTGCACCACAACGAGCTGCAGATTTCTTCCACGACTGCACTCTGTTGGGAATCTCCTCCAGTCGGGTCATCAGGTTCTCCATCTCCTGCCGCGACTCATCTTCTGGCCAAAGCTCCTTGTCGATTCGGCCGACGACTTCTCTCAGTCAACCGATGAAAGAACCAACTTTGCCCACGCGGATGTGCGCACGGAGCATATCCCGATTGGCGTCGTCGCCGACTGGAACGTTCTCAAGAATCGAACGCTCCACGTCAGCCGCTTCAGCTTCGGCGTCAAAGCAAAAATCTGCGACAATAGGACAAACAGACAATAAGCGTCGAGTGCTACGCGCATAGCACAACCACTCGGAAAAATAAGGACTTACCAGCCAGACGCGTCATCATCTGCCGAGCCCAGTCGCTGACATATTTCTCTTGTGCTCTGCATAGTTTGTTCAGCACATCCATCTGAATCATCAGCGCAGTCCTCTGTTTCCCCATCTTTTCCACTTCCTCAGTCAACACCTTGTTCACTTCACGCACCTGCTCCAATGACTTCTCCCGTTCCGCCAGGGCATCCTTCATGCCGGCCATTGCAAGCATGGCCGCATCAAGTTCACCAACGAACTGATTCCTCTCCGCCTTGAGAGTCTCATAGGCTGATCCCATTGCACAAGTATTCTGCCAACAAGAAACAAGGGACAATCAGAAAGTTCAACAGTTAACAGTCTATGTTCTTCAGACCCCTGCCGACGCAAGCAGTCGACAGTGGTCTCGGGGACTACACCCAGTGGGTTCACTAAGAGTGACCCCACTGGCATGCACCTCAAGCAGGCCTGCCCTATTGAGATGCATGTTATCACCTCCGCCTCTGAGGCCAATACTACCCGACCTGAGTACAACTTACTCTCGGAGACTCTTACCGTAAGTGCACTCCGACTGCAACAACTACTCGCACTCGGTAATCCTATCTACAAACACAACTAAACTCAAGGCAAAATGTATAAAGACAACTGTCGGTGCAAGCACTCGACAGAAGTCTCGGGGACTACACCCACTGGGTTCACTCAGAGTGAACCCATTGCAAACAACAACTGCTATTCAAGAACACCCAGTGGGTTACAGGGGAAAAGTAAATACTTACTAGACCACTTACTCGGATATCATCGCGTAGCTCCAAGCTCCGCTGGTACAAGGCCGCAATGGAGTCATAGGCCCTCTTGGCTTCTCCAGCCATCAGCTCCGCCTGCACCATAGTCCCCTTGGCCGCTCCCACCTGCTCCTCCGGAAGACGCTGGATGCTGAATTCATCATTCGACGAACCTGGAATCATCGGAGGTTCCTGAGGCATCCCAAGGTCCGCCCCAGTCGGCTCCTCCCCCACCAACACTGGTTCAGTCGGTGGCGAGAGCGGCAGCGGGAGGAGCAGCCTCAAGAACAGGCTCCACAGCTGGGTCGGCTCCCCCCTGGTCGCCCTCATCCCGGCAGATCGCCCCTGACATGCCGAATGACACGAGGTCTCAGAAAAAGAAAGAAGCACCTGGCTGGGACGCGATGGTATAAAACACTCGACGTTCCTACAACGCACCTGGCTGAGACGAGACGACGTTGTCCGTGTCCATGGGGTCATCTTCCTGACGCGTCGGAGAGGTGGCAGAAGTAGCGACCCTGTCGAGTGAGATCCATTCGGCTAGTAAACAGAAGTTCACTCGGATATCAGCAAAAACTGAAAGCTGAGTACACTTACGTGGAGGTGACGGGGACAACGACCCTCATTCGCGGCAGAGCCTTCCAAGGTTTAGGCCCACTCGGCTTGGGCGCCTTAGAAGATTGGCCCGCAGGTTCAGCGGCGGCATCCCTAGTCCTCTTAGAGCTTCGGACACTAGGGACCACTAGAGCAGTAGGCGGAGCACTCGAAGACGCGGGAGGAGCTGAGGGGACAGCGGGCTCGTGTTGGCGCTTGGTCCGATGCTCCAGTTGTGGAGGTGGCGAGTCCTGCTCCTCGTCTTCTTCCTCTTCCTCGCTGGACTCTTCCTCCGACTCCCCACTGTCGGAGACATATTCAGCGCTCTCCACGCTGCCCTCTTGGCTGCCCTCCTCCTCCTCGGCCGAGTTCCCGTTCTAGACGGGAGAAAACCAGTTGGTCGACTCCTGCATAAAATTCAGTCGGCGACATCAAACATCATGCAGAGATTCAAGCAAACGACAAGATTAAGACAGTTAGGAGCACTCGACAAGAGTCTCTCACCTGATTCAGCGGAGGATTATCCGCGCAGAAGGGCTTCACTCACCGTGATCCTTTGGGAATCTCACAGGGGCCCGTGATCTGGAGCACCCACGAGGTCACCCTCTCCTCAGTCACGCCCACAACATTGGTCCGAGTGGAATCCTGGGGCCCCGTATAATGCCACATGGCATGGTGGCGAGCCTGCGGAGGCTGGATCCGCCGACCAAGGAAGACTTCCAGCAGGTCTATACCGGTGACCCCCCTCCTGACGACATCCACGAGTGCCTCAACCAAGGGCTGGACGTCGTTCTTCTCCGCCTTCGAGAGCGCGAGCTGCTTAGGCGGGGCGGGCCGGTCTAGAATAAAAGGAGGCAGCCGAGTCGACGCATTCGGACAGGAGATATCCTGGCAGTAGAACCACGTCGACTGCCAGTTCCTAACCGACTCACTTAACTGGAGAGCAGGATAGCTACTCCGACTCTTCTTCTGGAATCCTAAACCCCCGTAGAGCTAGAGGAGGTGCATCTTATCATCCGACTGGCTAAGTCGTTTGATGGTTTGGGATCGGGCGGAGAAGATGTGTTTGAACAAACCCCAATGGGGAGGGCAACCGATGAAACACTCGCACAAAACTATAAAGGCAGAAAGATGGGCGATGGCATTCGGAGGAAAATGGTGAAGTTGGGCCCCGAAGTGATTCATGATGCCCTTGAAGAAAGGATGCGGGGGCAAAGAAATACCTCAGTGGACATGGCTGAGGAGCAGGACGCGCTCCCCCTCCCGTGGCGCTGGCTCGACCTCGTCCTCTGCCGGCAGTCTCTAGGACTTATGCACGAGCATTCCGTGCTCCACCAACTACAGCAGATCTCCCTCCGTCACCGTGGAGGGGAGGAAGTCTCCTTGGATCCACCCCGCCGCCGCTGCCGCCGCTGAGCAGGCGCTGCCGCCTTGCCATTCTTCTTCCTCGCCTCCATCTTGCTGGTCTGACCCTTGGTCATGGAGGCGACGACAAACCCTCGAGAGGAACGAGAAGCAAGGAGTGTAGGAGCGCTAGAGGTGGCAAGGAAGACGGAGCACGCGAGAGCGAAAGATTCGGCGAGTGTAATGAAGAAGCCTCGCCGCCCAGATTTAAATAGGGTTCTGACTGGGTCACTGGCGGGTGGCCCCGGAAGCTTATCCGCCCGACCGGCCGAGGCGATATCAGTGGAGGAGTTGAAGGCGCGAGAATCGAGGCATCAGGCGCTACTCGAGTGCGCTGACGTCGTCCCCGCTGAGCGCGCGGAACCCGAAATTTGAGATCCCGGAAAATCCGCCGCTGTCAGTTGACTGGTCGCGTCAAAGGATGCCGCAGAAACAATCGGCTCCCGACAGTCTGTTTCGCAAGCACTTCCACTCGGATCGTTGGTCAGAAAAGATAAAATGGATAGAGCAAGCAACGCCCAAGCCGAATCTAATCCAGTCGGATCCAAACTTCAAGCACCGCTTCGTCGTTTCAACCCCAATCCATTCGGGGACTAATGATGGGGTCATAGTCCTAAGGTAGGGTCATAGGCCCGCCATACAGGTCCTACCCAAGGACTACCCCACACAAAGGACAGGGCCCTAAGTCTGTCCCGACTGAATTAAGGAGTCCCCGAATCAACATCAGGTCCTCAATCATCCAGTCGGAGACTAGCATTCGGAGGATACCAAGCTAACCGACTGGATACACTCGGTACATCGTAACCTCTCTGGAGGGAAACTGCCGTACGTTTCCGGGTGCATTTATTAGCATTTAGGGCATACGTTACCTGTAACGTACGCATTCAACCCCCATTACTCCACCCCCGTACCGGAACCGTTGTGGAGGGCAGCGCATTCTATATAAGCCGCCCTCCCCCACTGGTAGAGGGGTTAGCAAATCATTGTATTCCATATTACGCTCGACAACAAGCTCCAAGAGCACTGAGACGTGGGGCTGTTACCTCCACCTCAGAGGGGCCTGAACTCATACAACCTCACCGTAGCTAGGACTCTGCCCATCTCATTCGTACCCTACACATCTACTGTCAGGCTTATACCCACGACAGGCACTGTAAAACATTTATACCATTTGGACATGCCAAAGTGACACTTCCTTCAAAAAGTGCTATTCTGAACAGAATAGGAAAATGAATATTCCTGAATTATTTTCGAACTATGGATGGAAGGGTTTTCACATATTTGAGGAATATATGATTCAAAGTATTTATGAGAATATTTCAATTTTTTTTGGAATGACAGAATAGTAGGTTGCTTCACAAACTAGGCAAAAAATAACACATGGACATGACACGTAGGCAAAATTGATTATGTGGCACCTAGTCATAGCTATGACCATCTATATTGGTCGTAATTAGCTACAAATTAGGCAGTGAAACAGGGCTATCTGCTTTACGACCTTTTCCAATAAGGAAGTTACGACCTTTCTGATGACAAAGGTCATTAGTTTTTGGGGTTAGGACCCCTCCGGACAGCTTACGACCAATTGGTCTCAAATGGTCGTAGATTTATGACCAATTCTGCGAGTGTCACTGACAGTAGGTCTGTCGGGACCCCGATCCTAAACCATAGGAATCCAGCCTGTAACACACCGCATCCCTTTGTGGTCTCACGTACGGTTAACTCCACGGCTGCAGCCTTACCTTAGCCGGGATCGTTTGCGTCTTTTGACTCACGTATGCGATAGTGTTGCTAGCAATCCAATGTCAAAGAACCCGGATCGACATGTCTAGTCATAAACCAAAGTGGCAGTACCGCACAAGGACAGGCATACATGACCCAACAAAGCAGGTGTCGGTCATCAGCGAATGTAGACGAGTCGTAGCAAGCTACAAGGACTCCATTACATCGCGTGACATTTCCCCAAAGGGGATAGACACAACAGCTAAGAAGGACACATGCCGGTCAACCAATGTGTCCGGAGCAGTAGCGAACTACCAAGGCTCATTGGATCACAAAGGGGCATTTCCTCGTAAGGAGTGCTACTAAAGTTCACGACTAGGTAATCGAACCCCATACATATCAAGTACGACACACGTACGCATGGCATACCGATATGTATAGATACATCGATGGCATCACAACATAACCATAAACATACAAGCTTTATTTAAGAGGCTCGGAAGAGCCACACACATAATATTACACATTAAGGGTCTCACGACCCATAATAGCAGTCATTCAGTTACAAGCCAGTGGAAGAGTTATAAACTGTCTGAGTACAGACATGGCAACTAGAAGGCACATGGCCTGACTATACTACAGATCCAACGTAGGGCCAGATCGTAGCTGGGACACCAGCTACTCGTCGTCGTCGATGTCTACGAAGAACCCTCCATTAGGGTCATTAGCAACCTCTGCAACATTTATTAAGCAAACATGAGTACGAAGGTACTCAGCAAGACTTTAGGACAACTAACTACTCATGCAAGGTATCAAAAGGTATTGTGGGGTTTCATGCGGAAAGCCAGCATTTGACTCGTGGCTAGACAACTTGCATTTTGAAATTATTTTTGACAACTTGATTTCTCGCACACGAGTCCACTAACACCACAACAATACACTATCGTCGAATCATTCCGTCTCCATACGGAAATGCCATCCACGACACTCACGCTTATCTTGACAATTTTATGAGTAGCCATTGAAGTTATCTATGAACGACATATGTCTCCAAGTAGTCCATATCCGCGGACGCGGCTATTCGAATAGATCATAACCCTGCAGGGGTGTACTTCATCACACACGCTCTCGCCACTTATCGCCATGTGCACGTCATGCACCTCGGCAACCTTCAAGCGGAAGCCCAGCGAGGGAGTTGGCCACGACCGTTAACCACACTAGTACCTAGTCCAGGTTTATCGCCTATCTGAGAGTAACCCGTACGGAAGTCCGGCTGAGGTTTCCGCCACGGCCTCAAACGATGTGCGCAGGGTTCCCAAGCCCACCATCCGGGTGCCACTTGGTACACCGTGCCACTGCCTACCGCATCACGGCCCACCTCTCAGGTCAGCACCATGCACGGCCTCCAGCATTACTATAAACACCAGAAACTACTTGCAACTCCTGGACCGAGTACTACGCGATTAATAGACCGAGCGGGGTCATATTTCAGGTCCCAGCATGTGGTAGTATCTAGTCTTGGATTACATACACGGAACTCAGTTCCTAAGGATGGTTCCAATGAAACAACCCGCCATGTACTCCTACACAGCCTTTCACCGGTACCTTTACCAAATCAAGTTCAACACACAACCTTTGCTCAACGAACACATTCTCACAATTCTGTTCATCTCCTAGATGACAGACCATACACAACTCTAAGCATAGCATGCATAGCAGGATAAGGCACATAATAGCTCAAGCAACTACCAGGTATGCTAGGTTGCAAGGTTCAGCTATTTACTATGACAAGGTTAGGTCATGCAAAGGAAGTGGGTTCAACTAACGTGGTAAAAGAAGTTGAAGCATTTGATCCTAATGTAATAAATAAGTGCAGGAGCAAGAACATGGAATTATCGGGATGATCAAAAGGGTTGCTTGCCTTGTTGCTCAGAGGAGGGACGATATGCGTCAGACGGATATTCGATGGAATCCGAGGGTGCAATTACGCCCTAATGGTCGGCCACGTCGACGCCCACCGGAAGGTGGTCGCCAGCGACCAAGCCCGCGGCGGAGGGCTCGCCGGAGACGACCTAAACGGCGCTGCACGGCACCAATTCGAGCAAGGTTTGCAGCTACGGGACGCTGGCGAAGTAGCTGATCTGGCAGGGGCATCAGGGGAGGCTAGGGTCGCCGGGAGAGGCGCCGGCGATGAGCCGAAGCGGCGGCCGAAGCTCGGCCTTCTACGAGAGATGGCTCTAGGGCACGGGGAGGACAGCTGATGGGCTCATCACACTCCTGGAGGCTCCAGGAGCTCAAACCCTAGCTCGACCGTGTGGAACATACATCACAGCGACGGCGACGACATGACCGGCGGCGAGGAGCTCTCGGCCTTGGTGGGGAACGGGGCTACGGTGCACGGAAGAGTGTGGGGCGAGAGAGGAAACGACGACGAGCTCACGACGGTTCCGATGGTGTTGTTGAGGGGCTCGGGGGTGCGCCGGAGGGAGCGAATCGACGGGAGAGGTCCGGCGGCCGGAGGTGGAAGACAATGGCGTTGGGGCGATGCAGAGCTCGGGGAAGCTTCGGCTTCTGCAGAGAGGACCAGACCGACGAGGCGAAGCTGCTGGACTACTCGGAGGAAGGTTCCCGTGGCTAGAAGCGCTGCGGCTCAAGCTCGAGCTCGTGGTAATGGCGGCAGCAGGAGGGAGGAAAAGATCCGAGAGGAGGGGGAAACCGGTGCTGGGGAATGGATAGAGGAGGCCTCGGGGAGCTTATCCTCGTTCTCGCGCTGTCCCGGGGGCTCTGGAGCTCGCCACGGCGAAGCAGGAGGTGGAGGGGCCGCCGTGGTTGATCTCCCCTCTGCCAGAAGGCAGAGGAAGAAGACGACCCTGCCCCTGGTGGGCTGGGCCTCCTCAGGCGTCAGGTAAGGTTTTTCTTCCTCTTACTTCTTTTCTGTTTTGTTCTGTTTTGCTAACTAATGTTTTGCTATTTATCTCAGCTCCAAAATGGTGGTAAAAACTATATTAAACACACCTGAATATTTGTTATAACATTCCCAACCATTTCCAAAGTTTTCAACATTTTTGAAAATTTAAAGTTTGTGTTTTCAAATTTAAAACTTGAAACCAGTAGCTTTTTGCATTTATTTGAAATGCTTAAAGTGTCAAGAAAATAGTTTTCTCCAATGCTCATTTACTTTCATGATTTATCAGAAAGTTTGAAAATTTCTTGAGGCCATTTTGGGTTCATTGATTTTAACTACTTTGAGTTTTCCTTTATTTAAAGTAGTGGCTAGGGTTTTGAGTTTTTCCTTTGCCACTTTCTTGTTCTTGATGGAGAATTTTTAGATGCAAATGCAAAGAAGACATGAGCACAAGACTGACTTGCTTAAGGTGTCAGGGATGTGACAACTCACCCCCACTCAAAAGAATCTCGTCCCGAGATTTAGAAGTCGTCGGGAATAACGCAGGATACTCAAGTCGGAGACGATCCTCTCGTTCTCCTTTTCAGAATGATTTGACCATTGAACTTTAAGAAACTTGAGGATTCGACGTCGAGTGGTACGCTTAGCTTGATCAAGAATACGCACGGGGTATTCTCGGTATGAAAGGTTATCTTGGAGATCACGCGTTTCGTGGTCCACTTCACGGATAGGATCCGAAAAGCAACGCCTGAGTTGCGAGACGTGGAAAACATCATGAACCTTGGAAAGATGCGGAGGGAGTTCCAACTGGTAGGCAACTTCTCCTCGTTTGGCAAGAAAGCGAAAAGGACCAATGTAACGAGGAGCCAATTTTCCCTTGATACCGGATCGATGGGTACCTTTCAAAGGTGTAACCCGAAGGTAAGCCTTCTCGTCAACTTCAAAGGTCACAGCCTTATGATGACGATCATATTGGCTCTTTTGACGAGACTGGGCTGTTTTCAACTTTTCACGAATAACGCGAACCTGCTCTTCTGCATCCTGGATCACATCCAGGCCAAAGAGTTGCCTCTCTCCGGTTTCTGACCAATTTAGAGGTGTTCGACATCTTCGTCCGTAGAGAACTTCAAAAGGGGCTTTGCCCAAGCTTGATTGGTAACTATTGTTATAGGCGAATTCGGCGAATGGAAGGCACTTTTCCCAATTCATATCGAACGATATAACACAAGCTCGGAGCATATCTTCTAGGATTTGATTCACTCTTTCTACTTGACCACTCGATTGGGGATGGAAAGCAGTGCTAAAAGATAGGTGAGTCCCCATGGCATTCTGAAAACTTTCCCAGAAACGAGAAGTAAAGATACTTCCACGGTCCGAGTTAATCTCCAGGGGAACACCATGAAGAGACACTATTCGAGAGATATATAACTCTGCTAGCTGGCTAGCTGTTATACTCTCACGAACAGGAAGAAAATGAGCCACTTTGGAAAGACGGTTAATGACCACAAAGATAGCATTATTCCCTTTCTTGGTCTTGGGAAATCCGGTAATGAAATCCATTCTAACTTTATCCCATTTCCATTCAGGAATAGCTAGAGGCTGAAGGGTGCCAGCAGGCCTTTGATGTTCTGCCTTAACTCGACGACAAACGTCGCAGTTAGCAACGAACTCAGCAATTTCTCTCTTCATTCTAGTCCACCAGAACCTCTGGCGTAGGTCCTGATACATCTTAGTACTACCGGGATGAATGGTGAGAGGAGAATCGTGAGCCTCCTTAAGGATTAATTGCCTTAGATGTGGGTTCTTCGGAACCACTAAACGATTCTAGAAGAACACAACACCTTGATCGTTCATGGAAAATTCTTTAGCGTTTCCGCTAAAAATATTCTCCTTGATCCGTGATATACCCTTGTCACGCTTTTGGCCAGCTATAATTTGATCCTTAAGAGTAGGCTTCGCCACCAGGGTAGAAAGGAATCCTTGAGGAACAATATGAAGATTCAACTTCCGAAAGTCCTCATGGAGATGTGGTTGACCTTGTTGTAGCATCAAATTGTTACAATAAGATTTACGACTTAGCGCATCGGCCATAACATTGGCCTTCCCCGGGGTGTAAGTTATCCCTAAGTCGTAATCCGAGATCAACTCAACCTACCGTCTTTGCCTGAGATTCAAATCCGGCTGGGTGAAAATATATTTCAAACTTTAGTGATCAGTGAATATTTCGCAACGATTACCCAGAAGGTAATGTCGCCAGGTTTTTAGTGCATGGACCACAGCTGCAAGCTCAAGGTCATGTGTGGGATAATTATCCTCATGTGGATGCAACTGTCGAGATGCGTATGCGACCACATGACGATCTTGCATGAGAATGCAACCTAATCCTTGTCGCGAGGCGTCGCAATAGATAACAAAGTCCTTAGAAAAATCTGGTGGTAGCAACACAGGTGCGGAAGTCAGGCGTCTTTTCAGTTCTTGAAAACTATGCTCACACTGTGGTGTCCACTCGAACTTTTTATCTTTCTTGAGGAGTTCAGTTAGAGGCTTTGCAACCTTGGAGAAATTCTCGACGAAGCGGCGACAATAGCTCGCTAGACCAAGAAAACTCCTAACTTACTTAACCGATTCAGGTTGAGTCCAATCAAGGACAGCTTGAACTCTCTCGGGATTGACAACAATACCCTTACCAGAGATTACGTGACCCAGATAGGTCACTTCTGGTAGCCAAAATTCGCATTTAGAAAACTTGGCATAAAGGCGATGCTCTCGAAGTTTCATCAATACCAGCCTTAGATGCTCGGCATGTTCTTGTTCATTCTTTGAGTAGATGAGAATATCATCGAGGTATACCACGACGAATTTATCCAAGTACTACATGAAGATTGAATTCATCAGTCGAGAGAAGGTGGCTGGGGCATTGGTTAAACCGAAGGACATGACGGTGTACTCATATTGGCCATAACGAGTAACAAAAGCCGTTTTTGGAATGTCCCCGTTCTTAATCTTGATTTGATGGTGTCCCAACCTCAAATCCATTTTGGATAAAACTGAGGATCCAGCGAGCTGATCGTACAGATCGTTGATCCTGGGGAGCGGATACTTGTTCTTTATGGTGACCAGATTAACTGGTCGGTAATCTATAACCATCCGATCCGTTCCGTCTTTCTTCTTGACGAAGAGGACGGGACAAGCCCAAGGAGAAGAGCTAGGACGAATGAAACCTTTGTTCAAAGCCTCATCTAATTGCTTCTTAAGTTCGGCTAGCTCCAGGGGTGCCATCTTATATGGTCTTCTGGCTATTGGGACAGTTCCTGGAACAAGATCTATTACAAACTCTACATCTCTATCAGGTGGAATTCCTGGCAGTTCCTCTGGAAAAACATCTGGGAAGTCACGGACTACCGGAATGTCTTCAAGTTCCAGAAGAGGGTTGGCATTTAGGGAATAGAGTTGGCATTTGGCAACTCGAGTGGAGACATTTACTATCTCACCCGAGGGATGGGTAAGCTGGACATTTCTAGAATGAGTATCAATCTTGGCATAGTGAGCTGACATCCAATCCATGCCCAAGATGATATTAATATCCGAAGATTTCAAGGCTATCAATGGGGCTAGAAAAACTAGCCTATCTACTAGAATTTCATTGTCATAGGTTATCCTAGAGGTTTTCCATTTACTACCAGGGGTTTGGACAACCAATGGGATTGGCATATCACAAAAGACATGCTATGCAACTGTGCATAACTTTCTGAAATGAAGGAATGAGAGGACCCAGTGTCAAAGAGAACAGACGCTGGGTGATGATTAACAAGAAGCGTACCCAGCATGACGTCGGGATCCTCTGCAACTTCTTCAGCTGACACATAGTTCACACGGCCACGTGCAGGAGTTGGCTTCACATAAAAAGCTTTGCCCGACTTGGCTTGCCCGACGGATTTTCCGGGTTGCTTGGCACCCACATTCTGAGGACACTCATGGGAATAGTGCCCCGGTTCTCCACACTTGTAGCATATCACCTGGTTGGCACGTGGTGCAACATTGCCAGCTGGACCACCATAAGCTTTTGCTGGAGGGTTGGCCTGATTCGTCTGAGGCGCCACGTAGGATGGCCTCGGAGTGTATCTTGGTGGCAGAGAACTGTTTGGAACCCATAGCCTGCGTTTTGGAAACGCGGAACCAGAAGATGAGCCAAAGTCACGGGAATGCTTCCTTGTGGCTTCGAAGTCAGTATGACCAGTCTCAGCACTGATCGCTTTGTTGACTAGGGCTTGAAAACTTGCACACTCATGGAGGCGCAGATCACCACGGAGCTCAGGGCTCAGACCCTTACGAAACCTTGCTTGCTTCTTGGCGTCAGTAGACACCTCCTCTGTTGCATAGCGGGCGAGGTTACCGAACTCACGGCTATAGGCATCCACAGACAACTTGCCCTGAGTGAAGGCACAGAAGTCCTCTCTCTTTCTGTCCATCGGGCACTCTGGAATATGGTGTAGACGAAAAGCTGCACCGAAGTCTGTCCATGTGGCCACTGGTTCAGCGGGACGCATAGCTTCAAAATTCTCCCACCATAGATTGGCGGGTCCTTCCAGGAAATACGCCGCAAAGGTCACCTTGTCGGCCTCAGACACATTCGTAGAGCGAATCTTGCGTGAAATGCTGCACAGCCAGTCATCAGCGTCGAGGGGATCGACGGAATGATGAAACTTTGGAGGATTCAACTTCACAAAGTCATTAAGGGACACTGCAGCATTCCTAGGCTGACGAGCCGTATTCTGCTCAATACGCGCTAACAGTCGGTTGGTCTCTCTTTTGTTTCTTTCTGCCTCAAGCATCACTTCCACTAGAGAAGGCGGGTGAGGCAGGTCTTCCTGCGACGCTTGACTACCCTCGCCTTGCTCAGGAGCAGGGGCACGGTTCAACCTGGTGAACACCATCCTGACAAACAAACTCACAGCTTAGACCAATATCATATCAATACTAGCTATGGATTAAGAATGTACTGAACACACGGAATGCGGAAATGAATATCCGAACAGCATGGTAACAAGCAACTGCTATATATACACCATGGTTGATACACACCCTTACATAGTTCAGTACAAACCTACTCGAATAGCAAACTACTGACATTATGAAACTACTCATCATAGGCTTACAAGCTTCCTATACATTATTTATCTAGGCCTCCGGAATTCATTTCACATCACCGGCATACCTCACAAGTCACGCAGGACTGTGAACGTACAGCTACTACCATACTATCCTTCCGCTCACAGCTCAGGCATCCGCATAGAACATCTCATAGAGATTACCTCCATGACCTGGTAGCTCAACTTGCGGATCAGGAAACACTCTAGCCTGAGATCCCTGGGATCCATAAGGACACGGATGTGGCCTTGGTCCCCTGACTGGTGGTAAGAGGGGTCCCCGAAGAGGTGTGACTCCTCCTATAGCTGGCCAGTCAACGTGAGCCGGAAGATGGGTCCTAACGGGGTTCAGCATCTCCATCTCTCCATACCCTGTCTGGACTACCGGTGCCAGCTGCGTCAAAGCTGTCCACAGACGGGCACGGGTAGCATAAAGCTCCATGCGGAGAGCACGAGCATCCCTGTCTCTATTCTCTAGCATCTCAACAGTGGACTGCAGTAGTGGATCCTCCATAGAAGAATCAAAATAGACTCCACTGAGGTATCCCTCTTCACAAGGCTGAGAGGCCGGAACATAGCAGAACTCTGAATTCTGCAGCAGTGCATGTCTCGCTCTCATAATAGTCAGCATTGAATAGGCATCATCTTGTACTGCCATGTCAACAGTGACTCCCAACCCATAGGACCAATGGATTGGCTGCTCAGCTCCAGGGTAGTCTGGAAATACCCTAACAGTGCAGATGTACTGGCTCTGGTTGAAGTCTCGGTACTGTTCCTCTACTGTGTACTCGGGGTACCAGCGGTAACCGCACACCGACATCACCCTGACCAGCATGGCCGTATGACCCGGCACATCAATGCACCTGGTCAGACGTACCACCTGACGAGAAGGGCGGCCAGGCATCTGTAAATAGAGAGTAATGCAAAAGCATTAGAGCTCCGAATGAAAAATTGGGCAGCATAACGGCTGTAAATGCTCAAAACAAATTTTGAGACAACCCAAAAATGGAATAGCGTAACCACTCAACTATCAAGTTCAACTCTCTGATCATCAAACCTACTTCCTTTTCCTAGGAATGACAGAAACCACATATCTCTTGACCCGTAGTCCTATAATCTACCGATCAGAACACGAGCCTAGAAGAAGATGAGTAACCTAGTCCTTAATTCCCGTAGAAAAGAGGAGGATGACCAGAATAGAATAACTTGAGAAGAGAACAAGAGTCTTACGTTCCCTTCCACAAACAATTCCCTTATATATAACTAAAGCAATTCTAGACTCAACTTCGACCAGTTTGGCTTAGTAATCCTACAGTCAGTCAGGCTCTGATACCAACGCTGTCGGGACCCCGATCCTAAGCCATAGGAATCCAGCCTGTAACACATCGCATCCCTTTGTGGTCTCACGCACGGTTAACTCCACGGCTGCAGCCTTACCTTAGCCGGGACCGTTTGTGTCTTTTGACTCACGTATGCGATAGTGTCGCTAGCAATCCAATGTCAAAGAACCCGGATCGACATGTCTAGTCATAAACCAAAGTGGCAGTACCGCACAAGGACAGGCATACATGACCCAACAAAGCAGGTGTCGGTCATCAGTGAATGTAGACGAGTCGTAGCAAGCTACAAGGACTCCATTACATCTCGTGACATTTCCCCAAAGGGGACAGACACAGCAGCTAAGAAGGACACATGCCGGTCAACCAATGTGTCCGGAGCAGTAGCGAACTACCAAGGCTCATTGGATCACTAAGGGGCATTTCCTTGTAAGGAGTGCTACTAAAGTTCACGACTAGGTAATCGAACCCCATACATATCAAGTACGACACACGTACGCATGGCATACCGATATGTATAGATACATCGATGGCATCACAACATAACCATAAACATACAAGCTTTATTTAAGAGGCTCGGAAGAGCCACACACATAATATTACACATTAAGGGTCTCACGACCCATAATAGCTGTCATTCAGTTACAAGCCAGTGGAAGAGTTATGAACTGTCTGAGTACAGACAGGGCAACTAGAAGGCACATGGCCTGACTATACTACAGATCCAACGTAGGGCCAGATCGTAGCTGGGACACCAGCTACTCGTCGTCGTCGATGTCTACGAAGAACCCTCCATTAGGGTCATTAGCAACCTCTGCAACATTTATTAAGCAAACATGAGTACGAAGGTACTCAGCAAGACTTTAGGACATCTAACTACTCATGCAAGGTATCAAAAGGTATTGTGGGGTTTCATGCGGAAAGCCAGCATTTGACTCGTGGCTAGACAACTTGCATTTTGAAATTATTTTTGACAACTTGATTTATCGCACACGAGTCCACTAACACCACAGCAATACACTATCGTGGAATCATTCCGTCTCCATACGGAAATGCCGTCCACGACACTCACGCTTATCTTGACAATTTTATGAGTAGCCATTGAAGTTATCTATGAACGACATATGTCTCCAAGTAGTCCATATCCGCGGATGCGGCTATTCGAATAGATCATAACCCTGCAGGGGTGTACTTCGTCACACACGCTCTTGCCACTTTTCGCCATGTGCACATCATGCACCTCGGCAACCTTCAAGCGGAAGCCCAGCGAGGGAGTCGGCCACGACCGTTAACCACACTAGTACCTAGTCCAGGTTTATCGCCTATCTGAGAGTAACCCGTACGGAAGTCCGGCCGAGGTTTCCTCCACGGCCTCAAACAATGTGCGCAGGGTTCCCAAGCCCACCATCCGGGTGCCACTTGGTACACCGTGCCACTGCCTACCGCATCACGGCCCACCTCTCAGGTCAGCACCATGCACGGCCTCCAGCATTACTATAAACACCAGAAACTACTTGCAACTCCTGGACCAAGTACTACGCGATTAATAGGCCGAGCGGGGTCATATTTCAGGGCCCAGCATGTGGTAGTATCTAGTCTTGGATTACATACACGGAACTCAGTTCCTAAGGACGGTTCCAATGAAACAACCCGCCATGTACTCCTACACAGCCTTTCACCGGTACCTTTACCAAATCAAGTTCAACACACAACCTTTGCTCACCGAACACATTCTCACAATTCTGTTCATCTCCCAGATGACAGACCATACACAACTCTAAGCATAGCATGCATAGCAGGATAAGGCACATAATAGCTCAAGCAACTACCATGTATGCTAGGTTGCAAGGTTCGGCTATTTACGTGACAAGGTTAGGTCATGCAAAGGAAGTGGGTTCAACTAACGAGGTAAAAGCAGTTGAAGCATTTGATCCTAATGCAATAAATAAGTGCAGGAGCAAGAACATGGAATTATCAGGATGATCAAAAGGGTTGCTTGCCTTGTTGCTCAGAGGAGGGACGATATCCGTCAGACGGATATTCGGTGGAATCCGAGGGTGCGGAGCCTACCGAGATGAATGGCAACAATTAAATAACAATCATATGAAATCAAAATGATGCATGAGCATGTCATGAGAATGCAAGGTGATAATTATTATAATCAACATATATTAGGTTTAGAGTTGATTTGAATCACAATCGAATATCAATTCAAACGGGGTATTCTCGGATACCGGTTTAATTGATTCGACCTGATGCTCAGATCAACTTGATGTTAGCATGCATGAGATGTCATGTTAATGTACTGATTTGTAATTAGGACAGTGTGTGATCATGGCATTCATAATGAAATTTGAATATTTTCCAAATTCCATTTAAAAAGTAATTATAAGGGTTGAATTATTCCTTATTCTACATGTTAGGGTTCTGTAACTTTTTCAAACATGATTGAAAATAGAGTATTCAGATTCCTTGAATTTTTTTGATACTTTTTCATATATAAATTATTTTCATTGGAGTTACAGATTAATTTCTATGATTTTTACAAGTTTTAGCAATTTCCTGGATTTATTTCTATACTGGAAATTCTCTTTATTGCATCAGCCTGACGTCAGCAGGTCAGCTGACCTGTTCAGGTCAAACCTGACAGGGGGGACCCACTGGTCAGTGACCCAAAGGCTAACCCCGCGCTGAACAACCCCTAATTGGGGTTTGACCAGGCGTGGGGCCCTCTGGCAGTGTCTGAGGGGAGGGCAATTACGCCCTAATGGTCGGCCACGTCGACGCCCACCGGAGGGTGGTCGCCGGCGACCAAGCCCGCGGCGGAGGGCTCGCCGGAGACGACCTAAACGGCGCTGCACGGCACCAATTCGAGCGCGGTTTGCAGCTACGGGACGCTGGCGAAGTAGCCGATCTGGCAGGGGCATCAGGGGAGGCTAGGGTCGCCGGGAGAGGCACCGGCGACGAGCCGAAGCGGCGGCCAAAGCTCGTCCTTCTATGAGAGATGGCTCTAGGGCACGGGGAGGACAGCTGATGGGCTCATCACACTCCTGGAGGCTCCAGGAGCTCGAACCCTAGCTCGAGCGTGTGGAACAGACATCATAGAGACGGCGACGGCATGACCGGCGGCGAGGAGCTCTCGGCCTTGGTGGGGAACGGGGCTACGGTGCACGGAAGAGCGTGGGGCGAGAGAGGAAACGACGACGAGCTCACGGCGGTTCCGATGGTGTTGTTGAGGGGCTCGGGGGTGCGCCGGAGGGAGCGAATCGACGGGAGAGGTCCGACGGCCAAGAGGTGGAAAACGATGGCGTTGGGGCGATGCAGAGCTCGGGGAAGCTTCGGCTTCTGCAGAGAGGACCAGACCGACGAGGCGAAGCTGCTGGACTACTCGGAGGAAGGTTCCCGTGGCTAGAAGCGCTGTGGCTCGAGCTCGAGCTCGTGGTAATGGCGGCAGCAGGAGGGAGGAAAAGATCCGAGAGGAGGGGGAAACCGGTGCTGGGGAATGGATAGAGGAGGCCTCGGGGAGCTTATCCCCGTTGTCGCGCTGTCCCGGGGGCTCTGGAGCTCGCCACGGCGAAGCAGGAGGTGGAGGGGCCGCCGTGGTCGATCTCCCCTCTGCCATAAGGCAGAGGAAGAAGACGACCTTGCCCCTGCTGGGCTGGGCCTCCTCAGGCGTCAGGTAAGGTTTTTCTTCCTCTTATTTCTTTTCTTTTTTGTTCTGTTTTGCTAACTAATGTTTTTCTATTTATCTCAGCTCCAAAATGGTGGTAAAAACTATTTTAAACACACCTGAATATTTGTTATAACAGTCCCAACCATTTCCAAAGTTTTCAACATTTTTGAAAATTTAAAGTTTCTGTTTTCAAATTTAAAACTTGAAACCAGTAGCTTTTTGCATTTATTTGAAATGCTTAAAGTTTCAAGAAGATAGTTTTCTCCAATGCTCATTTACTTTCATGATTTATCAGAAAGTTTGAAAATTTCTTGAGGCCATTTTGGGTTCATTGATTTTAACTACTTTGAGTTTTCCTTTATTTAAAGTAGTGGCTAGGGTTTTGAGTTTTTCCTTTGCCACTTTCTTGTTCTTGATGGAGAATTTTTAGATGCAAATGCAAAGAAGACATGAGGACAAGACTGACTTGCTTAAGGTGTCAGGGATGTGACAAGGTCGTTAGTTGACATATTTCTTGTAGTGCATGCACAGGGCGCCGTGCAGGCCACATAGCGCAACGACGTAGATGACAGATGGCCAGGACTAGTCCGGCAGAGCCGAAGACGGCGAATCTGTGATTAGACGAACACATGCAGCGGTCAGCGATAGTGTGGGCACCCCGAATTACGAGTCGAGATCCCGAATGAACGTGTACAGTGAACCTACGGATCAATGCTCACTGAACACACAGATACTGAATAACAAGATACTTACATCCATAAATAACAACTGATACAGATAAGGACCATAATGGTTAATTCTTACATAGATAGGGCCTTGAAAGCAAATCACACCAACTCAACTAATAGCGGAAATCTGGGTAGGTAACGTGAACCCATGCCATCGGCCTTAACCAACAAGCATTCTGACTAGGAAGTGTCATTGATCGTGTGTCCGTCTCCGATGATGAATTCTTCTGCATACTTCGGTTCTTCCATGTCTAGTCAAATCAAATAACCAGTGGCAAGCCAATGAGTACTTTGAATGTACTCGCAAGCAACCCATGATGTGGAACAAGGTATAATGCAACATGGTATATCTCTGGTATGCTATCTTTGTGAAATGCAGGTTTTTCTTTAAATGTTGAACATGGTCAAATGTAAGTATATTCATGCACCATATGGTTGACGGTAATCATAAAAAAAGGTTAGAGACATCAACATATCTGTAGAGGGCTGAACACCTTAGGTTCAATCTTCATGCTAAGTCACCGTACTCAACAATATCATCTTTCTTAACCTCACACACATTCACACTTGGTTTATGCGAGAACGACTGGACGTAGTTTAAGAAGGATTACCCAACTATCCTTGGCCATGGACACGGCTATTCGAATAGTTTTACACTCTACAGAGGTTGCGCGTTGTACCCACGAGATCCGGGAAACTTCCGTGTCATCCACGACTCGTAGTATATTACATACCCAAGGTAAGTACCCGATCATTGCCTTTCCCCTGGCGACACTAGACAAATAGTCCACTCGATTGGTACCCAACCCACATGATGTACGTCTTACGAGCACCAAATCTAGATCGTATCATCCCTGCACGGACCAATGGTGTGCCCGACGCATGTAAAAATAGCATAGTCGCCCTACCTAGCACGACCCCGACACGAGAGGGACCATATCACTTCCGGCCCTAGTAATGAGGCTCTTTGCTAGCACCGACCAAAGTAATCAACAAAGCCCCATACCATAAAGGGGTATCATGGTCGCACATGTAAGGTTGGGACGGTCGACACATCATAAATCTAATCCCATTCCCAAAACCACTCACACAAAACCTTTCCTCGTACACCACTTCTTTTTCAAGTGGTCATTCATCTCAACACCATCACCCTCGGGCATTAGTGGCACACGACGAGGTTTTCAAAAAGTCTTTGTAATCACCTTTGTGTTACCATCACCATGCATATGCTCACCCTATGCGTAGCACTACTATCTACTTGTCAACTTTGCATCAACGTGACTCTCATAGATGGTAAGGTCATGCTCTAATCCAAGTGCTCCAGAGGAGCCATCGGTAACACCATACCGAGGGTTTACCGATTAATCATGATCAAATGCATCGGAATAAAGTAATCAACATGGCATACATAAAATATTTGCTCACACGTGGTCAAAGGGCTGCTTGCCTTGATCAGCTAGGTATCCGGGGTCTTCGACGTCTTCGGGTCCAAGACTTCCGTCAAACGCGTGATCTATCATCGTAATATTAATAATAATAATAAGAAGAATCACAACCAAAAACAGAGCACAAACTCACATCTAAAATGTTACCCTATTCTGTAAAATTCTAACATTAATTCTAAAAATATTTGTTTCTGGTTTTGGAATGGAAAACTATTTTTAGAAGTCTTTTTATGAGAGGCAAAAATACTTAAACTAAGTTTTAGTTCAAAACTCTGTATAAAAGTTTTCATGAAAATTGCAAAAGCAGTATTATTAATTACTACATGATTTTTCCAAAATTATGGTGGAAAAAGAATTGAATTTGAATGAATATTTAACCCCGTGGAAAATTATTTTTAAAAACCAGAAAAGAATAAAGAAAAGGGCCAGCTTACTGTCCAGGCTTGGCCATCGGCTTGGCCGACCCAACTGGCCAACCGCCCATCCAGCCCAGGCGCGCGCGCCGTCAGGTTCAAACTTGGCGTGCGGGGCCGTGCGGCCAGCGACAGAGAGGAGAAAGGAAGAGAGAGATGCCGCTGACAGGTGTGGCCCTCCTATCGGGGTCGCCTCCTACCTGAGGATACAGGGGAGTGGAAGCTCATCGATGGCAATTCTGGTGGTGTCAAGGACGGGCGAGTACTGGAATGGATTCCTCGCACGGCCGCCTATCGACTGAAGGTTGAACTAGCATCGGTGGTGGCCTTAGTCACCGGCAACAAAGAAGCCGTGATGGCGGCTTCCGGGAAGTTGTTGACGACGATGCTCAGAGGGTGGAGAAGGTCGTGGAAGAGGTGGAGGTGGACCGGGAAGCTCTTGCAGTCACGGGGGAGGTGGAAGGAGCTCCGGAGCGTGCGTGTGCCCCGAGATCTTCGAAGCTCCGGCGCGGCGGCGCCTCGGTCGATCTCGAGCACCCGTGCTCGTTTGGCTCAAGGGGGCGCTGGGGGGTGTTTGATTGGAGTTTAGAGAGGGGTACTGGAGTTGCGGGGGAGAGCTATGGGGCCTTTATATAGGCGGGCGACGATCCACCAAAGGGTGGTGCACCGGCGTTGCTGTTGAAGTGGCTAGAGGGGGAGAGAGAGCTCAGGAGCGAGCACGTTGTTTTGCGGCCGTGGTTTTAGACCACGAGGGATCTTCAGGAGGAGCGGGGGCAGGCTCGTTGAGCATCGCGGTGGCGAAGCTCTTCTGGCCGATTCGGGCGCGCGAGGCACGGGTCGCCTAGGGCAGAGGAGAGGGGGAAGAGAGGGGTCCGACGCTGCCCTGGACTCGATCGACGATGTGGTTAAAGAGGGGCAATGGGAGGGAGCAGGAACTCGCTGTGGCTGGCCTGCCTATGCTCGGGTGCACCCTGTAGCACGTCGAGAGTGCAACTTTGGCATGCCATGGCATGCTGGCGCGCTCTGGCACATTTGGCCATGTCTGGGGGTCTGGGGTGTGATAGATGCCCTCTGAGTGCATGGAGCCGAGGGGAATCAAGCTGGTCTAAAGGTGGAGTGATAAATAGATGCTGTCAGCATTGATTCAGTGGGTTAATTGGAGATTTTGGCTCCCTCTTATTGAATTCGTGCTGGATCTTTTGGCTGCAGCTGTGGGGAGACACAGGCAACCTGTGATACAAGTTTGGAGTGAAGGGAGTAAGTGTTGGGGGTGCTAGTTGCTAGTTTTTTAAACTGGCACAAGTTGTTCGATGCTTGTCTGGGGGAGTTAACCTCCTCCAATGGCTTTTATAGTTAACAGGATTCGATGGTTGACATAAATAGGAGGTTTTACCAAATTTGAGGTCAATTGAACAAGTTTGGCAATGTACACTTGAAAACACCCACAATTAGGCACATCTGCAATCTGTTGAGAAATGTTGTCAAATGAATTCCCACAAACCCAATTCTTGGCATGCCCTCCTTATTTGGGGTACGCAACACTCCTGCAAAGTTTGAGACCAATTGGACAAACTTGGCAATGTGGAGTTGATCCAACTTGGTTCTGGAGAGGAAGGGTTTCTGGATTATTTGGTGAACCAAACCACCTTGGATTGAGGTGAAACTTGGTATGATCACCAAATATAGCATGTGGGACATGTTGAAATTTTCTAAGAATTAATTGAGAATATTTCCTTTGGAAATATTTCAAAAGGTCAATAGAGACAGAAATGGTCTACAAGGGTTTAGTCCAATATTATGAACATAACAAGGGGTTGAAACTCTTATGTTTAGAAAATATATGTCCTTAGAGCCTTCCTAAATTTTATGAGATTTTTCTAAGGTGGAAAATAATTTTTTACCAAGAAATACCATTTCTAGCCTTAGAAAAGGGCATATAAATAAAATAGAAAAATGACTTTAAAAATAATTACTTTATGGTTTTGAATAGTTATTTTAATAATAGAATGAGAATAAAACCTTTGGGTAAAAGCACTCCCTTTAGAACAGGAATTTGTACTGCAAATCCCAAAGCAGGGGTTTAGAGCTACAAAAATAATAAAAAGGGTTTTTGTAGAAATAATATTTTATAAAAAATATTTTTGGTGATTCACTCACAAGCACGCATACAAGCAATGTTAAACAAGACACTCATGGATCTACTTAAAAAGTTTTACTTTATACCAAATTTGAAAAGAAAACAGTGGTGGCAAAGTGGTGCAAAAACATGGTGTCACAGACCTATCCCTCTTACAAGAATCTCATCCCCGAGATTTTTAAGCTAGGTGCTAAAAAGGTAAGGAAACTCGGATCTAAGATAGTCTTCATGATCCCAGGTTGGTTCTGCCTCGGTGTGGTTGCTCCACTGGACCTTGAAGTATTTGATGGTGCGGCTTTGGGTACAACGTTCGGCTTCATCCAGGATGCAGATCGGACTCTTGCGATAAGTGAGGTCTGGCTGAAGATCGATGGCTTCATCATCGATGCTCTTGTAAGGATCCGAATGGTTTGGTGCCTTGAGGCACCTTCGGAGTTGCGACACATGGAAGATGTTGTGCACACCCAAACATTCTGGAGGCAGCTCTAACTGGTAGGCCACTTCTTCTCGCCTTGCGGTGACCTTGAAGGACCCAATGTACCTTGGTGCTAGCTTTCCCTTGACATGAAAGCACTTTATTCCCTTGAGCGGTGAGACGAGGAGATACATGTGGTCCCGAGGGCTGAGTTCCATCTCCCGGCGATGTGCATCCGCGTAGCTCTTTTGTCGCGACTTGGCAGCTTCCACATGTTGATGGACAAGCTGAACTTGCGCTTCGGCGTCACGGAGGATGTCTGGTCCAAAGATTAGTCTTTCACCAGTCTCAGACCAGTTGAGGGGTGTGCGGCATTTGCGGCTGTACAGTACCTCAAATCGTGCCCTCTGTAGACTGGACTGATAGCTATTTTTGTAAGAGAACTTAGCGAAGGGCAAACAATCCTTCCATTTGGTTTTGCATGCCAAGACACAAGCGCGGAGCTTATCCTCAAGCATCTGATTTACTCATTCCGTCTGCCCGTCGATCTGTGGGTGAAAGGCGATGCTGAAGGAGAGCTTGGTCACCAAGGCCTCCTGGAACTTCTTCCAGAATATTGAGGTGAACTGAGTGCCACGGTCAGACATGATCTCCTTTGGAATGCCATGAAGGCTCACAATATGTTTGATGTAGAGTCTGGCTAGTTTGTTGCCATCATATATGGTGCTGACAGGAATGAAGTGGGCTACCTTGGTCAGGTGATCCACAATAACCCAAATGGAGTCATGACTTCTGTTGGATGTAGGCGGACCCATAATGAAGTCCTATCCCACTTCCATTCAGGCACTTGGAGGGGCTGTAGAAGTCCAGCAGGCCGCTGGTGCTCAGCTTTGACTTTCTGGCATGTGTCGCACTTGGCACATACGAAGCTATTTCCCTCTTCATACCGTGCCATCAGAACCTTTCTCTGAGGTCTTGATACATCCTACTTCCACCATGGTGGATTGAATATCGTGTGTCGTGAGCTTCTTGCAAGATCAGGTTCTTGAGTTCAGCCTTATTGGGTACGCACATGCGGTTCCCAAACCACACAACTCCCTTCTAATCCACTCAGAATCGTGGGGCATTGCCTTCCTTGATCTTCTTCTTGATGCCTTTGATGCTCTAGTGTCCCTTCTGGGCTTCTTTAGCATCATCCATCAACGTGGGTTTATCTTTGAGGTTTGCCAGGAATCCTTGTTGGACTAGCTCCAACCCGAAACTTTCCAATTCTTCATATAGGGGAGGCAGCCTTTCCTTGATCATATCGTCCAAGGTGCAAGCCTTCCGGCTTAAGGCGTCTGCTACCACTTTGGCCTTACCCGGAGTGGTATTGAATGCTGAGGTCATAGTCTTTAATTAACTCCAACCATATTTGCTGCCTCATATGCAATTCCTTCTGGGTAAAGATATACTTCAGGTTCTTGTGGTCGGTGTATATCTTGCACTATTTCCTCAGAAGGTAATGCCGCCATGTCTTCAAGGCATGAACTACTGTTGCCAGCTTGAGGTCATGAGTGGTGTAGTTCTCCTCATGAGGGTGTAGTTGTCGTGACGGATTAGCCACGACCCTGCCGTATTGCATCAGAACGCCACCGAGCTTGGTCCTTGATCCATCGCAGTATATCACAAATTCTTTGTTGATATCCGGAGTGGCCAGTACTGGGGCGGTGGTCAACCTCTCCTTTAGTTCTTGGAAGATGGCTTCACACTCCTGCGTCCATTCAAACTTCTTGCCCTTCTTCAAGACCTGAGTCATTAGTCGGGTGATGCAGGAGAATCATTCCACGAACTTGCGGTAATATCCCACGAGTCCGGGGAAGCTTCTGGCATCCTTCACATCGATTGGCAACTCCCAATTCATTACCGTAGTAATCTTGATGGGGTCGACTAACAATCCATCTGCTGTGATGGTATGACCCAAGAATCGAACCTCGTGTAGCCAAAATTCGCATTTGCTGACCTTGGCAAAAACTTGGTGCTCTCAAAGTTTTTCCAACACCATCCTCAAGTGTTGTTCATGTTCTTCTTCGGATTTGGAGAAGATGAGTATGCCGTCGATGAATACACCAACAAAATTGTCCAGGTATTCCATGGAAACTTTGTTCATGAGATACATGAAGTAGGCTGGGGCATTGGTCAACCCAAATGACATGATCGCGCATTCGTACAGGCCGTACCTGGTCACAAATGTTGTCTTTGGCATGTCTTCAGGTCGAATTTTTAGTTGGTAGTATCGAGACCTGAGATCGATCTTGGAGAATACCTTGGCACCATTCAACTGGTCGAATAGGTCTTCAATCTTGGGGAGTGGATACTTGGTCTTAATCGTGACTTCATTGAGGGAACGGTAATCATCGTAGAGCCTGATAGTCCATCCTTCTTGGACATGAATAGAACAGGTGATCCCCAAGGAGAGGCACTAGGAGAAATGAATACTTTCCTGAGCTGCTCGGTGAGTTGCTTCTTCAATTCTGCCAATTCTTCAGATCCCATCGTATAAGGCTTCTTATAGATAGGTCTCGATCCAGGCATGAGATCAATGATGAACTCAATGTCTCGATCAGGAGGCATACCAAGCAGTTCATCAGGAAAGACGTCCGGGTACTCACATACTACTAGCACTTTATCCAACTCGTTTCCCGAAAGGCAGTTAACCTCAGGGGTTTGAGTGGATTTAGGCTCGGAGAGGTACTTGACTATGATCCCTTGATCGCTAGTCATGGTAGTAGCCCTCTTAGCACAGTCCAATATGCTCTGGTGCCTGGCTAACCAGTGCATACCAAGGATCATGTCCAAGCCTTGTGACTTAAGGCCGATGAGATCGGCTACGAAGTCTACCCCGTCAATGTTGATCCCAACTCCCCTACATCCTATACTGATCCTTAACACTGCACCCAGGGTTTGTAACTCCATGTGACCATTTAGGAGTGTAGGTTTCAAGACACTCTTCGTTGCAAACTTTTGAGTGACAAAAGAATGCGATGCACCACAATCAAACAGTACTGTTGCTGGAGTAGAGTTGATGAGGAACGTACCCAGTATGTAGTCCGGGTCTTCCTGGGATTCCTCTGCGGAGATATGATTCATGCATCCCCTGCTGTTGAAGTGCTGGTTGAGGGAAGCTTGATTCTTGTTTGGTGCTCCATGACCTTGTCCTTTATTTGGCGCATTGGGGCACGGTGCATCGGGCTTCTTATTGGGGCACTGCCTGGAGTAGTGTCCTGGTTGACCACACCCAAAGCAGGTGACCTGCCCAGGGTTGTTGGGCTTGCCCCCATTGTTGCTGCATGGAGGGTTGTATGCCGTCTTGGGGTTGGCATACTGCTGAGACAGGTAGCTTGGTCGTGGTGCATGAGTCTTGTTCTGCTGGTCTTGATAGTTAGGCCTTGCCGGGGCTGATTGCCACAGACGAGTCTTCTCGTGGCTGGAACCACCATTGCCCATGTCGGGTAACGTAGCATAAATTCAAAATTTTCCTACGCCATATTCAGATCTTCCTATGGAGAGACCAGCAACGAGAGAGGGGTGAGTGCATCTTCATACCTTTGAAGATTGCTAAGCGGAAGCGTTGCTAGAACGCGGTTGATGGAGTCGTACTCGCGTCGATTCAATTCGCGGTGTGATTCCGATCTAGTGCCGAACCACGGCACCTCCGCGTTCAACACACGTGCAGCCCGGTGACGTCTCCCGCACCTTGATCCAGCAAGGAGGAGGGAGAGGATGGGGAAGATCTCCGGCAGCACGACGACGTGGTGTCCATGGAGAGACCAGGTCTCCGGACAGCGCTTCCCCAAGCACCATGGGAGAGAAGGAAGGAGGGAAGCAGGGCTGTGCCGAGGGAGATGGAAAACAGTGTGCAAAACAGCCCCAAAACCCTCTCTATATATAGGAGGAGGGGAGGTGGGGGGGTGCCACCCCTAGGGTTCCCACTCTAGGTGGTGCGGCAACCCTCCTAGATGGGAGGTGCGGCGGCTAGGGCAGGGAGAGGGGGTGGCGCCCCCCTTTGTGGGCCTTAGGCCCACTAGAGCCTAGGGTTTCCCCTCCCTCCCTCTCTGGTGCACATGGGATGGGTGTGGGGGGAACACCAGCCCACCTCGGGGCAGGTTCCCTCCCGCACTTGGCCCATGTAGCCCTCTGGGGCTTGTGGCCCCTCCCGGTGGGCCTCCGGAACCCTTCCGGTGGTCCCGACACTTTGCTGGTGGTGCTCGAAACATTTCTGTCGTCCAAACCCATCCATCCTATATATCAATCTTTACCTCCGGACCATTCCGGAGCTCCACGTGACGTTCAGGATCTCATCCGGGACACTGAACATCCTTCGGTAACCTAGTATAACAATTCCCTATAACCCTAGCGTCATCGAACCTTAAATGTGTAGACCCTACGGGTTCGGGAGGCATGCAGACATGACCGAGACACTCTCCGACCAATAACCATCAGTGGGATCTGGATACCCATGGTGGCTCCCACATGTTCCATGATGATCTCATCGGATGAACAACGATGTCAAGGATTCAATCAATCCCGTAGGCAATTCCCTTTGTCTGTCGGTATAGAACTTGCCCGAGATTCGATCGTCGGTATGCCTATACCTTGTTCAATCTCGTTACCGGTAAGTCTCTTTACTTGTTCCATAGGATGTCATCCTGTGACTAACTCCTTAGTCACATTGAGCTTCTGATGATGTTCTACCGAGTGGGCCCACAGATACCTCTCCATCACACGGAGTGGCAAATCCTGATCTCAATTCGTACCAACCCAATAGACACTTTCAGAGGTACCCGTAGTGCACCTTTATAGTCACCCAGTTACGTTGTGACGTTTGATACACCCAAAGCACTCCTACGGTATCCGGGAGTTGCACAATCTCACGGTCGAAGGAAAAGACACTTCACATTAGAAAAGCTTTAGCATATGAACAATACGATCTAGTGCTATGCTTAGGATTGGGTCTTGTCCATCACATCATTCTCCCAATGATGTGATCCCTTTATCAATAACATCTAATGTCCATGATTAGGAAACCATGATCATCTATTGATTAATGAGCTAGCCAACAAGAGGCTTGATAGGGACACATTGTAATCTATTTATTCACACATGTATTACTGTTTCCTGTTAATACAATTATAGGATGAACAATAGACGATTATCATGAACAAGGAAATATGATAATAACCATTTTATTATTACCTCTACGGCATATTTCCAACAGTCTCCCGCTTGCACTAGAGTCAATAATCTTGTTACATTGTGATGTATCGAACACCCATAGCATTATGGTGTTGATCATGTTTTGCTCGAGGAAGATGTTTAGTCAACAGGTCTGCAATATTCAGATCCGTGTGCACTTTACAAATATCAATTACTCCACTCTGGACATGGTCCTGGATGGAGTTGTAGCGGCGTTTGTTGTGCTTGGTCTTCCGGTGAAACCTGGGCTCCTTGGCTATGGCAATGGCCCCAGTGTTATCACAGAAGAGTGTCATCGGACCCGACGCGCTTGGGACCACTCCAAGGTCGGTGATGAGCTCCTTCATCCAAATTTCTTCATGAGCTACTTCTGAAGCAGCTATGTACTCCGCTTCACATGTAGATGCTGCCACGCCTTCTTGCTTGCTGCTGCACCAGCTCACTGCCCCACCATTCAAAACATACACGTATCCGGTCTGTGACTTAGAGTCATCCGGATCTGTGTCAAAGCTAGCATCGACGTAACCCTTTACGACGATCTCTTCATCACCTCCTTAAACGAGAAACATCTACTTAGTCCCCTTCAGGTACTTAAGGATATTCTTGACCGCTGTCCAGTGTTCCATACCGGGATCACTTTGGTACCTCCCTACCAAACTTATGGCAAGGTTTATATCAGGTCTGGTACCCAGCATGGCATACATTAGAGAGCCCACGGCTGAAGCGTAGGGGATAGTACTCATCTTCTCTCTGTCTGCTGCCGTGGTCGGTGACTGAGTCATACTCAATCTCATACCTTGCAAAACTGGCAAGAACCCCTTCTTTGAGTTTTCCATATTGAACTTCTTCAATATCTTGTCAAGGTATGTACTTTGCGAAAGACCTATGAGGCGTCTCGATCTATCTCTATAGATCTTGATGCCTAATATGTATGCAGCTTCTCCGAGGTCCTTCATTGAAAAACTCTTGTTCAAATAGGCCTTTATGCTCTCCAATAACTCTATGTTATTCCCCATCAATAATATGTCATCCACATACAGTATGAGGAAAGCTACAGAGCTCCCACTCACTTTCTTGTACAGGCAGGCTTCTCCATAAACCTGTATGAACCCAAACACTTTAATCACCTCATTAAAGCGAATGTTCCAACTCCGAGATGCTTGCACCAGCCCATAGATGGAGCGCTGGAGCTTGCACCCTTTGTTAGCACCCTTAGGGTCGACAAAACCTTCTGGTTGCATCATATACAACTCTTCCTTAAGATTCCTGTTAAGGAACGCTGTTTTGACGTCCATTTGCCAAATTTCATAATCATGAAAAGCAACAATTGCTAACATGATTCGGACTAACTTCAGCTTCGCTACGGGAGAGAAAGTCTCCTCGTAGTCAACTCCATGAATTTTTCGAAAACCCTTTGCGACAAGTCGAGCTTTATAAACAGTCACATTTCCGTTTGCATCAGTCTTCTTCTTGAAGATCCATTTATTTTCTATGGCTCGCCGATCATCGGGCAAGTCCACCAAAGTCCATACTTTGTTCTCATACATGGATCCAATCTCGGATTTCATAGCCTCAAGCCATTTGTTGGAATCCGGGCCTGCCATTGCTTCTTCATAGTTCAAAGGTTCACCGTTGTCTAACAACATGATTTCCATCACAGGGTTGTCGTACCACTCTGGTGCGGAACGTACCCTTGTGGACCTTCGTGGTTCAGTAGCAACTTGATCCGAAGCTTCATGATTATCATCATTAACTTCCTCTTCAGTTGGCGTAGGCGCCACAAGAACAATTTCCCGTGATGCGCTACTTTCTGGTTCGAGAGGGGGTGTAATTACCTCATCAAGTTCTACTTTCCTCCCACTTACTTCTTTCGAGAGAAACTCTTTCTCTAGAAAGGATCCGTTTTTGGCAACAAAGGTTTTACCTTCGGATCTAAGATAGAAGGTATACCCAATAGTTTCCTTAGGGTATCCTATGAATACACATTTCTCCGCTTTGGGTTCGAGCTTCTCTCGTTGAAGTTTCTTCACATAAGCATCGCAGCCCCAAACTTTAAGAAACGACAGCTTAGGTTTCTTGCCAAACCATAGTTCATATGGTGTCGTCTCAATGGATTTAGATGGTGCCCTATTTAAAGTGAATGCTGCAGTTTCTAATGTGTATCCCCAAAATGATAGTGGTAAAGTCGGTAAGAGACATCATAGATCGTGCCATATCTAATAAAGTGCGATTACGATGTTCAGACACTCCATTGCGTTGCGGTGTTCCAGGCGGCGTCAGTTGTGAAACGATTCGACACTTCCTTAGGTGTGTGCCAAACTCGTGACTCAAATATTCTCCTCCATGATCAGATCGTAGAAAATTAATTTTTCTGTCATGTTGATTCTCAACCTCACTCTGAAATTCCTTGAACTTTTCAAACGTCTGAGATTTGTGCTTCATCAAGTAGATATACCCATACCTACTCAAATCATCGGTGAGAGTGAGAACATAACGGTAGCCACCGTGAGCTTCAACGTTCATTGGACCACACACATCAGTATGTATTATTTCAAATAAGTCCGTCGCTCTCTCCAATATTCCTGAGAATGGAGTCTTAGTCATCTTGCCCATGAGGCACGGTTGGCATGTGTCAAATGATTCAAAGTCAAGAGACTCTAATAGTCCATCAGTATGGAGCTTCTTCATGCGCTTAACACTGATATGACCAAGGCGGAAGTGCCACAAGTATGTGGGACTATCATTATCAACTTTACATCTTTTGGTACTCACACTATGAATATGTGTAACATCACGATCGAGATTTATCAAGAATAAACCATTCACCAACGGAGCATGACCATGAAACATATCACTCATATAAATAGAACAACCATTATTCTCTGACTTAAATGAGTAGCCGTCTTGCATTAAGAAAGACCCTGATATAGTATTCATGCTCAAAGCTGGTACTAAATAACAATTATTAAGGTTTAAAACTAATCCCGACTGTAGATGTAGAGGCAGCGTGCCGACGGCGATCACATCGACCTTGGAGCCATTTCCGACGCGCATCGTCACCTCGTCCTTGGCCAGTCTCCGCTTATTCCGCAGTTCCTGCTTTGAGTTGCAAATGTGAGCAACAACGCCGGTATCAAATACCAAGGAGCTACTACGAGCATTGGTAAGGTACACATCAATAACATGTATATCATATATACCTTTAACGTTGCCGGCCTTCTTGTCCGCTAAGTACTTGGGGCAGTTCCACTTCCAGTGACCTTTTACCTTGCAATAGAAGCACTCAGTCTCAGGCTTGGGTCCATTCTTTTTCTTCTTCCCGGTATCTGGCTTACCGGGTGCGGCAACGGCTTTGCCGTCTTTCTTGAAGTTCTTCTTACCCTTGCCTTTCTTGAAACTGGTGGTCTTATTGACCATCAACACTTGATGCTCTTTCTTGATTTCTACTTCTACAGACTTGAGCATCGAGTACAACACGGGAATGGTCTTCTCCATCCCTTGCATGTTGTAGTTCAGCACAAAACCGTTGTAGCTTGGTGGGAGAGACTGGAGGATTCTGTCAATTATAGTGTCATTCGGAAGTTCGACTCCAAGTGAAGTCAGACAACCGTGTAACCCAGACATTTTGAGTATGTGCTCACTGACAGAACTGTTCTCCTCCATCTTACAGCTAAAGAACTTGTCAGAGACTTCACATCTCTCGACACGGGCATGAGCTTGAAAAACTAGTTTTAGCTCTTGGAACATCTGATATGCACCGTGTTGCTCAAAACACCTTTGGAGCCCCGTATCCAAACTGTATAACATCCCACACCTAACCACAGAGTAGTCATCACTCCACGTTTGCCAGACGTTCAAAATGTCCTAGGCTGCTGCAGGAGCAGGAGGGTCACCTAGCGGCGCATCAAGGATATAAGCCTTTTTAGATGCTTCAAGGATGAGCTTCAAGTTGCGGACCCAGTCCGCATAGTTGCTACCATCATCTTTTAGCTTGTTTTTCTCTAGGAATGCGTTGAAATTGAGGTTGACGTTGGCCATCTACAGTATTTATGAAGACAACTTTTAGACTAAGTTCATGACAATTAAGTTCATTTAATCAAATTAAGTATGAACTCCCACTTAAATCGACATCCCTCTAGTCATCTAAGTGATACATGATCCATGTTGACTAATCCGTGTCCGATCATCACGTGAGACGGACTACTCGTCATGGTGAGCAACTTCATGCTGATCGTATTCAACCATACGACTCATGTTCGCCCTTCCGGTCTCTTGTATTCGAGGTCATGTCTGTACATTCTAAGCTCGCCGAGTCAACCCAAGTGTTTTACGTGTGTAAATCTGGCTTACACCCGTTGTATGCGAACGTTAGAATCTATCACACCCGATCATCACGTGGTGCTTCGAGAAAACGATCCTTCACAATGGTGCACACTTAGGGGAATACGTTCTTGAAATTTTTAAGAGGGATCATCTTATTATGATACCGTCGTTCTAAGCAATAAGATGAAAAACATGCTAAACATCACATGCAATAATATGGTGACATGATATGGCCATTATCATCTTTGCTCTTTCGATCTCCATCTTCAGGCATCGCATGATCATCATTGTCACCAGCGTGACACCATGATCTCCATCATCGTGTCTCTGTGAAGTCGTCACGCCAACTACTACTACCACTACTACTATATCTAACCGTTAGCAATGAAGTAAAAGTAGTAAACACATGGCGTTGCATCTCATACAATAAATTAAGACAACTCTTATGGCTCCTGCCGGTTTTCATACTCATCGACATGCAAGCCGTGAATCCTATTACAATAACATGATCATCTCATACATCACACATGCAACATCACAACTTTGTCCATATCACATCACATGTCAAACCCTGCAAAAACAAGTTAGACGTCCTCTAACTGTTGTTGCAAGTTTTACGTGGCTGATTAGGGTTTCTAGCAAGAACGCCTTCTTACCTACGTGACAGCCACAACGATGATATGCCAAAGCTATTTACCCTTCATAAGGACCCTTTTCATCAAATCCTATCCGACTAGAGTGGGAGAGGCAGACACCCACTAGCCACCTTTATGCACGGTGTGCATGTCTGTCGGTGGAACCTGTCTCACGTAAGCGTACGTGTAAGGTCAGTCCGGGCCGTTTCATACCACAATACCGCTGGAAAAGAATAAGACTACTAGCGGCAAGCAATAGACAAATCATCCCCCACAACCTTTTGTGTTCTACTCGTGCATAGAATCTACACATAGAAAACCTGGCTCGGATGCCACCGTTGGGTAATGTAGCATAAATTCAAAATTTTCCTACGCCATATTCAGATCTTCCTATGGAGAGACCAGCAACGAGAGAGGGGTGAGTGCATCTTCATACCTTTGAAGATCGCTAAGCGGAAGCATTGCTAGAACGCGGTTGAAGGAGTCGTACTCGCGGCGATTAAGATCGCGGTGTGATTTCGATCTAGTGCCGAACCAGGGCACCTCAGCGTTCAACACACGTGCAGCCTAGTGACGTCTCCTGCACCTTGATCCAGCAAGGAGGAGGGAGAGGTTGGGGAAGATCTCCGGCAGCACGATGGCGTTGTGTCGATGGAGAGACGAGGTCTCCCGGCAGGGCTTCGCCAAGCACCGTGGGAGAGAAGGAAGGAGGGAAGCAGGGCTGCGCAGAGGGAGATGGAAAACTGTGTGCAAAACAACCCCAAAGCCCTCTCTATATATAGGAGGAGGGGAGGGGGGGTGCCACCCCTAGGGTTCCCACCCTAGGTGGTGCGGCAGCCCTCCTAGATGGGAGGTGCGGCGGCCAGGGTAGGGAGAGGGGGTGGCGCACCCCTAGGTGGGCCTTAGGCCCACCAGCGCCTAGGGTTTCCCCTCCCTCCCTCTTTGGTGCACATGGGCTGGGTGTGGGGGGCACACCAGCCCACCTAGGGGCTGGTTCCCTCCCGCACTTGGCCCATGTAGCCCTCCGGGGCTTGTGGCCCCTCCCGGTGGGCCTCCGGAACCCTTCCGGTGGTCCCGACACTTTGTCGGTGGTGCCCGAAACATTTCCGGCGTCCAAACCCATCCATCCTATATATCAATCTTTACCTTCGGACCATTCCGTAGCTCCTCATGACGTCCGAGATCTCATCCGGGACTCCTAACATCCTTCGGTAACCTCGTATAACAATTCCCTATAACCCTAGGTCATCGAACCTTAAGTGTGTAGACCCTACGGGTTTGGGAGGCATGCAAACATGACCGAGACACTCTCCTGCCAATAACCATCAGCGGGATCTGGATACCCATGGTGGCTCCACAAGTTCTACGATGATCTCATCATATGAACCACGATGTCAAGGATTCAATCAATCCCGTATACAATTCCCTCTGTCCGTCGGTATAGAACTTGCCCGAGATTCGATCATCGGTATGCCTATACCTTGTTCAATCTCATTACAGGTAAGTCTTTTTACTCATTCCGTAGCACGTCATCCTGTGACTAACTCCTTAGTCACATTGAGCTCATGATGATGTTCTACCGAGTGGGCCCAGAGATACGTCTCCGTCACACGGAGTGATAAATCCCGATCTCGATTCGTACCAACCCAACAGACACTTTCATAGGTACCCGTAGTGCACCTTTATAGTCACCCAGTTATGTTGTGACGTTTGATACACCCAAAGCACTCCTACGGTATCCGGGAGTTGCGCAATCTCATGGTCGAAGGAAAAGACACTTGACATTAGAAAAGCTTTAGCATACGAACAATACGATCTAGTGCTATGCTTAGGATTGGGAATTGTCCATCACATCATTCTCCCAATGATGTGATCCTGTTATCAATAACATCTAATGTACATGATCAGGAAACCATGATTATCTATTGATTAACGAGCTAGCCAACTAGAGGCTTGCTAGGGACACATTGTAATCTATTTATTCACACATGTATTACTGTTTCCTGTTAATACAATTATAGGATGAACAATAGACGATTATCATGAACAAGGAAATATGATAATAACCATTTTATTATTGCCTCTAGGGCATATTTCCAACAGCCCATCATCTTGCGCTTGCGAGTGTCATCCATAGCACGACGCTTGTCTTCAAGAATGAGAGCCTTATTCACCAGATCAAAGAAGGTCCCGCAGTCACAAACAACAAGTTGGTATTGCAGCGACTGCTGAAGCCCTTCCATGAAGCGCTCCACCTTAGCGGCCTAAGTGCTGACATCATCAGGCGCATACGTCGAAAAGAGGTTAAACTTTTTCACGTATTCCTTGACTGTGCCACTGCCTTGATTTCGGAATTCCGCTTCTTGATTGTCATCATCCCTCGGGGATGTGGGCAGGACGGAATCCATCCTTGAAAGCGGTCCAGGTGATGGCCAGTTCACCTCGCATGATCTTGAACCCGTCCCGCCATGCTCTGGCGGTGCCCTAGAGACAGTGAGAGTCATACAGAACCTTTTCACGGTCACTGATGCAGTTGACCAACACAAGGGGGTCCTCAATTGTGCGGATCCAATCATCGGCATCCAGGGGCTTAGTTGTCTTAGTGAATATTGGAGGAGTTGTCCTCATGAACTCCGACAGAGTGGAACGTCCATAGCCATTTCCGCCCTGTTGTAGGTTTTTCACCAAGACCTGAGCTAACTGCTCGATAGCAGCGTTGTTGGCTTGGCGTTCCTCTCGGAGAGCCTGGAGGAACTAAGCCAAGGTCAGGTTCGCCAGAGGAGGTGGTGGCGGGGGAATGTCGCCTTGTGGCTGCTCCTAGTAAACTCCGGCTTGGGTAGACCCGCCGGTCCCTGGCTGCTGGCTAGACTCGCCAGTGCATGTGTGGCCAAAAGTACTGGTGCGAGTAGTAGTCACCATCCTTTTTGGAGCAGTCAAGTCAATATCCCGAAATGGTCGAGTGCAATGCATAAGGGAGAAACGTGCCTATATAAGGGGGTTTGGGTATGGTGCAAGTGTGTAAAACAAGAAGGGTCAAAAACCCTATGCAATTTCATTAAACAAGATAGGTGATGTAGCCGTTTACATGTTGCCTAAGGCAAAAATGTGGTTTGCATTGACACGCGAACATAAAAGTACACAACAGGCGCACATGGTTTCATATGAACCATTACACGGACTCGACTTCGCATGGAGACTCCTAGTTTGTCCTATCTCATGGTCCTTGAACTTAAGAGGCGTATTTCTTGGTATCGTACTCAAGCTCCTGATTGTTTTCTTCTTTGTCGTCATCTGTGTGGGCATCATCTCCCGTCAAGGGTGTGGGGGAAGGAAGAGGTTCATCACGATGGTGCTTTGTCGGAGAAGCGGTGAAGAGATCCCTATACTCCTTGGTGGACATGTGATGACTCAGAATAAGGGTGACCTTCAGTGGTGGTCTCCCTCCTCTGTATGCGACAGCAGACTGTCCTCCGAGTGCTCCATCCTTCTTGATCTTGTTCTTCTTCATCTTTTCTTGACGGAGTAGCTCTTGGACATGATCAAGTTCTTGAGGAAGCATCAGTGACTCCTTGATCAGGTTGTGAGCGAGGCCATCTGTAGAGAGGTTGTAGTAGGTCTGGAACTTGAGCGGCATTCCCTCCTCCGGGGATGGGGTTAACGTCCAACTCGTGCCAACTTTATCCTTCGCAAAAGGCAAGTGACGGGTAGCCGGGTCATTGGCCATCTCGGGGAGGATGTCGTGAAGGTAAATGAGTGCCTTTCGTGCAACCGTCTCAACTGCCAACATTAGAGTCTCCATCCGCGGCTCCTCAAAGAGTCAGCTAGTAAGAGAGTCATTTGCCTTCACAACCACATCCAAGTGGTATTCCGTTGTTGTGGCATTCATCCAGTGCTTGTGGTAGAGATAAAATGGCATTTGGCATACTCGACACTTCTCCAAGTTGTCCTCAAGAAGTTGGGGAAATCTGAATTCCAAAAGAGTCTCAGGTACGATGACCATCTACAAGGTTTTGGGATAGGTGTTAGCAAGTTCTGAATGTATAGGAAAAGCGGTAAGGCTGTATAAAACCCTAAGTGTAAGGTCTATGTGTGCTATTCATGCCAGCAAACATCCATGCTACATAAGGCTTCCTATAGGCATGATGGCTCTAATACCAGCTCTCTGGGCACCCCGACTTACGATTCAAGATCCGGAATGAACGTGTACAGTGATCGTAGAGATCAATGCTCACTGAACACACAAATACTAAGTAACAAGAGTCTTACATCCATAAATAATGGATGATATAGGTAAGGACCATTATGGTCAAGTCTTACATAGATAGGGCCTTGAGGGCCAATTACACCAGCTCAACTAATAGTGAAAATCTGGGTAGGTAACGTGAACCCATACCATCAGCCTTAACCAACAGGCATTCTGACTGGGAAGCATCTTGGATCGCGTGTCCATCTCCGACGATGAATTATTCTCCATACTCCGGTTCTTCCTTGTCTGGTCAAATCAAATAACTAGTGGCAAGCCAATGAGTACATTGAATGTACTCGCAAGCAACCCATGATGTGGAACAAGGTATAATGCAATATGGTATATCTCTGGTATGCAATCTTTGCGAAATGCAGGTGTTTCTTTAAATGTAGATCATGGTCAAATGTAAGTATATTCATGCACCATAAGGTTGATGGTAGTCATAAAAACAGTTTACAAATATCAACATATCTGTCGAGGGTTGAACACATCAGGTTCACCCTTCATGCTATGTCCCCGGACTCAACAATATCATCTTTCTTAACCTCACACACACTCACAATTGGTTTATGCGGGAATGACTGGACGTAGTTTAAGAAGGATTACCCAACTATCCTTGACTATGGATACAACTATTTGAATAGTTTTACACTCTACACAGGTTGCGCATTGTACACACGAGATCTGGGAAACTTCCGTGTCATCCACAACTCGCGGTATATAACATATCCGAGGTAAGTACCCAATCATTGCCTTTCCCCTGGCAACACTAGACAAAGAGTGCACTTCATTGGTACCCAGCCCACATGATGTACGTCTTACGAGCACCAACTCTAGATCGTATCATCCATGCAGGGACCAATGGTGTGCCCGACACATGTAAAAACATCATAGTTGCCCTACTTGGCCCGACCCCGACATGAGAGTGACCATATCACTTCCGCCACTAGTAATGTAGCTCTTTGCTAGCACCGACCAAAGTAATCAACAAAGCCCCGTCCCATAAAGGGGTATCGTGGTCACACATGTAAGGTTGGGACGGTCGACATATCATAAATCTAATCCCATTCCCGAAACCACTCACACAAAACATTTCCTGGTACACCACTTCTTTCTCAAGTGGTCATCCATCTCAACACCATCACCCTCGGGTATTAGTGGCACTCGACGGGGTATTCGAAAAGTATTTGTAATCATCTCTATGTTACCATCACCATGCATATGCTCACCCTATCTGTAACACTACTATCTACTTGTCAACTTTTCATCAGCATGACCTTCATAGATGGTAAGGTCATGCTCTAATGCAAGTGCTCCAAAGGAGCCATCGGTAACACCATACCGAGGGTTAACTGATCAATCATGATCAAATGCAACGGAATAAAGTAATCAACATGGCATGCATAAAATATTTTCTCAAACATGGTCAAAGGGTTGCTTGCCTTCATCAGCTAGGTATCGGGGTCTTCGAGGTCTTCAGGTCCAAGTCCTTCATCAAATGCATGATCTATCGTTGTAATATTATTAATAATAAGAAGAATCACAACCAAAAATAGAGCACAAACTCACATCTAAAATGTTACCGTATTCTGTAAAATTCTAACATTAATTCTAAAAATATTTGTTTCTCGTTTTGGAATGGAAAACTATTTTTAAAAGTCTTTTTATCACACACAAAAATACTGAAAATAATTTTTAATTCAAAACTGTGTATAAAAGTTTTTATAAAAATTGCACAACCAATATTATTAATTACTACATAATTTTTCCAGAATTATGGTGGAAAAAGAATTGAATTTTAATGAATATTTAACCCTATTGAAAATTATTTTGAAAAACCAAAAAAGAATAAAGAAAAGGGCCTGCTTACTGGCAAGGCTTGGCCAGCGGTTTGGCCGGCCCAATTAGCCAGCCAGCCCAGGCGCATGCGCCGTTAGGTTCAAGCCTGACACGCGGTGCCCTACGGCCAATGATAGAGAGGAGAGAAGAAGAGCGATATGCTACTGACAGGTGGGGCCCTCTTGTCGGGGTCGACTCCTACCTCAAGACAGAGGGGAGGGGGAGCTCACTGGTGGTGTTAAGGACGAGCAAGTGAGGGAATGGACTCCTCGCACTCCCGCCTATCGACTGAGGGTTTAACGAGCGTCGATGGTGGCCCCAGTCACCGGCGACGAAGAAGCGGTGGTGGATCCTTTTGGGAAGTTGTTGATAAGGTCGGGGAAGAGCTGGAGGAGGACCAGGAAGTTCTTGCGGTCACATGGGAGGTGGAAGGAGCTCCGGAGCGTGCCTGTGTCCCGAGATCAACGAAGCTCCGATGCGGTGGCTCCTCGGTTGATATCGAGCAGCGGTGCTCATTCAGCTCAAGGGGGCGCTACAGGTGGTCGATTGGAGGTTAGAGAGGGGTACTTGAGGTGCGGGGAGAGCTGGGGGGCTTTATATAGGTGGGAGGTGATCCACCGAAGGGTGGTGCACCGGTGTTGCCGCTGAAGTGTCCAGAGGGGGAGAGAGAGAGTTTGGGAGCAAGCCCGTGGTTTTCCGGACGTGGTTTTAGACTACGAGGATTCTTCAGGAGGAGTGGGGGCAGGCTCGTGGCGCTTCGAGGTTGCGGAGCTCTTCTAGCCGGTTCAGGCCCCCATGGGCACGTGTCGCCTGGTGCAGAGGAGAGGGGGAACAGAGGGGCCTGACGCTGCGCTGGACTCGGTCAACGATATGGTCAAAGAGGGGCAATGGGAGGGGGTGGAACTAGCCGTGGTTGGCCTCCCTATTCTGGGGTGCTCCCTGTAGCACGTCCAGAGCGCAACTTTGGCTTGCCACGGCATGCTGGCATGCTCTGGCGCGTTTGGCCATGTCTAGGAGAGTGTGGTGGTGTGGTAGATGCCCTCTAAGCTGCCTGGAGTCAAGGGGAATCAAGCTGGTCAAAAGGTGGAGTGATAAATAGATGTTGTCAGCATTGATTCAGTGGGTTAATTGGAGATTTTGGCTCCCTCTTCTTGAATTCATGCTGGATCTTTCAACTGCAGTTGTGGGGAGGCCTAGGCAACCTGTGATACAAGTTTGGAGTGAAGGGAGTAACTGTTGGGGGGTGCTAGTTGCTAGTTGTCCAAACTGGCGGAAGGTGTTTGATGCTGGTTTGGGGGAGTTAACCTACTCCAATGGCTTTGATAGTTAATAGTATTGGATGGTGTACATAAATAGGAGGTTTTACCAAATTTGAGCTCAATTGAACAAGTTTGACTATGTAAACTTGAAAACACCCACAATTAGGCAGATTTGCAATTTGTTGAGAAAATGTGGTCAAATAAATGCCCACAAATCCAACTCTTGGCATGACCTCCTTATTTGGGGTACTCAGCACTCCTGCAAAGTTTGAGACCAATTGGACAAACTTGGTAATGTGGAGTTGATCCAACTTGGTTCTAGACAGGAAGGGTTTCTGGATTATTTGGTGAACCAAACCATCGTGAATGGAGGTGTAACTTGGTATGATCACCAAATATAGCATCTGGGACATGCTGGAATTTTCTTAGAATTTATTGAGAATATTTCCTTTGGAAATATTTCGAAAGGTCAAGATAGACAAAAATGGTCTACAAGGGTTTAGTCCGATATTTTGAACATAACAAGGGGTTGAAACTCTTATGTATAGAAAATATATGTCCTTAGAATCTTCCAAAATTTTATCAGATTTTTCTAATGTAGAAAAACAATTTTTCACCAAGAAATACCATTTCTCGCCTTAGAATAGGGCAAAGAAATAAAATAGAAAAATGACTATAAAAATAATTACTTTATGGTTTTGAAGAGTTATTTTAATAATAGAATCAGAAGAAAACCTTTTGATAAAAGCACTCACTTTAGATCGGTGACTTGTAGTGCAAATCCCAAAGCAGGGGTTTAGAGCTACAAAAATAATAAAAAGGGTGTTTGTATAAATAATATTTTATAAAAAATTATTTTTGTTGGTCCACTCACAAGCACACATACAATAAATGGCAAACAAGACACTCATGGCTCTACTTGAAAAGTTTTAGTTTATACCTAATTTGAAAAGAAAACACTGGTGGCAAAGTGGTGCAAAAACAGGGTGTGACAGATAGAACGAAATGACGAAGATTCGAAGGAAAAGGAAACCGGAAATCCAATGTATTGTCTCTTGACTTGCCTTGTTGAGTTTGGAGTCTTCAGAAGTTCGGTTATAGTTTTTTTCTCGTCGGATAGTCGGACGAAATCCTGTACATATATGCCTACCTACATATACATACCTAGGAGGGCCCCATGACTTTTGGGTGCCCGAGGCGGTGCCCCATTCTCCCCCAGGGTAGGCCCTACAAATAACACAGCTAGCCATTACACTTTGGGTTTTATGCAACGTTACAACTTTCCTATACCATTCAGACCCCTTTATTGACACCTCTCCCAAAACCTTGTAGATGGCCGTCGTACCCAATACGCTCCTTGAGTCCGTCTTTCCCCTCCTCCTGGAGGACAGCCTGGAGACGTGTCAAGTGCGTCGATAACCATTTTACCTACACAAGCACTGGGTCAATGACATCACAAAGGAGTACCACGTGGATGTGGATGTGGTCGTGAAGGCAAATGACTCTCCGACTAGTTGGTTCTTTGAAGGGCCACAAATGGAGACTCTCGTATTGGTTGTTGAGACGGCGGCGCAAAGGCACTTATCCATCTTTGCGCCATCCTTCCTGAGATGGCCGACGAACCGGATACCCACCACTTGCCTTTTGTTAAGGACGAGGTTAGCGGTAGTTTGACATTGGCCCCATCCCCAGAGGAAGGATAACCGCTTATGTTCCAGAGCTACTTCAGCCTCTCTGCCGACTGTCCGACTCATAACCTGATCAAGGAGTCAGTGAAGCTCCGCCAAGAACTCCATCATGTCCGCGAACTACTGAATCAAGCGAATATGAAGACGAGCAGGATCAAGAAGGATGGAGCCTCCAACTGATAGCCTTCTATCACATATAGAGGAGTAGTACCACCACTTCAGGTCACCCCATTCACGGTTGTCGTATGAGTGCCCGGGAATATAGAGACCTCTTCACCTTTCCACCAACGAAACGTTGTCGGGATGGACTTTCTCATTCCTTCGCACCCTCGACAGGAGAAGATGCCCGCACAGGTGAAAATCAAGAGGAAGATCCACATGAGCGCGAGTTCGAGACCGAGCACTCCGCTACTTAAGTCCTAGGACTCTAGAGTACGTTAAGAACTCCCGTGCAAAGTCGAGTCCGTGTAATGGTTTAGATGAAACTATGAGTGCTTGTTGTATGCTTTCTGTTTGTGTCTTGATGCAAGCCGCGCTTTGCTTTAGGCAGCATGTAGGCGGCTAAATCACCTATCTTACTTAATAAAGTCGCATTGGGTCCTTCGACCCTTTTGTTTGACACACTTGCATCATACCAACCCCCCCTTATATAGGCGTGTTTCTCCCTTATGTTGCTCACTCGTCCATTCCAGTATATTGAGTTGGCTGCTCCAAATAGGATGATGACTACTACCCGCACCAGTACTTTTTACCACCCCAGCACCGGCGACTCTAGCCAGCACCCAGGTTCCGGTGAGACTACTCAAGCTGGAGCTCACCAGGAGCAGCCACATGGCGACATGAGAAAACCAAGCCTCTGGATGTCGATGACTAGATACGCACCATCGAGGACCTCCTCGTTCTGTATGCCACTCGCTGTCTCGAGGGCACCGCTAGGGCTTGGTGGGATGGATTCAAGATCATCCAGGGCGAGCGTGTTATCACCAAGACTGCCTTCAAGGAAGGATTCTGTGCTGCCCACATTCCCCCTGGGATGATGGCTATCAAGAAGCGGGAGTTCCCTGCGCTGAAGCAAGACAGTGGCTCAGTCAAGGAATACTTGCAAAAGTTTAAACTCTTATCGAGGTATGCATTTGATAATGTCAGCATTGAGGCCGCAAAAGTGGAGCGCTTCATGGAAGGACTTCAGAAGTCGCTGCAATACCAGCTTGTTGTGTGTGAATGGCGTACCTTTTGTGATCTCGTGAATAAGGCTCTCGTGCTTGAAGAAAAGCGTCGTACTATGGAAGACACTCGCAAGCGCAAGCTGATTGGCAGCAGTGGTTCTAGCAACCAGAAGGCTCGTTCGTGGTAGTCAGCCCCGGCAAGGCGTAACTATCAGCACCAGCACCACACGGCTCGTGTACCTTGACCAAGCTACCAGCCTCAGCCGTAAGCCAACCCCAAGCCGGCATACAACCCTCCCAGCAACAAAAATGGGGGTAAGCCCAACAACGCCGGGTATGTCACCTTCTTTGGGTGTGGCTAGCCTGGGTACTTCTCAAGGCAGTGCCCCAATAAGAAGCCCAATGCAGCGCGTCTAGTGCGCCCAATCAAGGACAAGGTCATGGAGCACCAAACAAGAACCAAGCTCCCCACAACCCGCACTTCAACAGCAGGGGACGCATGAATCACGTCTCCGTAGAGGAAGCCCAGGAAGACCCGGGCTGCATACCGGGTACATTCGTCATCAACTCAACTCCAGCAATAATATTGTTTGATTGTGGAGCCTCACATTCTTTTGTCACCAAAAATATTTGCCATGAAGAGTTGCTTGAAATCTACATTCCTAAATGGTCAAATGGTTGTACAAACACACGGTGCAGTATTAAAGACCAATATAGGGTGTGGGGGAGTTGGACTCAATATTAACGGGATAGGCTTCGTCGCAGACCTCATCATCCTTAAGTCGCAAGGCTTGGACGTGATCCTTGGTATGTATTGGTTAGCCAAGCACCAAAGCATATTGGACTGTGCCAACAGATCCATTACCATGACCAGTGATCAAGGAGACGAAGTCAAGTATAATATTAAACCTGCCTCCACCCTAGCCCCTCAGCTTAACTACCTTACGGGGATCCAGTTGGATCAGGTGCCGGCGGAATGCGAGTACGTGGATGTCTTTCCTGATGAACTGCCCGGGATGCCTCCCGACCGAGACATCGAGTTCATCATTGAGCTCATGCCCGGATCGAGACCTATTTATAAGAAGCAATATAGAATGGGATCAGAGATTGGACGTGAAGACCTGTTTGATCAGTTGAGGATGGTATTAGATAAACTTCGAGAGCACCAACTCTACGCCAAGTTCAGCAAATGTGAATTTTGGCTACACGAAGTCAGATTCTTGGGTCATACCATGACGACAGATGGGTTGGCAGTCGACCCCACCAAAATTACTACAGTAACAAAGTGGAGTTCACCAAACCAATGTGAAGGAAGTCAGGAGCTTCCTCGGACTCATGGGATATTATCGCAAGTTCATAGAAGGATTCTCCAGCATCCCCCGAGCAATGACTCAACTCTTGAAGAAGGGCAAGAAGTTCAAATGGACGCAGAAGTGCGAAGAAAGCTTCCAAGAGCTGAAGAAGAGGTTGACAACCGCCCAGTATTTGCCACTCCTGATATTAACAAGGAGTTTGTGATATACTGAGATGCAGCAAGGACCGGGCTCGGTGGTGTCCTGATGCAAGGCACCAGAGTCGTGGCTTATTTTTTGCAGCAGATATGCCCTCATGAGGAGAACTACGCCACTCACGACCTCGAGATGGCGGCAGTGGTTTATTCCTTAATGACATGGCAACATTTCCTTCTGGGCAAGCGATGTGTGATATACACTAACCACAAGAGTTTGAATTATATTTTCACTCAGAAGGAATTGAATAACAAAGTTCTGGCTCCTTTGGTAGGGTCATTGTTTATTTTCAGGCTCCTCCAGCCACTTTTAGTAGATGTATGTACTCAGACATGTTGTGCTTCTTCTTGGTGCTTGTATGACATGAGAGTTGGGTCATGTGACCCCTGAATGCTATATCACACTATGTTAACTCGTATGAGTCCTTAATAAATGCTTGAGTCATAGATTTGTGTTGTGATGCCATGTTGTATCTACACATATCGTGCATCTTGTGTGTATGTTTTGAAATGCATTGTATGTGTGGGATTCGACACCTAGTTGTATCCCTTTAGTAGCCTTCTTTACGGGGAAATGCATCTTTGTGCCCACTGAGCCTTGGGAGCTTGCTACTGCTCCGGACACATTGATTGACTGGCATGTATCCTTGTTTGCTCCTCTGTCTATCCCTATGGGGAAATGGCAGGCGGTGTAATGGAGTCCTTGTAGCTTGCTACGAGTCGTCTACACATGCTGATGACCAACACCTACATTGCTTGGTTACGTATGCATGTCCCTGTACGGTGGTGCCGCTTGGGTCTATAACTAGTCATGTCAACCCGGATTCTCTAACATATGATTGCTAGTGACACATTCATATACATGAGCCAGAAGATGCAAATGGTCCCGGCCAAGGTAAGATCACAGTAGTGGAGTTTACCGTGTGTGAGGCCGCAAAGTGATGTGATGTGTTACATGCTCGATTTATATGGCTTAGGATCGGGGTCCCGACAAAGTTGGTATAAGAGCACTATCATGGCAGAAGTTCTTTGTCAGTTAAATGATCATAATAATGTGCTCTTGACGAGTTCTCTATTCCATATTGAGACTCTCCCAATCCTTCCTTTCTGCATGGGTTATTCGGAAGAATTATGTTGAACTTGATCGACATGCTAATCTATGTATCTACAACTCATAAAAATCATGTGCTCTTGAGTTGCCCCTCACTCGTGTTCATCGATGCCTACGATTCTTGTGGTTTGTCGAGCCGTTCTATTTCAGAATGATTGGGAAAAGCAACTCGAGTATCTCATCCATTTCTTGGATTGGGTCAAAGTAGTTGTATTCCATAGATCAAAATGCCAATCCAGTTTTTCATAGTTCTATACTGAAGTATTACCCTCATCTTGGCATGGTTATCATGAGAATTGCAGTCCCTTTTATGACTTCCTGCTACAGTGATACTTCTCACCATCATTATTCATTTCTCGATCCCCATGTTGGCTGTGACCGGAATATCGACAAGTGAACCGTGATGTGTGAAATCAATATTTCTAGCAACCCTATTGCTTGGAAGTAAATGGACAATAACCTCATTCTTAGTGTGTTGGTTATTAAATCATCATTCTGAAGATTGATCGTGCTACCTAGTCCATCTTTCATGGTCCACCCTTCGATCAATGAGTTAGGATTGTGTCAATACTTCGCTCTTTTGATCATATCATCTTGCCCTCAAAAGCAAGATTGTTCTCAAGCTTAATAACATATCGATGGTTCATGATTTTTTCGAATATATTTTCGGAAGTATTACCAGGTTGTTCCCCTAGCCCTTATATTGAGCTCGTTGTCAAGTAGGTTTTCCTATAAACCATCCGTTCTCCAAGAGTCTGTGTTGGATACCTCTGAGCTAGTTGGTTAAGCTAAACAACAACTTGGAGAGTTGGAAGATAAAATTCTTGCCTAACTAGTTCATACCAAAGGGATATCTTTGTGTGCGTATGCGTGAGTGTTGAAGAAAGATGATATTTTCAATGGCTGATCGTGTGATCAATTGTTTCATCTATTATCTTGTCGAATTTTGATTAGAGTATGGGCTATCGCCAAATCAAACTCAGAACCATAGATCTTCATAATGGTGTCTTACTCGTGGATTTCCTTGAGCATACACCATTATATTCTTTCATCTGACCAATGCTATTATCTTGCTCGCATAGTTGTGGAAGTCCATTTATAAGGATATCTTGATGAACTATTGTGGAGCCCATTAGCAAAAAATTTGTCTTCTCCACAACTTATGTTGGACATTAAGATAGTGTCGGAAACTTTGTAGGCAATATCCTCGTGCCCCGTACATGCAGTATATGTTAGGTGTAAGAAGTGGCTTCCTTTAAATTCATGTGCAATTGGTGCAAGTTGCCGTCATGAATTTGAGAAGGTCGTTTTTGGTTTCTTTGGAATCATCCCAGGTCAGTCACGCACGTGCGAAGTATTCCATGATTTGATAGAAGGATCATCTACATTCCATATGTATCTCCTCGCACACCAGGCCACTGATTGATTTGTTTTAGGAAAAGAAGTTCCTTCTTAAGAGCTTATACGGACTTATGTAAAGACTTTGATATCCTTAATGATGGTTCCCACCCAGAACTCGATATTGTTTTGTTGTAAGACTTCTACGTGATCATGCTTGTCTTGCGCAGTGTGTTCACATGTGCCTTGCAATCCATCTCATGTTTTGGAGTTGGGTTTCGTAGTTCATGTCCCGAGAATATCGCAACGTTATCTCGTCAAATTGTGTTGCAAAATTTCCTTTTCAGACATGTTGAGTCTCAAATATCCTGTCACCAACCAGATATCAATCTCTGCTAGATATTACGGTTGGAACATTTCCCAAGAACTATAATGTTGGTCTCTTTGTAGCCGGTAAAGTGATGTCATGGCTATCACACCTAGCTGGAAAACCAATTATTATAGTATTTTGTGTCAGCAACATTAGCCACTTTCCCATGAGGACTTTGTATGACTTAGCTCAGAAGTAGTTCTTTATGGACCCCTTTGATCCCCCGAAGTCCGATCTATACTTGATGTTCTAGATACCAAGAAGTTGAGTTACCCTATTACATCAAGGAGAACATTAGAAGCGGAGTGCTAAATGTCTCTCGGTCGATCATCCAGATTTCGTTTCCTTGGCATCGCTAAGGTGAAATATGAGAAAGTGTTGTCTTCCTTTGCTTCTGAATCCTCCATCATTATTCATCATGGTAGTATGTTGTGTTTCGAGGATCCTTGGCATGGATGTTGGTAAAACCTTGATGATTATGGAAATGCTCAATTTCTTGAGAGCATGCTCACACACTGGGTTATATCCTCGGTGTCAATTGGAATGTGCCTTTCGTTGCCGAGCAGTTCTATAACTCTAGTTTCCTTTCCAAGATGAGTATGCTATTTGTTCGAACTCCTTCAAACGATCATTTGTGGATTGCTTTACCCTTGTATGAAGAGTTTCAATGATATCTAGATCAAAAGTAATTCTTTTTGCCACCAAAGGAAATAATTCTACGAGTCACCTTTCTAAGGTGCCCCGTTATGGTATAAAGCGAAATTTCATTCCTTGCTACATTGAAACCTTTTCACCATGTATATTAAGCATGGAATTGTTGCCTAGCAATTAAACCTCCGTCATATGCCTCATTTCCTCATTCTTGTTATGTGTTTTGTGTTTCAACTGAAGGGACGTTCCTACGTCTCATTCCATAAGTTGATCATGAGTCGCTCGATCTTCATGAACATCGATTCTGGTAGAGCTCTTCGTTCCTTCGTCGTCTTATTGATTGAGGGTCCCGAAGGCAAAGATGTCAAGATCAACATGATGCAATGAATCAACATCTTTGAGAAGCACAATTGGATCAAGAAGATTGCAATAGTTTGGTGTCCTCTCTATCCTCTTACCCCACGCTTGAATCTCGGGACGAGATTCTTGTTTAGTGGGGGTGAGTTGTCAAAGCCCTAGAATAATTGCTTCTAATTATTTGCATCATCATCTTGCATCATGTTAAATTCAAATTAAATTGAAATGGGGATTGATAAACCCTAGCACAAAACAAAATTTATTAGCTTCAATTAAAAATATTTTAATGATTCCAAAATGACCTTAGAAAATGTCCATTATTTTTGGAAAATGATGAGAACATTAACCAGAGGTGATGCACATTTTTCTTTGTCATATGGGTGTTTGAATTAACACACATTATATTTGATTTGGGGCTTTTAAAATGCTATAAATAATTTGATGGCCCCAGTCTTGCTGAGGGCCTCTCGAATAATCCTTTTATTGCCCACAAATATTTTTAGGAGATTCAAAAATGATTTAGTATATTTACTAAATCAAAACAAATTAAAAAATAGAAAACAGAAATATATGCATAAAAAAGAGAGAGAAAGTCTTACCGACCGAGCACTCTGCGGCCTACTGGCTCACAATGCCAGTCGTCTCCATCCTCACGCCAGGAGGACGGGAGAATGTGGCCGCATCACGTTGTCACGCGCCTGGCCACATCCTGCTTGCCTAGGATCGCCAGGAGCTAGCTAAGGACACCACACACATCACTAAGCCCAACCGTCTCACTCCCATCCTCGTTCCTCGTCCCCTGGTCTCCCCTCGTTCTGCATCGCCATGGCCGAGAGCCATCCGAGTCGCTGTTTCTGACCGCGTGACCACTACATGCCTCACACCTCGTATTCATGTCCCAAAGCACAGCAACCACCTCCGAGATCTCCTCGTCGAGCCTTGAGACCAGGAGAGCTCTGTAGCGATGACCTCAACTTCATCTTCAACCTTCGGCCGTCGGCGAAGAATTGGAGCTTCTCGATGAACTAGAGCCTCTCCGAGCACGCTGAGCATGGCTATGAGTACCCTGTGAGCTAGGTATCTTATCCCCTCTGTTTCCCCTAGTTTCGTTACCAGAACCACTGAATCCATGAAGATTAGATTCCACCGCCGCCTGAGCTCACCGTCGGTCATGCTCTAGTGACCATATGGTCACCCCCAACGTGTCCTAAATGCTCATCGTAGCCTCTAGAATCTAACTATAGCCTTATGTCACTCGCTCACCCACCCTAGCCTGGATTTGGAGCTGGCCCTAACTCCGGCCACTGCGTTTGTCGTCGTCGCTGTTGTTCTGGAGCACCCCCAGTCATTCTGTGACCACCGTTGGATGTGACCAAGCGCTAGCTCCCCAATGACGCCAACCACGCACCAAACGGATGGCTGTAACATTTTTCCGATGAGCTCCGCCATGTCTAGTTTCGCTGGTGCTGAGCCGCCAGTGGCTTTGACACTTCTGACAAGGGATTTGACTCCCCTGAGTCACATACAGGTGGGGCCGGCCTCTGGTTAAATAAGTAATTAGTTGTTAATTAAACATTTCGTTTAAATAAAGCATGAGGGACTAACAGTGGGCCCTAGTGTGTTAATAATTAGTTGTGTTTTAATAAACCTTGTTTAACCTCCTATGTCACTTAATGATAGGCCCCGCATGTCAATTTGGCGTGACCCGTCAGGGTTGACTAGCCCCACCAGTTAGCGTGTGAAGATGACCCTGAGCAACTAACTAGTGGGCTCCACTGGTCAGGTTTGACCTGGACCGGGTCAGTTGACGAAATGACGTCACCTTGACACAATGCTGATGCAATATATGTTTTGTGGATTTTAATAAATCAAAAATGATTTATGAAAATAAACTATAACTCACATGAAAATAAATTATATATGAAAAATGATGAAAAAATGCAAGGAATCTGTTTATGCCATGTTCATGCATGTTTGAGCAAGTTAACATCATCAAGTGGGGAAAATGTTGATTAAGGTAAATTTCATAAATATTTTGGAGTTGGAATTTGATGCCTATTCGAATTCCACTTCAATTAATATGGCTAAATATTGTACTAGGTAAATCCAGTACCTTAACATGCCATTTCATACATCATGTTTGCTACATTGCACTAACTGTGTTCTTTCCTTGTTTTGTTGGTGTTGTTCCTTCTCGGTAGACGATGGTCCCAATAATGTGATTGTTGACATTAATGAAGAGAAGTACTATCTTCAGAATTTCTAGGCAAGCAAACCCTCCCTTGAGAATACTGATAAAAACCCAGTCTCTCGCTCCTGCTCTCTTTTACTCAATTAGGCCAACAATGATTCAATTGCTACATGTTTTGGTAGTTGAACCCATTCCTCTGCATGACCTGTTTTTGCCATAGTACATCATTGAAACCACTTAGCACGAGTAGCAACTACTTGAGCCTTGTTGTGCTTACTCATCCATGCTTGCTTACTTTGCCTACTATGCTTAGAGTCGTGTAGGGTCTGATCCATCTGGATGATAAATCAGAATGGTTGTGCTCATGTCCTACTGTGTAAGAGTTAAGTGTGAACACGATTTGGTAAAGGTAGCAAGGAGAGGCAATGTAGGAGTACATGGTGGGTTCTATAATTGGGACTGTCCTTAAGAGCTGAGTTCTGTGTACGTTTTCCAAGACGAGATACTAACATACATTGGGCCTGAAACCAATGAACCCTCTCGGCTTATTAATCGCCAAGATCTCTGTCCAGGAGTTGCAACTAGTTTCTCATGTTTGTAGGAAAAGTGTTGCGACCGTGTTTATCTCTGCCCAACGGGGTAGGCTTCAGTGTGTTAGATACATAGTGGCACGGTGTAACAAGTGGCACGTGGATGGTGGGCTTGTGGGACACTACGCACATCATTTGGGGCCGTAGAGGAAACTTCGGTCGGACTTCCTTGCGGGTTCAGTCTCAAATAGGCGATAAACCTGGACTAGGATCTTTTGAGGTTAACGGTCGTGGCCGACGCCCACGCCAGTGCTTCCGGTTAAAGGTTGCCAAGATGCATGACGTGCATATGGGGGATAAGTGGTCAGTGAGTGTGTGAAGAAGTATTGTAGGATCGAAAGTATGTCTAGAGCGGGGGTGATTAGACTACTTGACAAGATATTTTTTTGCCTCTTCCCAATTTTAGTTGAGAGGCAACTATGGTAGTTATAGCAAGTCAAGTACACCCTACAAATGCAGCTCTAAGAGTATAGTGATGTCTACTACACAACCTTCTTCTTGTAGACTCGTGTTGGGCCTCTAAGCGCAGAGTTTTGTAGGACAATAGCAAGTTTCCCTCAAGTGGATGACCTAAGGTTTATCAATCTGTGGGAGGCGTAGGATGAATATGGTCTCTCTCAAGCAACCCTGCAATCAAATAACAAAGAGTCTCTTGTGTCCCAAACACACCCAATACAATGGAAAATTGTATAGATTCACTAGTTCGGCGAAGAGATGGTGATACAAGTGTAATATGGATGGTAGATATAGGTTTTTGTAATCTGAAATTATAAAACCAGCAAGGTAACAAATAGTAAACAGCGAGCAAAGCATTGTATAAATGCTTGCAAACAAGGCCTAGGGTCCATACGTTTACTAGTGCAAGTTCTCCCAACAATACTAACATAGTTGAATCATATATAAATCTCTCACGTGCGACAAAGTGTTCACTCCAAAGTCACAAATAGCGGAGAAAAAATGAATAAATTATTGTAGCGTATGAAACCACCTCAAAGTTATCTTTTCCGATCAATCTTATGAGCTATCCCTATAAGTGTCACGAACAACCCTAGAGTTCATACTAAAATAAGACCTTAATATACACATCAACCAAAACCCTAATGTCACCACAAGTACCCATGGGCTTGATTATACGATATGCATCACACAATTTCAAATTCATCATGTTCAATCCAACACAAATAACTTCAAACAGTGCCCCAAAGTTTCTACCATAGAGTCAAGACGACAACATGTGCCAACCCCTATGCATAGATTCCCAAGGTCATGGAACCCGCAAGTTGACCACCAAAACATACATAGTGTGGATCAATAGAACACCCCATTTTCACCATGCATATCCCATCGCAAGACATACATAAAGTGTTCTCAAATTCTTAAAGACTCAACCCGATAAGAAAACTTCAAAGGGTAAACTCAATTCATCACAACAAGATAGAGAGGAGAAAACTCCATATGATTCATCTATATTAATAAAGCTCGTGATACATCAAGATCGTGCCATCTCAAGAAAACGAGGGTGATATCAAACACATATCTATTGGTACATACCCTCAGCCCCGAGGGTGAACTAGTCCCTCCTCGTCATGGAGACCATCGAGATGATGAAGATGGCATCCGGTGATGGTTTCCCCCTCTGGCAGGGTTTCAGAATGGACCCCGATTGGTTTTTCGTGGCTCTGGAGGCTTGCAGCGGCGGAACTCTCAATTTAGGTTTCCTTCTGGAGGTTTCTTAATTTATAGGAATTTTTGTCGTTGGTCTCACATCAAGGCGGTGCCTGAGGGGGCCACAAGACAAGGGGCGCACCCTAGGGGGCGCCCCTGGCTTGTGGCCAGGTGGTGGACCCCCTCCGGTTGATTCTCTCGCTAGTATTTTTTATATTTTCCAAAAATATTCTCTGTAAATTTTCATCTCATTCCGAGAACTTTTATTTCTGCACAAAAACAACACCACGGTAGTTCTGCTAAAAACAACATCAGCCCGGGTTAGTTCTAATCAAATTATACCAAAATCATATGAAATTATCATACATTATAGATACGTTGGAGACATATCAAATAGTAGCGGAATGTAAAACATCCAAGTGTAAAGTAGAGGAGTAAGGTAGGGAGATCAAACACATGAGGTTGACACGGTGATTTTTGGCATCGTTTCGATAGTTGGCACTATGGTACGTCCATGTTAGTGGAGACTTAACCCATGGAGGGTAACGGCTACGAGAGTCCATGGAGGGTCCACAAAGATGTGGCCTTGTCTATTCCACCACGGTTTTCGTCCATAGAGGACTAGCCTTACTCACGGTAGATCTTCACGAAGTAGGCGATCTCCTTGCCCTTACAACATCTTGGTTCAACTCCACAACACGAAGAAGGAGGCTCCCAAGCGACACCTAACCTATCTAGGAGGCACCACCCTCCAAAAGGTAATAGATGTGGTATATCAATGAACTCCTTGCTCTTCTGCTTCTAAAGATAGTCTCCTCAACACAAAATCACTCTCTCACAAAATATGAATGGGTAGGAGAGATTGATTTAATGGAAAGCTATTTGGGGACGCTAGAGACCAAGTTTCAAATGATTCGATTGGAATATCTTGGTCTCAACACATGAGTAGGGGGTTCCCTTGCAGGAAATGGATCTCGCAATGAAGTGTGTGTTCTGAGTGCTTCTCCCGCGAATGAGAGGTGGGTGAAGGGGTGTATATAGGGAGCACAGAAAATCCAACCGTTACACCCAAAGTGGCAAACTCGGTGACACCGAAGTGAAAAAGTCGGTAGTACCGATTAGCACAAAGGCAAAAACTTTTGAATCTCGGTGAGACCGATATATGAAACTCGGTGGCACTGAAAAGGTGGCTAACGGTGAGCTGGCCAAACTCGGTGGCACTGATACACAAACTTGGAAATTCTGATTTTGTGTACCGAGGCACCCGAAAGTTCGTCACCCTAAACTCGGTAGCACCGATAAGGATTCGGTTGCACCCATTTGGTGGGAATGGCTAGGGTTTCTGTGTGAGGTCAAACTCCGTAGGTCCAAAATGTGAAAGTTGGTGACACAGAATTTATGTATATGGAATTTGATAGAGTGGATATGTGGGAAAAATGACTAAGTATTTTGGTGGCTAACTTTGAGCAATTTGAGCAATTAGTTCATTTTACTACCTCACCCCCTTATAATAGTATTGGCTTTCCTATGGACTCAAAAGTTATTTCTCACAAATATAAAATGAAGAGTATTCTAGCTTGAAGCTTGATCCAATATTATTCCTTTCTTGCATCAAGGGGCATCTCCACATAAGCATTTAGCCATAGCTTCTCTTGGACTTTTCTGAAATATACTTGGAAAACATATTAGTCCAATGATACATATGTTGTGATCAATTATCAAAACCACCCTAGGAAGAAATTGTGGTTTCAATCTCCCCCTTTTTGGTAATTGATGACAACATATATATCAAAGCTTCGACAAAAGATATAATCAATGATTAGCATCGACGCTTTGAGAAGTATGTGAAAAGCAAGAGATCCCCCTAAATTTGTGCATTATTTTAAATTTGCTTTTGAATGTGAATGCACAATTGATTAGGATCATGGGTCACTATTCCATGTCACATACATCTTGGTGGTGCACATACAAGATAAGAATGAATATCAATGCATGTGACACCAACAAGATAAGTGAATGATCATCGCATAGATAGCTAAAAGATAATGGCGTAGCATCAATCTAGAAAAGCGTATGATCAAACACAGGTAACGGGATAAAGTCATCCAAAAGAATAAAGTTTTTGAAACGAAATGAGAGAAAATAAGATCAAAATCTCTCTCAAAGTCCATGCTCAATACATTTCTCCCCCTTTGGTAACAAGTTACCAAAAAGTTCAAAAAGTATAGAACTACTCGTCTCTCTGGGCAGCTGATGACGGAGTCGACACAAGAGCATCCACGAAGGCATCAACTCAGTGTCCTTGAGCTGGAGGAGTTGATTCTGAAGGTGCTTGAGCTGGAGCTGGTGCTGAAGGTGCTGATGCTTGAGCTAAAGATGTTTGTCTTGTCTCCTGAGGTGGAACAACAGCTAATCTAGGGTAAGTGTTGAACCGTGTGGTAGTTAGAGGAGGAGACTCTTCTTCATCGTCATCTGCATCATCTTCATCATGTGAGCATGGGATATCCACTGAGTCAACTTCATGTTGAAGCTATTTGACTATAGTGGTCAACTCAGTAACCTTCACATCCATGTCATGAAACTTTGTTTCCACGACTCTCTCAAGGCTTTTTTGACTTTGTAGTATCTCCTGGATGTTCTTCTCCATGCCTTGGACAGAGCTAACTAGAAATGCCATTTGCTCAGCTTGAGTTCTGAGCTGTGGAACTGGTGGTGGCTTATTTCTAGCAGCCTTAGCTTCTCCCGCCTCAGCTGTCATTCTTACTGCAGCCGAGCTGGGATCATTGTCATCCATTACCACTTCAGTGTCTTCAAACTCTTGCTAAAGTTGTAGATGGGGACGATCAAGTATATATACATGCTTGCCTAGTTTGGCATTGATAAGCATCAGAATGTAAGGGGCATATCCACATGATCTCTTCTGATCAGCAGCAGTTCTCCAGATAGTCTCTACTATCAAGTTCATCACTCTAAATCTGGTGCGGGTGTCCAAAAGGTGCAGCAGGTTGATGGAGTGTCCTCTGATCATCTTATCATCACCTGATTTAGGCATCAATGTGTGTCTCAGAATAGTATTAATTGTTGGTATTCCTGCTTGCAAGAAGTATATTGAGCCCATACTGTGACTAGCCAAATAATCACGAGGAATTGGCTTACACATATTTGCCATAGAGTTGTAACTCTTCTTTGGTTCAGAATACACAGCAACAACTCGATCTTCCTGCTTTGGGGCACCAATGATAGTGGCCCACTCATCAATCATAGACTCATACTTGTGACCATCACACATCCGGACCAAAGAACCATCTCCATAGAAATGAACAGTTGAGTAAAGTTGCATGATCAGCTCATCATTCCATGGGGTCATCTCCTTTCCAACAAAATCGTCAATGTCCACTAACCTAAATTTTTCTCGAATATGGGGAAAGAAGTCTTCATTTTCCTTGATATATTCCGAGTCAACATACCTCATATCACTCACAGCAGGACTCTTGTCAAACAAGACAGTCTCATATAAATCTTGTTGATCCTTGGTGTGAAACCTTGGATCAACAACAGTTCTTCTTTTGACAGCATATGGGTCAACAGCTCTCCACTTTCACAATACAGCATCCTTTCTCTTCCTCATATCTTCTACTACATGGTCAGCAGCATTGTGTAACGATAGGGTTGGTCGGAGCTTCTTGAGAATGGGTGCATTCTCATCTTCTTCATCCTCTGCAACAAAGATACTGGAAGCAGAACCTTTCTCCTTGGCAGCTGCAGGAATGTCCTTTGTAGTCCTCTTGGGATCTACAACCTTCTTTGCCTTGGATGGAGGCTTAGGAGAAGATTTGTTGGCATCTGCCATGAGCTTCTTCTTCTTAGGAGGAACTGGGATGTCATCAGGAACTTGTTCTTGAGCAGCTTCTTCACGGTCTTCATACATAGGAGTAGGTCTCCCCACAACATGAACTATCCTTATCCTAGATCTCTTCACTCCAACCTTCTTGACAGGTTCATCATTGGAAAGTGTTGTGCTTCTCCTTACATAAGCAGGTGCTCTCAGATCCGTAGGATCTGCAGATACCTTCCTAACTGTCTTCCTTGGAGCCTTTGGAGGAGCTGAAGTTTCCTCCAACACAAAGTCTGAGTCCTCTTCATCAGAGTTCAGTTTCTTCCTCTGCCTGGTGGCTGCCTTGGGCAAGCCATGGGAGATGTAGGATCCAGGGTCAGAGTTAGACTTCTCTCGACTAGTGTCTGAGTCCATCTCAACAGTTGGTTCTCTGAAATCATTCGAAGTATCTTCTGAACCACACATCTCTCATAGACAAGCAGAAACTAAGCGGCAAACAGAAAAACCTGTGAAGTAGATATAGGAAAGAGAGAAGGATTGAGCATCACAATATTTAGATGTTTTCAAAAGATTTGAACAAAGAAATCCTTAGCTTTAGCTTTCTGCAGATCACATTTTGGTAGCAACAAGTTTGAACTTTCGCAATCACCGAGCCCATTGAACTCCTTTACAGAAACTTCGTCATCATTTCGGTGGAACCAAAATTGACAACTCGGTTTCACCGAGTTCATTCTCAGGAACCCTAGGTTCAAAATCGGCGGAACCAACTTTTGGAAATCTGTGTCACCTAGATGAGGTCTGCGGACAGCTAAACCTAAAAAACTTATCCTTCGCTAATTCTATACGAACTTCTGGTGGAAGAGGGGTTTGCACGAGGTGGCTTGTAGATACAACTTCTCAATGCGTAAGAGTTGGATAGTGGAACGCAAAAGGAGATTCGAACCATACCCTAATTCGGCGGAGGTCCGGCTACAGCGGCGACGGCGGTGAAGAATTCGTCGACGGCGGCGATTCCCAATGGCGGAGATGCACGGGGAGTCAAGGGCGATGACCAAGGGTCTAGGGGACGTAACTTAGGTCTTGAGGAGAAAGAGCTTTGATGATTGGAAATCAAAGATTCGGTCCGCTGGAATAAATACCCTCGTGTTGTCAGTGTCACCGAGATGACAAAATCGGTGTCACCGAGTTCCTCTACTGTCTGTTGACAGGGAAACTCGATGCAACCGAGTTTGTGATTTTGATGGTACCGAGATGGAAAACCAGATCAGCTTTGTAAATTCGGTGGAACCGATTTGGTGAATTTGGTCTCACCGAGATTTTCAAAGAGGTTTTGGAAGTCAGCCATTGATGATACGGAACTCCAAGTGCACCTTCACACAGAGGGATCGACAAGTGCTTGTTCAAGTTTTGTGATGAAGCATTAACAGAACTTGAGATGAGATAGCATAGATAGCTAGAGAAGGGTCCTAGGCATTCTTGTCCATCCAATTGGCAAAAGATAAATTAAGAGCCAAATAACAACAATTGGATGTCCTCGAATGATCAAACACATGCAGACCAACATGCTCACACAATAAGAATGACAGATAAAACATGGTGAACATGCACAAACATCCTAGCAGCTATTAAGCACTTGGGTGATGACAAAATTCATCTATATATGAGTATATTGACATAGGAGCCAAGTAATTAAGAATACTTGATCATAGGTCATACTCATCATTAAGCACAAGTGGGGTTGCGACTTTTACATAAGCATTAATGTGTTCATATCCTTAGGAGATGCTTCTAATCAAGTCTTAGAGTAAAGCTCCCCCTTGATATGACATCCCCCCTAAGAGGGATCAACTAACCTTGGGTTTTGTCGTAGAAGACTTCAAGTAAGTGAAGTAGTAGTGGATGCTCGAAGTTGATGAAGATCATCTTGAGTTGGGAGCAATCCCTGTTGTTTTCTTACTCTTCTCACCTACATAGGTTAGTCCCAAAACACGAGGAACATATGCAAGAATATCTATGGACATGGAGTGATACACAAATGGGATGATGTCCAAAGATGCATTAATTACCTTGTTCCTTGCTTAACTTTGAGGGAATGTGTGACTCCTTGAGCTAATGCATATGGTTGAGATTGATTGCAAATAGTTCTTGCCAAAACAAATAAGAGTGAATTTCATTGGCAGAGTCACTCCTAAACAACTTTCTAGATCTTCCTCTTGGGAATCCACATCAACTTGATGGGGATTCTTGGAGTTGTGGTAGCACTAAGTGAGGTAGAGTTAGTAGTGTCCTTGGGAATCCACCTAACCTTGACTTAGGGTTCTTCTTCATATAGGTCAATGTCATCTTGAAGCTTTCCCTTGCCCTTGTGGTCTTGTGGTGGAAGGTCATCTTGTGAGCTTGTTCCCTTGGGATGAGTAGGATCATACTTCTCTTCTTGAGGAACAAACTTAGGAATGGTATATGGACCTTCTTCCCAATCGTCTTCGTTGACATTAAAGTAGCCAACACCTTGCTTCTTCCGATGTCCTCCTTGCTTGAGCACAATCTCCACAAATTGCTTACTTCCGACAAGACTCTTGAATACACCTCTCTCTATAATCCCTTTCAATAAATCACTTTCTTGCTCAAGTGTAACTTGGCTAAGAGAATCATTAGTGGAATCAATAGATCTACTAGCAACAACATTATTCGATTCAGCTTTAGCATTGTTGTTACTAGATGAAGAAACTTTCTTGCATTTGTTACTAGTGTTCCTAGGTTTAACTTGTCGAACAAAAGTAGACAAGAGTAATCATTTGGCTAGACAAGAAGAACTCTTCTTTCGAAGATCATCATTGATCGCTTTTAGGAACTCATGCTCTTGCTACAAATTGAGCTTCTCGAAGCGTAGCTTCTCATGAGTTCTTGCAAGCTCTCTATGATCTTCTAGAGTAGTTTCATGAGCTAACCTAAGAGTGTTTAATTCTTCAGTTATTCGTTCAATCTCTTTATTATCATCATCATTCAGTTTCTCTTGACTAGCATGATAATTATCAAGTTCACTTTCAGTGCAATCACTAGTTTTGTCAAAGAGCAAAACATCTTCTCCTAACAAGTCATCCTCATCACTATTGAAATCAAGGTACTCGGGGTGTGATACCCTGGGGCCTTTAGCCATGAAGCAGTTTCCGACTCCCTCATTTGGTGAATAAAATAAGTCGTAATAGTTGGAGGAAACAAGTGCAATGCCGGTGATACGTCTCCAGCGTATATATAATTTTTGATTGTTCCAAGCTATTATCTTATATGTTTTGGATGTTTCATATGCATTTATATGTTGTTTTATATTATTTTTGGGACTAACCTATTAATCTAGAGCCTAGTGACAGTTTTGTTTTTCCACATTTTCGAATATTGCAGATAAGGAATATTAACGGAATCCAAATGGAATAAAATCTTCAGAAATATTTTTCTGGAGCAGAAGACACGCAACAACCTTGGAGTAGGGGGCAAGGGAGTTGCCGGGAGGCCACAAGCATGCATGGCGCGCCCTGGGGGTGGCCGCACCCCCTGGCTTGTGGGCCCCCTTTAGGTCTCCTAACCCTAATTCTTGGCCTATAAATTCCCAAATATTCCAGAAACGCAAAAAAGAGCCACGAAAATACTTTTACGCCGCCGGGAGCCTCTGTTCCCGAGAGATCCAATCTGGGCGCCATTTCCGGTAATCTGCTAGAGAGGGAATTGATCATGGAGGGCATCTACATCAACTCCATTGCCCCTCCGATGATGTGTGAGTAGTTCACCACAGAAATACGGGTCATAGTTAGTATCTAGATGGCTTCTTCTCTCTCTTTGATCTTCAATACCATGTTCACGATCTTCATGGAGATCTATGCGATGTAATACTATTTCGCGATGTGTTTGTCGAGATCCGATGAATTGTGAGTTTATGTTCAAATTATCCATGAATATTATTTGATTCTCTTTTGAATTATTATATGCATGATTTCATATCTTTGCAAGTCTCTTCGAAATATTTGTTTGGTTTGGCCAAGTAGATTGGTAATTCTAGCAATGGGAGAAGTGCTTATTTTTGGGTTGAATCTTGCGGTATCCTCACCCAGTGACAGTAGGGGTAGCAAGGCACATATTGTATTGTTGCCATCAAGGGTAAAAAAATGGGTTTTCATCATATTGCTTGAGTTTATCCCTCTACATCATGTCATCTTACTTAATGCGTTACTCTGTTCTTCATGAACTTAATACTCTAGATGCATGCATGAGTCGGTTTATGTGTGGAGTAATAGTAGTAGATGCAAAATCGTTTGGGTCTACTTGATACGGACGTGATGCCTATATGCATAATCACTGCCTTGGATATCTTCATAATTATTTGCTTTTCTATCAATTGCTCGACAGTAATTTGTTCACCCACCGTATTATTTTCCTTTATGAGAGAAGCCTCTAGTGAAAACTATGGCCCCCGGGTCTATTTTTCATTTCATATTTTCAGATCTATAAACCAAAAATACTTTGGTGCAATTTATTTACTTTAGTTTTACTTTCAAATCTATCAATATATTATATCTATCTCTATCAAATCTCATCCTTGTATATAACTCTGAAGGAATTGACAACCCCTTTATAGCGTTGGGTGCAAGTGTTTGATTATTTCTGTAGGTACTACTATTAGAGTCGCTTGTTGCTCCTACTGGATTGATACCTTGGTTCTCAACAAACCGAGGGAAATACTTATGTACTTCACTGCATCACCCTTTCCTCTTCAAGGGAAAACCAACACAAGCTCAAGAGGTAGCAAGAAGGATTTCTGGCGTCGTTGCCGGGGAGGATACATAGCAAGATCACCAAGTACCCATCACAAACTCATCTATTGCATTCATTTTATTTGCCATTTATCTCCCCCACTTCTAAAAAGATTTTCGGAAAATACCAAAAAGATTTGCACTTTTATTTGCCCTTTTCCCGTTTCGTTCGCTCGTTTCCATGGCTCAACCCCAAAGTTTTGATCCACATCTTGAGAAGTTAAGAGATATTGGAAATAATGCTAAGGGATTTATGTCACTTCAATTTGACCACAATAGTTTCTTTAGGGACAAGCTTAAGGAACAAAAATTTATGCTTGATTTCATGAATTAAGAGCTCAGTGCTATGGTCAAGGATTTTTATGGTTTGAAATCTCAGTTTGCTCACCTCGAAAATTTATTAGGACACATTTCTAACAAACAAGCTACTTTAGTTAATAAAATGGCTGTGAAGCCAGAATCTTTAAATATTGAAGATCTAAAAGTGATTGGTGTGACACCTATTGAATCTTTGTTTTCTAGCATAAAACCTGAAAAGGATGGGACTCGAGATGAGTTAACTTTAGCTAAGAGGCATCCCAATGATTCGGAGTTCATAGACCTTAGTGATAAGATTGATAAAAGTGGGATGGAAGAGGTCAAAACTTTAAATAGCAATGAACCCACTCTTTCGGATTTCAAGGATTTTAATTATCATAGTTTCTCTTTAATTGATTCTGTTTCCTTGTTTCAATCCATGTTAAATTCCCCACATACTTATTGTCAAAATAAGGCTTTTACTAAACATATTGTGGATGCCATGATGAAATCTGTTGAAGAGAAACTTGAGTTGGAGGTCTCTGTACCTACAAAACTTTATGATGACTTAGAACCTACCATTAAAATTAAAATTAAAGATTATGAGTGCCATGCTTTGTGTGATTTGGGTGCTAGCGTTTCCACAATTCCAAAAAGTTTATGTGATGTGTTAGGATTCCAACAATTTTATGATTGTTCTCTAAATTTGCATCTAGCGGATTCCAAAATTAAGAAACCAGTGGGAAGGATTGATTATGTTCTCATTATTGCTAATAGGAATTATGTGCACGTAGATTTCATTGTTCTTCATATAGAATGCAATCCTACATGTCCTATTATTCTTGGTAGACCCTTCCTTAGAACGATTGGTGCAATTATTGACATGAAGGAAGGTAATATTAGATTCCCATTCCTATTAAGGAAAGACATGGAGCACTTTCCTAGAAAGGAAATAATATTACCTTATGAATCTATAATGAGAGCTACCTATGGATTGTATACCAAAGATGATAATACTTAGATCTATTGCATTATGCCTAACTAGGGGTGTTAAACAATAGCGCTTGTTGGGAGGCAACCCTATTTTACTTGTTTTGCTTTTGTTTTTGTTTCTGTTTTTGTGTGCTGCACATATTATTACCTCTGTAATAATTGTTTTTTCTTGTTTCAATTAGTGTTTGAGCCAAGTAAAACATTTGGGATGATCTATAGTGCTTGCAAGTTGATTTTGCTGAAAAACAGAAACTTTCACTCTCGGTCCAGGAATTTTATAAATTCATTGAAACGTGATTTTGATATGAATTTCTTACACAAGATCGGTTTAGAAATTTCCCAGGTCTTCCTAATGTTTCACAATTTTTGGAGTTACAGAAGTATTCTAAATAAACAGATTTTTACAGACTGTTGTGTTTTTGACAGATTCCGTTTTCTTTGTGTTGTTTGCATATTTTGATGAATCTTTGGGTTGTATCGGGGGGTATGAACCTTGGAGAAGTTAGAATAAAGTAAATATTTCATAAATATAAATAAAGAATGAGTTCACAACAGTACCTAAGTGGTGATTTATCTTTCTTATACTAACGGATCTCATGAGTTTTCTGTTGAGTTTTGTGTTGTGAAGTTTTCAAGTTTTGGGTAAAGATTTGATGGACTATGGAATAAGGAGTGGAAGGATCCTAAGCTTGGGGATGCCAAGGCACCCCAAGCCATATTCAAGGATAACAAAGAGCCTAAGCTTGGGGATGCCCCAGAAGGCATCACCTCTTTCGTCTTCAATCCATCGATAAATTTACTTGAGGCTACATTTTTATTCACCACATGATATGTGTTTTGCTTGGAGCGTCTTGTATGATACGAGTCTTTAATTTTTAGTTTGCCACAATCACCCTTTCTTCACACACCTTTTGAGATAGAGATACACTGAATCGTGAATTTATTAGAATACTCTTTATGCTTCACTTATATCTTTTGAGCTAGGCAATGTTGCTCTAATACTTCACTTATATCTTTTAGAGCACAACGATGTTGTGGAATTATTAAACTCTCGTACTTCACTTATATTATTTTGAGATTTATTTAAACAGCATGGTAGTTGATTTAGGTTATGAATTTATCCCTAATATAATAGTAATCCAAGAGGCATATAATAAAAACTTTCATATTAAGTGCATTGAATATGATGATAGTTTGATTCCTTGCATATAGTTTTGAGATGTGAGGATGGTGATATGAGTGTCATGCTAGTAAGTAATTGTAAATTAGAAGAAAATATTGTGTTGAAGCTTGTGATTCCCGCATGCACGTATGGTGAACCATTGTGTGATGAAGTCGGAGCATGACTTGTTTAATGATTGTCAACCTTTGTGTGGAGGTCGGGATCGCGTGATGGTTAACTCCTACCAACCCTTCTCCTAGGAGCATGCATCTAGTACTTTTCTTCGATAACTAATAGGCTTTTGCAATAAGTATGTTAGTTCTTTATGACTAATGTTGAGTTCATGTATTATATGCACTCTCACCCTTCCGCCTTTGCTAGACTCTCTTGTACCATGCAACTTTCGCTGGTACATTAAACCCACCTTCCTTAAAACAACCACCATATATTTTCCTCAAAACATCCACCATACCTACCTATTATGGCATTTGCATAGCCATTCCGAGATATATTGCCATGCAACACCACCGTCCGGTTTTTATGACATGCACCATTACTTCCATATTGCTTGTCATACTTTGGTCTAGATGTCGAGTTGTAATCTTTTGAGTTGTAAGTAAATAAAAGTGTCATGATTTTGCATTATTAGAGCATTGTCCCGTGTGAGAAAAAAGGATGATGGAAGCTATGATTCCCTCAAAAGTTGGGATGAGTCTTCAAACTTTACAAAAAAAAGAGGCCAACGAAGCCCATAAAAACATAAAAGTGGCCATAGAAGCCCATCCGAAAAACAAAAAATGAGAGAAAGAGAGAAGGGACAATGCTACTATTTTTTTCCACACTTGTGCTTCAAAATAGCACCATGTTCTTCATAGAGAGTCTCCTATGTTGTCACTTCCATATAACTAGTGGTACACATCCTTTGCACAACCACTTAGTTTTCTTTTTAAGCTTTCATACAATTATAGCTCTAGTGCATTTGTTGCATGGAAATCCCTACTCACTCACATTAATATCTATTCATGGGCATCTCCATAGCCCGTTGATATGCCTAGTTGATATGAGACTATCTTCTTCCTTTCTTTTTGCAACCTCCGCCACATTTTATTCCACCTATATTGCTATATCCATGGATCACGCTCATGTATTGCGTCAGAGTTGAAAATGTTTGAGAACATAAAAAGTGTGAAACAATTGCTTGATTTTCACCGGGGTTGTGCATGATTTAGATACTTTGTGTGGTGATGATGGAGCATAGCCAGACCATATGATTTTGTACGGATAACTTTTTGAGACCATGCTATTTCGAAAGGAAGCAATTACCTTACTAGTACGCTTGAAGTATTATTGTTTTTATGTCAATATACACTTTTATTTTGAGTCTTATGGATCTGGATATTCATGCCACAATAGAGAATATTACATGGATAAATATGTTAGGTAGCATTCCACATCAAAAATTCTGTTTTTATCATTTACCTACTCGAGGACAAGCAGGAATTAATCTTGGGCATGCTAATAGGTCTCCAACGTATCTATAATTTTTGATTGTTCCATGCTATATATTATATGTTTTGGATGTTTATATGCATTTATATGATGTTTTATATTATTTTGGGACTAACCTATTAATCTAGAGCCTAGTGCGAGTTTCTGTTTTTTCCATGTTTTTTAATATTGCAAATAAGGAATATTAAACGGAGTCCAAACGGAATAAAATCTTTGAAAAGATTTTTTCAGGACCAGAATACACGCAACAAACTTGGAGTAGGGGGCGAGGAATTTTCTAGGAGGCCACAAGGTTGGAGGGCGCGCCCTGGGGGTGGCCGCGCCCCCTGGCTTGTGGCCCCCCTGCAGATCTCCTAACCCTAATTCTTGGCCTATAAATTCCCGAATTTTCTAGAAACACAAAAAAGAGCGACAAAAATACTTTTATGCCGCTGGGAGCCTCTGTTCCACGTAGATCCAATCTGGGAGCCTTTTTGGTAATTTGCCGGAGAGGAAATATTTGATATACATGTTATTGACGTGTGCCTTACTAGTGCTCATTGTAGGCCCTAAGTATTTGATACTGGTTCAGTTGCTTATATTAGTAACTCAAAAGAGGAGTTGCAGGGTAAACGGAGACTAGCTAAGGGCGAGGTGATGATGTGTGTTGGAAGTGTTTCCAAGGTTGATGTGACCACCATCACACACTGCATGTATGCGTTGAGCATGAATAGTCCATTGATTTTTTTTATTGCGAGATAATTCTTCATGTAAGTTAGAAAACAATGGGTTATTGTGTTAACCTGAATAATATCTTTTATGATCATGCACCCAATGTGAATGGTTTACTGAATATTGATCCTAGTGATACCCATGTTCATAGTACTGATGCCAAAAGATGTAAAGTTAGTAATGATAGTACCACTTACTTGTGGCACTGCACCTTAGGTCATATTGGTGTAAAACACATGAAGAAATTCCAGGATGATGGATCTTTGGACTCACTCGATTTTGAATCGCTTGAGACATGCGAACCATGCCTCATGGGCAAGATGACTAAAACCATGTTTTTCGGTAAGATGGAGCGGCAAGTGACTTATTGGAAGTAATACATTTTGATGTATCCAGTCTAATGAGTGCTCAAACACGCAGTGGATATCGTTATTTTCTTACTTCACATATGATTTGAGTAGATATGGGTATATTTTCTTGATGAATCACAAGTCTAAAATGTTGAAAAGTTTAAGAAATTTCGGAGTGATGTTGAAGATCATAGTGAAAAGAGGATAAAATGTCTATGATGTGATCGTGGAGGTATATATCTGAGTTACGAGTTTGGTATACATTTAAGACAATGTGGAAATTGCTTCACAACTCATGCCACCTAGAACACCATAGCATGATGGTGTTTCCGTACGTCATAGACGTGCCCTATTGGATATGGTGCGTACAATGATGTCTCTTACTGATTTTCCATTATTGTTTTCGGGTTTATGTATCAGAGACAACCACATTCACTTTACTCTGGTTTGGCAAGAAACCTAAGTTGTCGTTTCTTCAAGTTTGGGGTTGTGACGCTTATGCCAAAAGACTACCACGTGATAAGCTCAAACCCAAAGCGGATAAATGCATATTCATAGGATACCCAAAGGAAACAGTTGGGTACACCTTCTATCTCAGATCCGAGGGCAAAGTGTTTGTTGCTAAGAACGAGTCCTTTCCTGAGATAAAGTTTCTCTTAGAAGAATTGAGTGGGAGGAAGATAGAACTTGATGAGGTTACTGAACTGTCACTTCAACCATAGGGTAGCACGATGCAGGAAGATGTTCATATGCGCCTACATCTTTTGAAGATGAAGCTAATGATGGTCATCATGAATATTTAGATCAAGTTAATACCAAACCTCGTAGGTGACAAGGACACGTACTGCTCCTGAATTGTACGGAAATCCTATCTTAGAGATCATGTTGTTGTACAACAATGAACCTATGAGCTATGGAGAAGTGATGGTGGGCCTGGATTCCAAGAAATGGCTAGAGGTCATGAAATCCGAGATAGGATCTGCATGGTTTTGTCACGACAGATGTCCTCGTGAAAGGACTTAGTGAAGGAGCCATCGCACCTTGGTGGCAACTCAAAGGGGGTGAGCCAAAGTAAGACTCAGATTTACCCAGGTTCGGCCCCTCGTGTGGAGGTAAAAGCCTACGTCCTGCTTTGTGTATATTGATGGTGGATTCAATTACAAGGAAGGCATAACTCGCCTGACCTAGCTCTCGATGGTTTCTAACTTGATCTATCTGCCCCAGAGACTCGCCTTTATATACAGGTCAAGGCCCTAGGGTTTACAAAGTCCTGGCCTTCCTTATCTCTAAGTCGTCGTGTTTACCAAGAGAAGGAAACTCCTTGGCAACTTATCTTCTTTGTTAATCTTGAACCGCCATCTAGATCATGAGCTCTGGCGGCCTTCTGACAAAGATCTCTCAACACGCCTGAGGCCCAAACCGAGGCTTACATTGGTCATGCATGTATGAGTCGCCGTTTTCCTGACCCGGCCCAATTGGGCGGGTCATACCGCATGTAATATCCCCAACATTAGGCCCCAATTTGAATTGAATTTATTCATGCCAACAAATCTTCACTCTTATCTTCGGCGACTTATCTCAGCTTCAACGAATAACAAGCCGCCAGCTTCCTCAATTTGCTTGAGTCGCCCGACCATTTGTTGATGACATCACCTTCTCCATTATTTTAGGAATTCTGGTGACATCACTTCCCAATGGGTCCTTTTTCGTCCTTATCATGTCATCCCGAAAATTGAGGCGCCATCATCTCCGGTTTTCAATCCGTCACCTCAATTCCCGCGCCTACCATTTTTTGTCTTGCCTTGGGCCTTTAAATAGCCGCGGGGAGGGGGAGGGCAACGCCACCTACCCCCACTTCCTTCTTTCGGCCACATCATCTTCTCCAGCCGTACCTCGACCATCTTGTCACCGTCGAAGCCCCATCGCGGATCGTCGTCGTCCAGCTACTTCCCGAGCCAGTCGAGGGCGCGGCCGCCGTCGCAGCCTTCCTCAATCCCCGCCCGGCATCTCCTTGTTCCTTCAGGTAAATCTCCTCCTCCCATTAGGAGTAAATCTAAACCTCCGCACTTCTTAGGTCAGCATCAGAACTCCATGAACGCCGCATCCCCTTGCTTCTTAGCCCGTCTGGATGCAGTTCTGTAGACCCACATACGAAATGATAATCGTAGTAGTTCTTGTGATGTTCCTTATTAATCCATTGTTCATAGATCTACACACCATTTTTACAGTGTTGTTTTGCGTTCTGTGGTGTTCGATCCTTCGGCCAGCGTTATTTTCTCCATTGAAAACGCCCGTAGATCCGTAAATTATTGCTTGTCGCTAGAAACATGTTTGTCCTCCAACCAAGAATATCCATAAGGAAACCCTTTTTAGAACCATAACCCTTGTCCTTCTGCCATGGCGAGTTAGAATATCCGTGTAGATACACCGTAGATCATTTTGGCTGGCGAGTTGTAATTCCGCAATTCCTGACAACCCGCCCCGCTCTTTCCTTTTATAGTTACAGGCACTGTCTCGAAATGCAACTGGCTGCCGACACAGGTCAATGATGCCTATCTTGATAACTTTGTAAAAACGGGTAATCTAGATCCCAAGGAAGTTATTGGGTGGCGGACTGCCTTCGGGGAAACAATTCCCCAACCCGCCGAAGGAGAGGTAGTCGTGTTTGCTGATCACTTGGAGCGAGGTTTCAAGCCCCCCGGTCAAAGTTTTTTAGAGACGCCTAGCATTTCTTCCACCTTCATCCTCAAGATTTGGGACCAAATTCCATCAGTAATCTTTGCCAGTTTCATGTTTTCTATGAGGCTTATATGCAAATAGAGCCCACCGTGCTATTGTTCCGGAAGTTTTTCTATCTGAACTGCCACACAAAATTTGCCCCTGGTCCTAGCTTAGAACTGGGTGTAGTCAACAATCAGCGGCGTCGCGAATGCGGATTTCCGACTGTCACATTGCGTGGCCATCCCAATGGCTGGGCAAAGACTTGGTTCTACTGCCATGACACTTCTCCATCCAATGAGAATCCTCTGCCAGGCTTCGGGGAAGATCGCCTACCTATGGACTTCAAGTTGCCCAAAAAGTTGACTGAAGAAGAAGAAGCTACCTTCGTCCCCATCTTTGGAAAGTTGAGGGCCCTTACCACAAATGGCCTTACCAGGATCGACCTGATCCGCTGTTGGGTAGAATGGAGGATTCTACCCTTAAGTCATCGAAATGGTTTGATGTGTGAATATGATGGCGACTTGAACCACCCCCAATGCTATAACAATGTGAGGCTCTTGGAAGAAGACATTGTCAACATCATAAAGACGCTATGCGGCGATCCTATCGAAAATTGCTCCAAAATTGGGCTTAAACCATTTTGTATCACCAACCCGGCTGTAGAGGTAAACAACCCGGCTCCAAAATGTAACCTTTTCATATACTCATTTATGTTTCTGGTCTTGAGCCATTCATCTTGTTTAATCAAAGGGATTCAGCATTCTGGACCTAGAGAACCAAGACGATTGTCAAGAAGACAACCAAACCTCCCTCCAAGACGAAGAAGAAGAAGAGCAAAGGCAAAGCTGCATCCAAAGAGTCTTCCATAGTTGGCGAGTCTCGGGCTGTTGAGGAGCAGTCAGAGGTAAAATTCCTCGTCCCTATTATTTCATTTTGACTTGCACTTATGCTTTACCGCCCTTGTTTATAGGATGATGACTATGAGAGCCAAGATGAAGATGTCGAGGTAATTTCCATTTGTTCCGACTCAACTTCTCCTCCCCCCAAGCCGGCCAGGCGAATTTGTAAGAAAGTTCCCATGTCTCACCCGGATGCTCATTTGGACCCCAATTTCCTTTTGAAGAAGGCGAGTTACACACCTAAACGCCATGCTCGAAGCCATTCTGGAGACCTAGTGTCCGGCTTACCCAAAAGAACAACTGGTCGAAAACGGCAAAGCAAGGTATGTTTCCGCGAGCATCCTTCCCTTTTTGTGTAAGATATTTTCACAATTTATTCAATCATTGAATTCTTGTTCATCAGGTATCACCTCCTTTATCCGACGACTCAGAAATGTCGACTCTCCCCCAATGATTCGTGTTCAGGGGTAAGTTTCTTTACTAACATGTTTTTTCGATCATCAATGTCTTTTGTTCCAACATTTGTATCTTCGTTTCTCAAAGCGCAGGCAAAGAAGAGGAAGACAGATGACTCATCTTCAGCTCCCAAAGTGGATGAAATGTCTGGGAAAAGTGCCTCCATCCGAGAGGGTCCAGAAGATCCAGCTGAAAACCAGTGTGATACTTTTGATGATATTCCCGATATCCGGGTTGAGCCTTCAAGCACTCAAAAGGAGGTGATTGAAAACATCAACCCGCCCAGTCCTGCTAAGACGCTTGAAGATCCAGATGCAGTCATTGTTACTAGTACTGGTTTTTCTAAGCCTGCAACCGTGGTGTTAACCACACATACACCAAAAGATGCCCAAACATTTGCAGAGAAGGATGTCACCAAGCTGAAACTTCCTCATTATGAAAAATTGGAGTTTGAAGAATTATATTCCGGTTTTGTGAGTCGCGTGGAAGCCAGCCGTGAGATGGAGAAAAGCCTAGACAACTTGATGCAAGTCAAACAAGAGATATGACATCTTTATATTTGTTAATATATCCTCCCATTAGCCCTCGGAAGGGCGGGTCATCCATGATGAATCGTACTTTTGCATCATTCAGCAATGTGTAGCCCCAAGGGCCGGGCATCTTTTAGAAACATGAGCCATGACTTGTAAAATTTCTTCAACCTGTAGCCCCCAAGGGTCGGGTCATCTTTTGAAAGATGAGCCGGGTCTTTGAATATAAAATTTCTTCAACCACTAGCCCCCAAGGATCGGGTCATCTTTTGAAAGATGAGCCGGGTCTTTGAATATGAAATTTCTTCAACCAGTAGCTCCCAAGGGCCGGGTCATCTTTTGAAAGATGAGCCGGGTCTTTGAATATAAAAGTTCTTCAACCTGTAGCCCCCAAGGGCCAGGTCATCTTTTGAAAGATGAGCCGAGTCTTTGAGTATAAAACTTCTTCAACATGTAGCCCCCAAGTACCGGGTCATATTTTGAAAGATGATATGGGTCTTTGAATATAAAAGTTCTTCAACCTGTAGCCCGCAAGGGCCGGGTCATCTTTTGAAAGACGAGCCGGGTCTTGAATGAAGGTATGACTTGAAAATAATTAAGTCATACATTAGCCCCAAGTGTCAGGGATGTTGCTTGCAATGGTCCTGAAACTTGCTTCCCCAATTTTTGTTTGCACGAGTCCTTGGCTCGGGCCGATTCAACCTTGGCCGGTTTAAAAGAAAGCTTAGCCGAACAGCAGAATACTCGGGCTAAGTGTCACAACCCTAGAATATAGCTTGTAGTTACTTGCATCAATAAGCATTCATGAATGCATTCAAATCAATTTGATTCAAATTTGGATGATCTACAAATGGGGATGACCAAACTCTAACACCAAACAACATCCAAATAGGATCAACAAGAGAAAAATCCTAGCTACTCCATATTCAAAACAAAACCCTAGCAACTCTATATGCAAAACAATTCAAAAGTGGTGACAAATCAATGGACCAAAATGGTTTTCATAAAAGTCCATCATTTTTGATAAATGTTGGAAAGAAAATATCAGGGGTGATATATATTTTCAAAATACTTTTGGCATTTTATTTTAAACTCAAAAGCCATTGAAATCAATTAATTAATTGATTTCAAATACTTCCTAGTTTTATAAAATGTTGAAAACTTCACATGGGGTTGGAAATATTCCAAATAACACCCTAGAGTTGTTTAGCTATTTTCTTTGAATTAGCTGGAGCCAAAACAAATAAAACAAATTTTAGAAATAACAAAACATAATAGAATAGAAGGAAAAAAAGGAAACGCTTACCTGTCGCCCCTGCAGGCCCAGCCAACCAGGGCCTCCCCCTGCTCGTCGTCTTCCCCGAGCAGCTGCGTGGCAGCAGCGCGTGCGCCGGCTCCACCTCCTGCTTGCCACCTCCTGCTCGTCCCCGTCCTCATCTCCTCGCCCAGGGTTGCCCCATACCCCCTCGAGCTCATCCTCCTCTTCTCTCTCGAGTTCCCTCTTCTCTCTCTCTGCCTTCCCTCGTTGCCGCCATTGCCGAGATCTCCAAGCTCGCCTCCAGCTCGTCTCCGGCCACCCCTCGCCTTCTTGACCGGCTCATTAGCTCCGCCTCGTCGAGAAGCTCCTCACCGTCAACCTCCCCGAGCACCCGAGCCACTGCAGCGTCGCCATCACCACCTTCTTCCTTCTCTGGTCGCCGGAGCTCCCCATCGCGATTCGCCGGCCAGGGTCCCTCTCCGGTCTGCCCGATGCCAAAAACGGAGACGCAATGAGCCCCTGCTCCTTTCGCCTCTCACCCCACGCTCTTCCGTGCCCTGTAGCCTCGATCCCCACCATGGCCGACTCCGGTCACCGCCCGAGGTCGTCGCCGGCCTCGCTCCAGCCACCTCCTGGGCCGTGGCTTGGTCGGAATGGATGCGGCGCACTTCCAGCTTTCTGTAGAACCCAACCGCGCTCGATTTGGACCTCTGTAGCGCAATTCCGGCCAACTCCGGCGAGCCCTCCGCCGCGGCTATGGTCGCCGGCGACCACCCTCCGGTGGGGGCCGACGTGGCCACCTTAACCCGCCACTAATCAGGCCTTAGAGCCACTGACAGAGGGCCCCACGCCTGGTGAAACCCCAATTAGGGGCTGGTCAGCGCGGGGTTAGCCCCTGGGTCACTGACCAGTGGGCCCCACTGGTCAGGTTTGACCTGGACCGGCTGGTTGACCTGCTAACGCAGGGATGACATCAGCCTGTCGCAGTAATAGCTTTTTCTGATTTTAATTAATTCCATAAAATTGCTAAAACTTCTAAAAATCATAGAAATTAATTTGTAAGTCCAATGAAAATAATTTATATATGAAAAAGGATCAGATAAATCCAAAGAATCTGAATATGGCATTTTCATGCATGTTTGAAAAAGTTAACATCACCAAATAGGCAAATTGGTGAATAGGATAAATTTCATATTTAGTTTGGAGATGGAATTTGATACTTATTTGAATTCCCCTTCAATTGTTATGACCAAAGATTGGTTAATACAAATCAGTACCTCAAAATACTAACTCCATGCATATTGGAACAATTAGTTATGAGCATCAGGTCGAATCAATTATAAGGGTACTTGGAAAAATACTGGCTTGAAGTGATGTTTGAATCCTAATTCAAACCAACTTCAACTTAAGAAATGATAACCACATTAGCCCTGCCACCTTTCATTTCATGTCTTGAGCATGCATCATAGTGTTTCATTTCCGTGAAGTAATTGTTGTTCTTTCTTGTTTGTCGGTGTTGTTCCTTCTCGGTAAACGATGTTTCCGACGATGTGATCGTTGACATTGATGAAGACTCATTGCTATCTTCAGACGTGTCACGCAGGAAAACCCCATTGAGCATATTGATATAAACCCACTCTCTCGCTCCTGCTCTCTTTACTGCATTAGGACAAACACGACTCAAGTGTACATGTTATCGGTAGTTGAACCCATTCCTCTGCATGACCTAATTTTGTCACAGTAAATACTTGAAACCACTTCGCATGAGTAGTAACTGCTTGAGCCTTGTTGTGCTTACTCATCCATGGTTGCTTACAATGCCTTCTATGTTTAGAGTCGTGTCGGGTCTGATCCATCTGGATGATGAATCAGAATGGTTGTGTTCATGTCCTACAGTGTGAGAGTAAAGGTGTGATTCTGATTTGTTCAAGGTAGCGATGAGAGGCCATGTAGGAGTACATGGCGGGTTGTCTCATTGGGACCGTCCTTAAGAACTGAGTTCTATGTATGTTATCCAAGACAAGATACTACCATGCATTGGGCCCTGAAATATGACCCCGCTCGGCTTATTAATTTTCTAGATCTCTGTCCAGGAGTTGCAATTAGTTTCTGGTGTTTGTAGGAAAAGTGTTGGCATCCGTGTTTAGCTCTGCCCGACGGGGTAGGCTTCTCTGCGATAGATACACAGTGGCACGGTGTACCAAGTGGCACCCGGATGGTGTGCTTGGAAACCCTGCGCACATCGTTTGGGGCCACAGAGGAAACCTCGGCCGGACTTCCTTGCGAGTTCAGTCTCAAATAGGCGATAAACCTGGACTAGGGTCTTGTGTGGTTAACGATCGTGGCCGACACCCACGCCAGTGCTTCCGCTTGAAGGTTGCCGAGATGCATGACGTGCATATGGTGCTAAGTGGTGAGAGCATGTGTGAAGAAGTATACCCCTGCATGGTGATTCAATCTGTTCGAATAGCCGCGTCCTCGGATATGGACTACTTGGAAACATTACGTGGTACATAGACAATTTAAATGGATACTCTAAAACATGCAAGATAAGTGTGAGCTCTATGGAAGGCCTTCTCGTAGGGAGACGAGAGTGGATCCATAGTGGTGTATTGCATTGGTGAATATGTGGACTCGTGTGCGCTATCCCACCTCAAAGAAAGAACTTGTAGTCGTAGTACAGGTTATCCAAGAGTCAAAGCTGGCTTGCTGCAATCAAACCCCACAATCCTTTCATTGAAACATGATGCATATGTAGATAGTTCTGATGTAAGACTTGCTGAGTACCTTTGTACTCACGGTTGCTTTATTTACATTTTTGCAGAGAAGACTTAGTCTCATTAAAAGGTTCTACGTGATGTGTTCGATGTTGACCGGAATAGCTTGGGAATCCCAGATAGAGGTCTGGCTCCTTTCATAGGGTCGTAGTAGCTTTTCAGGTTCTTCCAGCCACTTTTAGTAGATGTGTGTACCCAGACATGATTTGCTTCCGCTTGATGTTTGTATGACTTGAGTGCCGGGTCATGTGACCCCTATTTGTGATATCATACTATGTTGACTCTTATGAGTCTTTAATAAATGCTTGAGTCATAGAGTTATGTTGTGATGCCATGTTGTATCTACACATATCGTGCATAATGTGTGTATGTTTGAAATGCATTATATGTGTGGGATTCGACACCTAGTTGTTTGCCTTTAGTAGTAATCTTTACAGGGAAATGCCTCTTTGTGTTTCGATCGGGCCTTGGTAGCTTGTTACTGCTCGGAACACATTGATTGACCAGCATGTATCCTTCTTTGTTGATGTGTCTGTCCCCTCGGGTTAATGTCACGCGGTGTAATGGAGTCCTTGTAGCTTGCTACGACTCGTCTACACACGCTGATGACCGACACCTGCTTTGCTGGGTTATGTAAGCCTGTCCCTGTATGGATGTACCGCTTGGGTTTATAACTAGTCATGTCGACCCGGGTTCTTTGTCGTTTGAACGCTAGCAACATATTCATATACGTGAGCCAAAAGACGCAAACGGTCCCGGCCAAGGTAAGGTGGCAGCCGTGGAGTTTACCGTGCGTGAGGCCGCAAAGGGATGTGATGTGTTACAGGCTAGGTTCTTATGACTGAGGATCGGGGTCCCGACAATAAGTATGAAGAAAAATTTCGTCTGGCCTTGCTGACATGGAGAAGATGAAAGCTGAACATAAAAAAAATTGAAGATAAGGCCCATGCTGAACAAGCCGCCATCTTGAAACGGGCAGAACAAGCTGAAGAAAAGCTAAAAGCGGCTCTTCAGGAACTCTCCGGCTTAAAGCATCATATCTCCAACAAGACCCAAGCTATATTTGGTAATGGTCAATTCCCTTCTTCTGAAAAGTGGTGCAAAGCATATTGCAAACGCTAATTATCTTGTTTTGTCATTCGTCGGTTCGCGAGCCACCACCCTGCAGAATGACTGCATTCTGAAGCTAAAGGCGATTTATACTTGCACAGAGCATTTATACACGGGAGGCATGATGACTATGAAGGCCGTGATGGGCAACAGGGAGCCCATAAAATCCATCAAGCACATGCTGGGTTGCCTGTCAACATTGCCGCCCCAGGTAGAAGAGCTAAAAAGGTCAGCCGCCCGTAAAGGAGCACTGACCACCCTAAGCCGGTGTTTCGCCTATGCTCCCGAACTTAAGCCGGAGGAGGTAGATGTCGGCTTTCCAAAGTTAAAAGATGACACATCATATTTCACCGAGGAGGATTACCATCATTGTGTGAAAGAGTCCCGCTCCGCGGCGACTCAGCTAGCAGCCGACTTAGACTTAGGCAAATACCAGGCGGCTTATGATGAACACAACAAAAGGGTGACTCCTCCTTCATAAGAAGTCACCAGCCTGACTCCCCAACGCCGTAAGAATCCTTTTGACTTTGACGTTGATCTATCCGCCATCTTGACTGATGAAGACGAGTTTGTCGCCTTGACCAATTGCAATTGGAAACTGGGCGACTTACAGATCGAAGACGGCGAAAGCTCGAGGCAGAGTGACTCGGAGGCGGCTTGAACCAAGAATATTTTGATTCCTTTCTAACCGGGATATGATGCCTTGGTATGGCCTGGTGAGCCATGTAATAGTCTTAGGATCCAGGAAAACAGTATGATAACCGTACCTTCTGATTTATGTTTGGAAGTTTCATCCTTCATTAATATGAATCGCCTTTCCAAAAGTTTTCTCATGTTCTGACAAATGTTTGTTGCCCTGTTTATCAGAGAAGACAATAAGGCGGCTTAGTGAGTCGCGGCAGGTTATAAACAACAAGTCGGCTCAGTGAGTCGCGGCGGGTTATAAATTTTTTTACGAAACCTTTGGGCGATGCCACAAAGATAGTCATAAAGTTCATCGGCTCGATGAGTTACGATGGGATAGGACAAGTTTGCAAAACTCTAGTGCTACCCCAAGAAGGCTTTTGCAACATCCCTAGTTGTTTAGACCGGCTGATCAAGCGCAAGTCGGGCTTCCGTGAAGCTTGTTTAGTGAACCCATGGTTTGTCCATTTTCCATGTGTCGACTCTCGCTAGTACCTTTCATGTTTTAACCAAGGCAAGTTCAGGGTCCAAAAGTGGATTGACTCACCAAGAGTACATGGGACCATAGGGCTCGTCGCCAAACACACAATCTAGTATAACCATTGTAATGCGTTAATTTTTCGCTAGTCAAGTGGGTATTCAGGCTGAACTCAGTGAGTGGAAGCCCCCAAGTGACCTATGATTAGGGAAAAGCCAGACATAGGATTGCAGAAGCGTATACGCTCTTACTTCAAAACGACTTGGGAGCTAGTAGCCCCAAGTAAGCCAGCTTAAATCTGAATCATATAAGGTGCCCATGTTTGAACCGTGCAGCGTGGAAACTTTGGTCCTCTTTGGCATATCAACATCCAGTTTTGAAATAAGCGCAACGTGGCGACTTATGCTCAGGATCAGGAACCGCCAAGTCTTCCTCTAAAGGCAGCCTTACTGATGGGTTATGTAATACATCCAAAAGACATTAGGGGGAACCGGGTTACGCTGTGAACCGAGTCGTGAAAGAGCATCCACCGCCTCATTAAGTCGACGATCAATGTTATCCACCTGATAGCCATGAAAATGACCCGCCACGTCCGACACGGCTCATTTATAAGCCACCATCAAGGGATCTTTGGAATCCCATGTGCCAGAAACTTGTTGTGCTACTAGATATGAGTCGCCCAAACATCTGACTCGACTAAGGTTCATCTCTTTGGCGATTCGCAACCCATGGAGCAGAGCTTCATACTCCGCCGCATTGTTGGTACATGGGAACATGAGTCGAAGGACATAGCAAAACTTTTCACCCAGAGGCAAAGTCAACACCACGCCAGCCCCCGAGCCTTCCAGATGCCTAGACACGTCGAAATGGATGGTCCAATATGTGTGATCAGGTCTGTCTTCTGGAATCTGCAACTTGGTCCAATCGTTGATGAAATCCACTAGTGCTTGAGACTTAATGGTTGTGAGAGGGGTATATCGCACATGGTGAGGTCCTAGCTCAATGGCCCACTTAGCAATCCATCCTCTCGCCTCTCGATTCTGTATGATATCATCGCAGGGGGCAGAACTAACCACTATGATAGGATGCTCTTGAAAATAGTGTTTCAACTTCTTACTTGCCATAAACACCCCGAAGACCAACTTCTACCAATGTGGATAGCGCTGTTTGGAGAGGGTTAGGACTCCGCTGATAAAATAGACCGACCATTGAACCTGGTATTCCTTCCCTTCTTCTTTGCGCTCGACGACCACTGCCAGGCTTACGACTTTAAAATTGGTCGCAATTTACAAGAGCATAGGCTCTTCATCAGTTGGAGCAGCCAAGACAGGCGGCTTAGCTAATTGTTGCTTGAAGGATTTGAAAGCTCCATTGGCTTTATCCGTCCAAACAAAGTGATCAATTTTGTTGAGCAGCTGATAAAGAGGGATGGCTTTATCCCAAATGCGACTTATGAACCGACTTAGAGCCGCAATGCAACCCTCCATGCGCTGAACTTGATTGACATTGGCCGGCTTGCCTAGCGAAGTGATCGCTTCAATTTTATCTATGTTAGCTTCGATGCGTCGTTCTGACACCAGGAAACCCAATAACTTTCCCACGGGAACACCAAAAACACAATTGTAGGGTTAAGTCTCATCTGGTACACTCGCAAATTGTAAAAAGTCTCCCTGAGGTCCTCCGAAAGTGATTCCTTCTTCTAGGATCTGACCACGATCTCGTCAACATAGGCGTGAACATTGCACCCGATCTGGCTGTGCAGGCAATTCTGGATGCAACGTTGTTAAGTCGCCCCCGCGCTCTTGAGCCTGAACGGCATGGACACATAACAAAAAGCTCCAAAGGGGGTTATGAAGGACGTTTTCTCCTGATCCGACACATCCATCTTGATCTAGTGGTATCCTGAGAAAGCATCCAGAAAACACAAACGCTCGCAACCTGCCGTAGGGTCAATGATTTGATCAATGCGGGGAAGGTCGAAAGGGTCCTTTGGGCAGGCCCTGTTGAAGTCGGTGTAGTCGATGCACAGCAGAAAGTGCCCTATGATTAGGGAAAAGCCAGACATAGGATTGCAGAAGCGTATATGCTCTTACTTCAAAACGACTTGGGAGCTAGTAGCCCCAAGTAAGCGAGCTTAAATCTGAATCATATAAGGTGCCCATGTTTGAACCGTACAGCGTGGCAACTTTGGTCCTCTTTGGCATATCAACATCCAGTTTTGAAATAAGCGCAACGTGGCGACTTATGCTCTTTGATGCTGATAGCCTCCATGCTTGGACGACTTATAGAACAATAAAGACTCATGCTTTCAAGAAGCTGAAATGGCAAAAGACCCGGAAGTTCGTGGGCGCCGGCTTTATAGCTTTATAAATAAAATAAAGGATTACAAATTCGAAATTGTAAACATAGGTAAGGAGCCAATGTCTCTAAGTATAGTATGGCCACAAGTGGGCGGTGTTCCATGGGCGAGTTGTCTCAACCTCCATTGTTGGTCTATCCGGGCGAAGATCCACCAAGTAATATGAACCGTTCCGGAGATTCTTGGTGATGACAAAAGGTCCTTCCCATGGAGGGGATAACTTATGCATACTAGTATGATCTTGAATCAACCGGAGCAATAGGTCGCCCTCTTGAAAAGCTCGGCTCTTGACTCGGCGGCTGTGATAGCGTCGCAAGTCTTGTTAATAAATCACCGATCGTGACGTGGCCAAATCATGCTCCTCCTCCGAGTCGTCCAACGAATCCTGACATGCTAACTCATTGTCTTGTTCCACATAGGCGGCAACTCGTGGTGAATCATGTGTGATGTCACTCGGTAATACTGCCTCTACCCCGTAGACCAGGAAAAAGGGTGTAAAACCAGTAGATCGATTTGGGGTGGTTCTGATGCTCCATAAAACTGAAGGCAGTTCTTCAACTCAACATCTTGAGGTACGTTCCAAAGGTACCATAAACCGGGGTTTGATTCCTCGCAGTATTTCTTGATTCACCCTTTCTACCTGTCCATTAGACTGAGCGTGTGCAACTGTAGAAACATCAAGCCGGATGTGCTCCCTTGCGCAAAACTCTTGCATGGCGCCCTTTGATAAGTTAGTACCATTATCAGTAATGATACTATGAGGATACCCGAACAGGAAAATCAACTTCTTTAGGAGCTTGACGGCCGTGTCTGCATCACAGCTACTAACCGACTCTGCTTCAACCCACTTGGTAAATTTGTCAACCGCCACCAACAGGTGAGTCTTTTTATTGGGCGACATTTTGAAAGGACCAACCATGTCTAGCCCCCAGACCGCAAACGACCATGTAATTGGGATAATCCGTGATTCCCTGAGCCAGCACATGCATCTGACGCCAAAACTTTTGGCAGCCATCACATCGTCAAACTATATCCTCAGCATCCGCATGAGCTATCAACCAGTAATACCCATGCCTAAAGGCTTTGGATACCTGAGAGCGTGACCCGGCATGATGACCATAGTCGCCTGCATGAATCTCGTTAAGAATTGCACACCCTTCCTCAGAAGAGACACACCTTTGAAACACTCTAGAAGTGCTTCACTTGTGTAACTCACCTTTATGTATGACCATGGACTTGCATCGACGAACGATTTGGCTGGCCAACAACTCATCAGTAGGTAACTCGCCTCGTGCCAGATACGCCGTGTAGGAGATTTCCCAATCCGGGGTAGCATGGAGAGTCGCCACAAGTTGAGACTCAGGATCAGGAACCGCCAAGTCTTCCTCTGAAGGCAGCCTTACTGATGGGTTATGTAATACATCCAAAACACATTAGGGGGAACCGGCTTATGCTGTGAACCGAGTCGTGAAAGAGCATCCGCCGCCTCATTAAGTCAACGATCAATGTGATCCACCTCATAGCCATGAAAATGACCCGCGATGTCCGACACGGCTCATTTATAAGCCACCATCAAGGGATCTCTGGAATCCCATGTGCCAGAAACTTGTTGTGCTACTAGATCTGAGTCGCCAAAACATCTGACTCGACTAAGATTCATCTCTTTGGCGATTCACAACCCATGGAGCAGAGCTTCATAATCCGCCGCATTGTTGGTACATGTGAACATGAGTCGAACGACATAGCAAAACTTGTCACCCAGAGGCAAAGTCAACACCACGCCAGCCACCGAGCCTTCCAGATGCCTAGACCCGTGAAAATGGATGGTCCAATATGTGTGATTAGGTATGTCTTCTCAAATCTGCAACTCGGTCCAATCGTTGATGAAATCCACTAGTGCTTGAGACTTAATGGTTGTGCGAGAGGTATATCGCACATGGTGAGGTCCTAGCTCAATGGCCCACTTAGCAATCCGTCCAGTTTCCTCTCGATTTTGTATGATATCAACGAGGGGGAAGAACTAACCACCGTGATAGCATGCTCTTGAAAATAGTGTTTCAACTTCTGACTTGCCATAAACACCCCGAAGACCAACTTCTACCAATGTGGATAGCGCTATTTGGAGAGGGTTAGGACTTCGCTGATAAAATAGACCGGTCATTGAACCTGGTATTCCTTCCCTTCTTCTTTGCGCTCGACGACCACTGCCACGCTTACGGCTTTAGAATTGGCCGCAATGTACAAGAGCATAGGCTCTTCGTCAGTTGGAGCAGCCAAGACAGGCGGCTTAGCTAATTGCTGCTTCAGGGATTTGAAAGCTCCATTGGCTTCATCCGTCCAAACAAAGTGATCAGTTTTCTTGAGCAGCTGGTAAAGAAGGATGGCTTTCTCCCGAAGGCGACTTATGAATCGACTTAGAGCCGCAATGCGACCCGCCATGCGCTGAACTTGATTGACATTGGTCGGCTTGCCTAGCGAAGTGATCGCTTCAATTTTATCCGCGTTAGCTTCGATGCCTCGTTCTAACACCAGGAAACCCAATAACTTTCCCGTGGGAACACAAAAAACACACTTTGTATGGTCAAGTCTCATCTGGTACACTCACAAATTGTAAAAAGTCTCCATGAGGTCCTCCAAAAGTGATTCCTTCTTCTGGGATCTGACCACGATCTCGTCAACATAGGCGTGAACATTGCACCCGATCTGGCTGTGCATGCAATTCTGGATGCAACATTGATAAGTCGCCCCCGCGCTCTTGAGCCTAAACGGCATGGACACATAACAAAAAGCTCCAAAGGGGGTTATGAAGGACGTTTTCTCCTGATCCGACACATCCGTCTTGATCTGGTGGTATCCTGAGTAAGCATCGAGAAAACACAATCGCTCGCAACCTGCCGTAGAGTCAATGATTTGATCAATGCGGGGAAGGTCGAAAGGGTCCTTTGGGCAGGCCCTGTTGAGGTCGGTGTAGTCGATGCACAGCAGAAAGTGCCATTCTTCTTGAGCACCAAGACCGGGTTAGCCAACTATTCAAGATGGAAAACCTCAATGATGAACCCAGCGGCCAAAAGCCGGGCGACTTCCTCCCCAATTGCCTTACGCCGTTCTTCATTAAACCAGTGAAGATACTGCCGAACCGGCTTTATTTTAGGGTTAATATTAAGATGGTGCTCAGCGAATTCTCTCGGTACACCTGGCATGTCTGAAGGCTTCCATGCAAAGATGTCCCGATTCTCACGGATGAATTTGATGAGCGCGCTTTCCTATTAGGGATCAAGACCTGTCCCAATGGTGAACTCCTTGGTTGAGTCGCCAGGCGTGAAGTCTATCACCTTCGTGTCATCCGTCGGTTTAAACTTTAGGGGCGGCTCTGAGTTGATTGTGGGTCTCTTGAGTGGTGTCATATGTGTCGGGTCAACATTGGCTTGGTGAAACTTGAGCTCCTCGGCCGCGCAAGCCGACTCGGCATAAGCCGCGTCTCCTTCCTCGCATTCTTGGGCTATCTTCCTATCCCCGTTGATCGTAATAGTCCCCTTAGGGCCAGACATTTTGAGCTTGATGTAAACGTAACATGGGTGGGCCATGAACCGAGCGTAAGCCGGTCTTCCGAACAACACGTGGTAAGGGCTCTTGATCTTGACCACCTCAAACATGAGGGACTCGCTCCTGTAATTAGACTCCGTGCCAAAAGCTACGTTAAGTTTGATTCCCACAACAGGGTATGCGGACTGGCCTGGAACAATGCCGTGGAAGACCGTGGAAGATGGCATCAAGTCTTCTTCTGAGAAATTCATCCGCCGAAAGGTATCGAAATATCAGATGTTAATGTTGTTGCCGCCATCCATAAGGACTTTGGAAAGGGAGTAACCTCCGACCCGGGGCCAAAGCCAAGTCGCCGGGATTTCCAACCCGGGGCGGGTGATCCTCCCTACTCTAGATAATGGGTTGTTCAGACCAATTGAGGTACCTAGGGAGTGCCGGCTCAACCACGCCAAAAGATATGTCTTTCACCTTCTGGTCCCGTTTGCAAGTGCTGGTGGTGAACACGTGATATTGCCCGCTGTACAACTACTTAGGATTATTTTGAAAGCCGCCATTGTCATCCTGCCGCTGGGGATCACCTTGTGGGGGCGGTTGCTGAAACACGCCCTGCGTCTTGTACCATTGATTATTGTGAACCTGGTACTGCTCGGCATTAGACTATGACCCGCCCTGCGGGCCCGGGTTAGGGAACCCACCGAACGGGCTTCGGTGTGACCCGGGCGTGCCGAACTGTTCCTGATGTCCACCTTGGACACCTCCTTGACCTTTTTTGAGCGCCTCAGCTCGGAATTCCTGCATCACATAGCAATCCTCCCAAGAGTAGTTTCTCCCAAGAGTAGTTGCTCCGGTCCTTCGACGGTGGCGTGCTACAAGCAGGGGCCTTTGAGTATCTTGTGATAGTTGCGTGGTTTCTTCCTGCTGAAGCACCTTTTCTTCTGGCATTGGTTCCCATTGCCAGCGTTAGTGTTAGCGACGAAGTCTGTGATGCCTTCTTGCTGTCTCCTTTTAATTTGTCCAGCGTGGTTGTGGTTGCTCCGCCCTTGGAACTGGGAGTGGCCTTTTGACGACTCGCCTCTCCTGGCGGTGCTAACTTTGTCGTCATCTTCCCCGGGATCTCTAGTGTCGTCTGACTCGACGTACCTGGTCAGGGTGTCCATCAACTCGCCCATGTCTTGCACCTTACGCTGAGTCGCCCAAGCTTCAGCACCAAAGGCTTGTAATGACAATTTTTCTCCAGAATTAGCACTGCCTAAGCCGCCGAGATGCCATCTGATGAATGGATGACTCATGCAACCCGCCGCGCCAATGATGGGCCAACTCATCCGGGCGTTGGACGCAGTGTTGTAGGTCAACGATGGTCACCTGGCGTTTACAGGTTCCTCGGAAATTTTTGACGAAGCGTTCCTTCAAATCGGCCCAGGTCTTGATGGAATTGGGCGGCAGGTTTTTCAGCCACGTGCGCGTCGTTCCCTCGAGCATCATGGTGAAATACTTAGCGTAGACCGCCTCATTCACGTCGAGCATGTCCATTGCAAGCTCGTAACTTTCAATCCATTACCCTGGCTCGAGGTCAGGTGTGTAATTGGGCACCTTTCGTGGTCCTTTGAAATCTTTCGACATACGCTCGTTGCGAAGGGCAGGCGTTAGACATGGCAGTCCGATGTGCCTACCACCTATCTCAGTCAGCATGGGAGGAGGCAGGGTGTAAGCTGGATAGCCCTGACCTGCCGCAGCTGTCGTTTCCATCAAAAGGGTGGCTCGCACCACATCCACAAGATCTTGAGCCCGTGTGTCGGGCATCCCGAGCAGATTGGTCTCCGGCAAGCGTCGTTGCTCTCTGGTCACCGCAGGCAGGTCATCATGGAGACTCCTGGTGTGACTCGCCGGGGGCGTGGAGTGTAGCCGCTCGCGGCTATGTGAATATTGTGCATGTTGTACCACCACCGTTTTCAGCATCTCGATGGCGGTTCTCGCCTCCACCTCAGCCGGGGAGTTTCCGTAGATCGGGAGAGATTCCAAGTGGCGGGTTGCCGCGAGCACGTTATCCACGGGGTTCGAGAAGTGACCCCATGGTGTTTGGAAACGAGGCGCACGAGCCTCCGTTGGCTGAGGCGGTTGCGGGTTAAGCGGGGTCGAGCCGGATCGCCTCCTGAAGCGGCCTGCCAAGGCCGATTGGATTCCATCCCGGGGGTATGCGGGCTGTCGAAGAGGCGAGTCGGGTTTAGATCGGCCGGAAGGCGGCCATGGTGTCTCCTCTGGTGGATCGCATCGGAAAAACGTTGTTGTCTCTCAAGCCGCCAGCCTTCAGTATTCAAACGCTCTCTCTCCACAGTGATCTGGGCCTACTGTGTTGCCATCCTTGTGGCTTCTGCTTCCATGTCCCGCTGAATCTTGGCCATCTCCTCCCTTAGTATCGCCAGTTCGCCGTTGATTGTTTCCTGGTTCTCTGTCGTCACAACGATCGCCATGAGTTTGCCTGTTTCTGCTACCAGGTCTGCCGTGGCCTGAGTCGGAGCCTTCGACGACCCGCCAACTTCATCGTTGCCCGCCGGGTTTGGCTGAGGCGGTGCTGCCCCCGCCATGTAGATGGCGACTTGTCGATGCGGCCCCACAAAGTCCTCAGAGTTTGCCGCCTGCGGTAACTCCCCGAGTTGTCCCTCGTACAGAGGGTACATTGAATCTATGTCGCCCATGGATGACTCGTCGTTCGAGTTGACGGGGGTGATCTCCCGGACTACCGGCCCGTCCGGTAGGTCGGTTCCCTGCGTAAAACCAACGAAAACGTGGCGTCCCCTGACGTGATGTTTGGTGGGATGGGCGTATCGGGCCGGCACGACGATGTCGATGAAGGTGTCTGGCTCAAGTACGGGTGCCCCTAATCTTGCCGATGAAAACGTGGATCTTGCCAAAGGGGACTCTATATCCAGGTTCGATTGAATTGGCCTTAGGTCCCCACTTCGAGTTGTCGATGTAGTATTTTCCACGGCGGATCTTCGTCATGATGCTGACCATGTAGCTTCCGGACCCTGGGAGGGCTCCCTTTGAGAACTCAACTCCACCGTGCGCAGGCCCAACGGTGGGCGCCAACTGTCGTGATTTTGTCATGGCAGATGTCCTCCTAAAAGGACTTAGTGAAGGAGCCATCGCACCTTGGTGGCGACTCAAAGGGGTTGAGCGGAAGCGAGACTGAGATTTACCCAGGTTCGGCCCCTCGTGTGGAGGTAAAAGCCTACGTCATGCTTGGTGTATATTGATGGTGGATTCGATTACAAGGAGGGTGTAACTCGCGTGACTTAGCTCTCGATGATTTCTAACTTGATCTATCTGCCCTAGGGACTCGCCTTTATATACAGGTCGAAGCCCTAGGGTTTACAAAGTCCTGGCCACATTAAAAATCGTGGCCTTCCTTATCTCTAAGTCGTCGTGTTCACCAAGCCAAGGAAACTCCTTGGCGACTTATCTTCTTTGTTAATCTTGAACTGACATCCGGCTCATGGGCTCTGGCGGCCTTCTCACAATGATCTCTCAACACGCCTCAAGCCCAAACCGAGGCTTACATTGGTCATGCATGTATGAGTCGCCGCTTTCCTGACATGGCCCAATAGGGCGGGTCATACCGCAGGTAATATTCCCAACAGGATCCATGTATGAAAACAAAGTATGAACTTGGAAGTATTACCTCATGGTTAGAAGACTATTTAGAACAAATGGATCTTTAAGAGGAAGAAAAACGATGATGGTAAATGTCACCATTTATAAAGCTCGACTTGTTACAAAGAGGTTTTCGACAAGTTCAAGGAGTTGACTACGATGAGACTATCTTACTCGTAGCGATGCTAAAGTCTATTGGAATTAGTTTAACTGTTGTTTCATTTTGCAATTCTGAAATCTGGCAGATGGATGTCAAAACATCGTTTCCTTAATGATTTCCTTGAGGAAAAGTTGTATGTGATACAACCAGAAGGTTTTGTCGATCCTAAGGATGCTAAAAGGCATGTGATCCATTTATGGACTGGTGCAAGCATCTCAAAATTGGAATAAGAGCTTTGATGAGGTGATCAAAGCTTTTGGGCTTATACAAAGTTTATGAAAAAACTTGTATTTACAACAAAGTGAGTGGGAGCATTATAGAATTTCTGATAAGTATATGTGGTTGACATATTGTTGATCAGAAATGATGTAGAATCTCTGGAAAGCATAAAGAGTTGTTTGATAGTATTGATCGAAAACATATATTTTGACATAATTTCAACCGTTGTCAATGTTTCTCGATTATGGATTGATAAAAGAGTTCGTCGTAAAGGATTACATTGATGCAAGCTTTGACACCAATCCGGATGACTCTCAGTAGCAAACCAGATTCATATCGTGGAGCATTCATTTGGAATAGCTCCAAGTGGAGAGTCATAGAGAATCTATAGTATGACATAGATATTTGCAAAGTACACATAGTTCTCAATGTTTCACACCCCTTGACTAAGACCTCTCTCACAAGCAAAACATAATCTAACCCCCGAACTAATTGGGTGTTAATCACATGCTGATTTGAACTAGATTATTTACTCTAGTGCAAGTGGGAGACTGTTGGAAATATGCCCTAGAGGCAATAACAAATAGGTTATTATCATATTTCCTTGTTCATGATAATTGTTTATTATGCATGCTACAATTTTATTGATCGGAAATTCAAATACATGTATGGATACATTGACAACAAAGTGTCCCTAGTAAGCCTCTAATAGACTAGCTCGTTGATCAAAGATGTCTAAGGTTCCTAGCCATAAACATGATTTGTCATTTGATAACGAGATCACATCATTAGGAGAATGATGTGATGGACAAGGCCCAAACCTTAAGCATAACATTTGATTGTATCAAGTTTACTGCTATTGCACTCTGTATGTCAATGTAACTGTTTCTATGACCATGATATCATGCGACTCTCTGACACGAGAGGAATGCCTCATGTGTATCAAACGTCACAATGTAACTGGGTGATTATAAAGATGCTCCACAGGTATCTCCGAGGGTGTCTGTTGAGTTGGCATGCATCACTACTCGGATTTGTTACTCCGTGTGAGGGAGAGGTATCTCGGGGCCCACTCGCTAATACAACATCACAGTAAGCTTGCAAGCAACATGACTAAGGAGTTAGTCACGGGATCTTGTATTACGAAACGAGTAAGGAGACTTGCCGGTAAGGATATTGAACTAGGTATGGAGATACCGATGATCTAATCTCGGACAAGAAACACACCGATGGACAAAGGGAACTGCATACGGGACTAGCTGAATCCTTGACATCATGGTTCAACCGATATGGATCTTCATAGAATATGTAGGAACCAATATGGGAATACATATCCCGCTATTGGTTATTTACCGTAGAGGTGTCTCGGTCATGTGTACATAGTTGTCGAAACCGCAGTGTTTGCACACTTAACATTCAGTGACGATACACATGTAGTTGAGTTATTATGTTGGTTACCGAAGGTTGTTCGCAGTCCCGGATGAGATTCCGGACATGATGTTGAGCTTCGGAATGGTTTGGAGGTAAATATTGATTTATGGGAAGTCGGTATTCGAGTTCCGAAAGAGTTCCGGAAGGCTATCTTTTTTGGGACAAAGGTTCTCAAATAGTTTTGGGGTTCCATCGGGAGTGTCCACCTGTGGGCTGGCCCAGATGTGGTTGCCACCCCACCTAGCTTGGGGGCCAAGCCACCTAGGTGGCCATCGCCCCACCCTAGGGGGAAACCCTAGGGAGCCACCTGTCTTCCCTCCCTCATATATATAATAAAGGAGAGAGAGGGCAGCCCAACCTGAAAACAGCCACGACGTTGCCCTCCTCCTCCTCCTCTCTCTCTCTCGTAGTTCCTCTCTCTCGTTTTGTCGCGGCACCACTTAGCGAAGCCTTGCTTGGACAGCTCCACCAACACCTCCACCATGTCGTCATGGTTCTGGAGAACTGAAGCTACTTCATCACCATCGCTTGATGGATCGAGGAGGTCAAGGCATCATCGAGCTGTACGTGTGTTGTACCCGGAGGTGCCGTCCGTTTGGTACTTCATCGGGACATTCATGATTGGATCACGAGATGGATCGTGATTGGAACGCGAAGACGTTCGACAACATCAACCGCATTTCTTAATGCTTCCTCTTAGCAATCTACAAGGGTATGTAGATACACTCCCCCTCTCATAGTTGTTGATCTCCATATATTGATCTTGGTGAGCGTAGGAAAAATTGTGTTTCCAATTCGATGCCCCCCAATAATATATCCCGAACATTAGCCCCCAATTTAATTCAGATTCATCCATGTTAAACTCCATCCTGGTAAATAATAAAAATACTCAAAGCTGAAGATTTAAGTCATCTTCACTCTCGAGCCGATAATCCTCTTTGTGAGAAAAATTTCGCCGGTCAACATTTTCCCGGGTTACGTGCCTTGTTTAGGACTTGGTATTTTATTAACATTCTTATCATGACATCATCATGTGTGTCAGTGATGCTATCAAGTCATCATGGTGAATCTTTTCAAACTCTTCCCAAATCCCCGTGAGGCAAGAAAATGGAGGCATCTTCTTAGCCGCAAATTACCGTGTATGTTCCATTTTTTACTCCGCCGCTTTGGGTCTCGTCTTATTATAAATAGTCTGGCTCGCGTGTGGTTTAACATTTCAACTCCTCTTCTTCCTCTCTCCTCCAATGCCTCGCTTGAGCTTCGCCGGTGCCGCCCCTCTAGAGGTGATTCTGCCCTTGTGTCGTTACCATTGGAGTTCATCTTCGTCGACAATGGAGTCTTCCCGAAACACGGACGTCGTCAACTCTCCTATGGTCCAAGCTCTCTAGGTCGCGATTACTTCCGAAGGTCATCACTACATGTTCATAGTTCATGAGGAGTTCATCAAATGTTGTGTAGACTGTAGTTATAGATCTATCACTTCTCACATTATCTCGTGTATATTGTGTGATTTCACCACCGCGATTTTTGTAGATCCATTGCAGATTTATCTAGAATCCTTGTAGATGCTCTGTTTCGGTAGCTCTGCTATCAAAGCCGTATTTTTCTTCCTTTTTGCATGTTATTTAGATCCATTTGTTTTGCCACTTTGATAGTAAGTTGTTTGTTTCTTACAAATTTGCGCTAAGTCCACTATATCTCAAGATTTCACCCATTAGCCGGCTCTACCTAATAGATTATCACATGACCGGTTCAATGTATTTCACCCCATTGCCCGACTTGTCTTGAGAGTATTTTGCTGGCTTATACTTGTACTCCGGCTTATCTTGTCTTCCCGGCTTGTTTCTTCGGAGTGCTACTGTCGGTCCGAGTGGCCTCCAAACCATCAAAATTGTAGGTTGCGTCACATCTAAGTTATCAACTCTTATTCTAGAGGACCTCGTGGCCCAGGGGTTTCTACCGTCTTAGAATGAGACTGAGTGGCGAGTTACGAAAGAAGAAACTTCTCGTCAACCCAAACAAGGAGAAATAGTCATCTTTGGTGATCGTTCGCACACGGGTTTTCAGCCACCGGGTCAAAATTGTTCAGGGATTTACTCTACTTTTTCCAGCTCAGGCCCCAAGACATGGTCCAAACTCCATGACCAACATTTGTCAGTTCCAGGTGCTTTGTGAGGTTTACCTTAAGATTGAACCGGCTATCACCCTATTCAGGCAATTTTTCTATATCAAGCACCACACAAAAGAGAAGAATCGACCAAGTGTGGAGGTTGGTGGGATCACCATCCAGAAAAGAAAGAATAGTCCTTTCCCTGAATCCAAACTGGCGAGTCATCCTCAAGGTTGGAATACCACCTGGTTTTATCGCAAAGATACCTCTCCAAATGGCCAACATCCTCTGTCGGGTTATAGAGCTGACCGACTTAACGCTACTAGTGAATTCCCGGGTTGGCCAAGTGATGAAGAGTAAAAATAGTGTCAACCAAAATTTTGAGAATAAATGGTTTAACAGCTCACGGTCTTACTGAAATTGATTTAGTCCAGTGTTGGTTAACCTCGAGGATTCAACCCCTTAGTGTAAGGGGTGACTTAATGTGCAATTACACGCGCTAGTCACAAGAGCCCAACTCTTTAGTGAGTTCGATTTGCGTGTTGCCGAAATTAATAAGGCTACCAAGAGAATGTTTGGTGAGTCAAAGGAGAAAAACAACACAACTATCTTAGCTCCCTTTGAGGGGACCAACCCGGTACCTCCTGTAAGTGTTAGTTGTAACTTGTCTACTTTCTTTATCTCAAATGTTTCAGTATTTGCACTTATCTAGCCGACTTATTATTTTATTGCAGGAAAAGTGTGAATTTTGTAGAGCCAGGGCCAGAACCCCTATTCCCCCCTACCGGTCAAATGGATGACCCAACACAGCAAACCGCCTCGGAGGGAGAATCTAGGTAGAACTTGATTCGCTCGACCATCTCTTTATTGCACTTGCTAAAGCTTCTTCTTCCAAGGATGATATCAAAAATATTCAAGCCGGCAATGTTGAGGTAATTTCATTTTCCTCCAGTTCCTCAGAGTCATATGTTATGAAGAGGACAAGACGAGCCGTCAAAAAGGTTAAGTTTTCAAATCGAGCCGCTTACTTAGACCCGAACGTTCTTTTTAAGTGAGACCTCATGCCGCCCAATTGAAACACAAGACCCGGAGTTGTTCCGGAGAATTATCTGCCAACTTATCTCTTGAGCCGTTTGCTTGTAATAGATGTTTTGAGGTGCCACAAATTCCAACAACTTATCATGCTCAAGCTGGTCACTTTAAACAACCCCTTAGTCCATCTAATTCACTTTATTACCAGGAATCACCACCTTCATCTCGCGACTCGACTACTACTCAACTTCCATCTTTCACCATCAATTGTGGGTAAGATTTTATTTAAGCTGCCTTTGATTAGTCATGGAATTACACGTTATTTCTTTTTGATTTGATAAATTATTTTTATGACTTGTAGAGCCAAAGTCTTCGTTAGGAATAAGGCAGGTGAATCTTCTTCTGCTTCTCAGGATCACACTGTTTAAGTTCCTCCTACAACTGAAGTGATGACCCATAATGAGCCGTCAGCTCAGGTTGAGCCATACTTGTGCACTGAGCCGACTCATAATATGGAGATGACCCAGGCCGAGGAACGAGATGTTGTGGAGAAAACTAGTGATAATCAAGGTGCATCTGATGATTCGACCGGTCATACTCCAAGCCCTGCTGCTCCTTCAAGTCTTGCATCTCCTATGAACAATGTCACTCCGTCAACCGCCATGGACGACACAGAAGCGGTTGTTGTTGGAGGGTCATACCCATCTCCTGGCCCTTCAACTGTTTTGACCAAAGTTGTGTCCAAAGGTGAGTCGGCATATTTGGAAAATGTAGAAAACAAGTTAGAGCTCCTGGAACTTAACAATCTTGACACCCAAGGGTTGTATTAGCACTATGTTACCCGGCTATCTCAAAGCCGGGATTTTGAAGTCAATTTAGTCAACATCATGATGACCAAATATGAGGTAAAAAATTATCTCTTACTCATTGTGTATACCACTGTATCCCCCAAGAACCAATTTAGTAAAATAAGTAATAAACTGGGTCTTGTAAATATCTAAATAACCGTATATAGCCCTCAAGGACCGGGTCATTGTATTAATAATGAGCCAGTACTGTTGTAAGCTCTTGATGATGAAAATGCCATTCCTAGCGCTCAAGGACCGGGTCATTATGAGAAATAATGAGCCGGTACTTCTTTGATTTCTTAAGGTATATAATTTTCTGACCATAGCCCCTAAGGGTCGGCTTATCTCCATGAGATGGTCGGGTCTTCCTGTTGTAGAACAAAGAAATATGTTGCATTAGTCCCCAAGTGCCATGTGGATTGCATGCAACTGCATGGGACTTTGTCATTCTGATCCAGCTTTTTGGAATCATGTAGCCCCTAAATGTCGAGTTGTCTTATTTAGGGGGCTCGAAACTTGTGCTTATGCTTTACATGCTTGTGTAGGAATTGTTGGAGAACTGTGAGTCTGTCGCAGTCAATCTTGAGGCGACCAGCGTGGAAGACCATCACATGCGAGCTGACGTAGAAGATGCTCAAGCCGTTGGCCAAGAGTAATCCCAAGTGCTTTGGGAAAAAACTTTGCTATTTTTGTGGCTCCTAAGATGAGCCAGTAATAGGGGTAGTGAATATGACCCGTCTACCGTGCCATTGTGCACGTAATACTTTTATTAACTTTGAGTCTATTGTAGTAGCATTGTTAATATATTTTCTCCTTGCTTCTTGTTTGTATGGTAAGTCGTCTTGTTTTTGTGTGGGATAAGTCGCCCAAAGGATAACAATACTTTAACATAATGACTCCTTGATATCATGATCAAGCAAATAACTGGTCATCTTGTGATCTAGTGTAATAACCCGGTGGTCTATGTGTGACCCGGTAAATGTAAAGTTGAAATTTAGTCCTGCAATGTAGGACACAATAATGTAGATGATTAGCTGCGAGAATAAGTCGCACGAATAGGATCATGCTTGAACATTATGAGTTCTTTTGTTTTGCATCAAGAAAATAGCTGGTCATCATGTGATCTAGGATAATAACCCGACGGTCTATGTAGGACCCGGTAAATAAAGAAGTGAAGTTTATTCTTGCAATTTAGTATACAAGAATACATAATAATAAAATAAATTTATAAGCCGGATTTTAAGTTCGACAATTTAGACCGGCTTTTCGAAGCTGAAGTCTTTCTTTCATGAAGCTGGCTTAATAGCACGTGGTTTGTCCTCTCTTTCTGTAAGTCGGCTCTCACGTGACTCAAGCCGGTGTTTTAACCTGGATAAGTTCAAGCTCCATAGGGTTTGACTTGTCGAGAGTACACGGGGTCACATTGCACGGAGAAGCATCTTGCAAACAGGCATGTTTAACCATATTTGTTTGTATTTGGCTTTTTAGCCAGGTCAAGAGGGAAATTATTAATGGCTAACTCGTTAAGTCTGGAACGCCCAAGTGACCTGTGTTCAAAGAATAAAGACTCATGCAATTTTGTAGCAGAAGGGACAGAGACCCCGGGTTCTGGGGATTCCAGCTTTATTACATTGAACACAAATATATATACATAAGTATGTAGAATGATTTGGAGCCAGTGGCTCTAAGTGAAGTAAGGCCGAAGATGAGCAATGTTCCAAGACATGTTGGTTTCCTCTTTAGTAGTTTGAAACTTCTCGCATTCCTGTATATCAATCAGTTAATATGACCCATTGTTGAGATTTTTGCTGATGACAAAAGTCCCTTCCTAAGGTGGTGAAAACTTATGCATGATTCTTTAGTCTTGAATCCAACAGAGTACTAAGTCAGGTTCCTGGAAAGTTCGACCGCGAATTATATGGCTATGATAGCGGTGTAGGTCTTGTTGATATATAGCTGACGTGGAGGCTGCGATATCACATTCCTCCTTAAGTGCATCCAAGGAATCTTGACGAGCTTGTTCACAGTCATCCTCGACATAAGCAATGACTCTGGGGGAATCGTGTTTGATATCACTTGGTAGAACAACTTCTGCTTCATAGACCTGAAAAAACGGCGTATAGCTTGTGGATCTGTTCGGGGTGGTCCTTATGCTCCATAGTATTGCGGGAAGCTCTTCAACCAAACAACTAGGAGTTCTATGAAGAGGCACCATAAGCCAGGGTTTGATTCCATGCAATATCTCCTGGTTGGCTCGCTCGTCTGTCCATTAGACTATGGATGTGCAACACAGGCTAAATCAAGTCTAATGTGTTGTTGTTGACAAAACTTTTCCATTGTGCCCTTGGACAGATTGGCGCCATTATATGTGATGATGTTGTGCGGATATCCAAAATGATAAATCAATTTTTTCAAGAATTATACCGCAGTTTCAGCATCATAGTTGTTGATTGGCTCTACTTCAACCCATTTGGTAAATATATCCACTACAACCAAGAGGTGTGTCTTTTTATCTGACAACATTTGAATGGACCCACCATGTCAAGCCCCAAGACTACAAATGACCAAGTAATTCAAATCATCCATAACTCTTGAGCCGGCATATGAGCTTGTTTCGCAAATATTTGGCAATCATCACACTTTCGCACAATGTCTTCTCCATTAGTGTGAGCGCTAAGCCAATAAAAACCACGACGATAAGTTTTCGTGACCAACGACCTTAAGCTGACATGATGACCACAATCGCTAGTGTGGATCTCATTAAGGTTTTCTCGGCCTTTTGTAGGAGAAACACAATGTTGATAGACCTGGATATGTAGGGCCTCATAACTCGCCATTGACTATAGTCCTGGATATGTAGGGCCTCATAATTTGTTGGGCGATGACTTCCTCAGCAGGGAGCTCGCCTGGGGTAAAATGAGCGAAATAAGGTATCATCCAATCACGGGTTGCATGGAGAGCCGCCATGAGTTGTGCTTCTGGATCTGGGATAGCTATATCCTCCTCTAATTGTAGCTTCATCGGACCATTGTGGAGCACATCAAGGAAAACATTGGGCGGGACCGGCTTATGCTGAGATCCAAGTCTGGATAATGCATCAACAACCTCGTTGAGCGAGCGGTCAATGTGGTCCATGTGGTAACCTTGAAAATGACCTGCAGTAACTGTAACTACATGTCGATAAGCCACCATGAGCGGGTCCTTGAAATCCCAAGTCCTTGAGACTTGTTGAGCCACCAAATCTGAGTCACCCAAACATCTGACCCAGTAGAGGTGCATCTCCTTGTCTATGTGAAGTCCATGAAGGAGATATTCATACTCAGCTGCATTATTAGTTCAAGGAAACATGAGATGTAAGACGTAACAAAACTTGTCACCTTGTGCAGAAGATAAAATAACTCCAGCCCCTGAGCCTTCCAGTTCTCTTGACCCGTCGAAGTGTATTGTCCAGTATGGGTTATCTAGCTTTTCTTTGGGGACTTGTAACTCAGTCCAGTCATTAATAAAGTCCACCAAAGCTTTAGAGTTGATGGCAGTCCAAGATACATACTTCACCTGGTGTTGTCCAAGCTCAATTGCCCATTTAGCAGTCCGGCTCGTGGACTCTCTATTCTGTATGATATCTCCAATAGGAGCCGAACTAACCATGGGATTGTATGTTCTTTGAAGTAGTGTCTGAGCTCGCGGCTAGCCATGAAGACGCCAAAAATGACCTTCTACCAATGTGGGTATCTTTGTTTTGATAAGGCCAAACCTTTATCGACATAATAGACATGCCTTTGCACTGTATACACTTTCTTTGCCTCCTTGCACTCAACGACAACTACTACACTCAATGCTTTATTAATTGTAGAAATGTAGAGGAGCATGGGATCTTTGTAAATTGGGGTGGGTAAAACGAGTGGCTCAACCAACTGTTTCTTGAGTGCTTCAAACACATCGTTGACACCCTTGGTCGAGATGAAGTTATAAGTCTTTTTGAATAGCTGATATAAAGGAATTGCCTTCTCGCCAAAGTGACTTATAAACTGGCTCAAGGCCGCAATCCGACCCGACATACGCTCGACATCATTGATGTTTGTCGGCTTAGCAAGGGAGGTTACTTCTTTGATTTTTTCTCGGTTAGCCTCAATGCCGCGTGTTGAGACCAAGAAACCCAGTAACTTGAGTGCAGGTAATCCAAAAAAACATTTTCTTGGGTTAAGCTTCATCCTGTACACATGAAGGTTGTCAAATGTTTCCTTGAGGTCATCCAACAGAGTTTCCTTTTTCTTGGATTTGACAACAATATCATCGACATAAGCATGAACATTGCACCCAATCCGGCTGTGTAAGCAGTTTTGAACACATCATTGATATGTAGCCCATGCACTCTTAAGCCCAAAGGGCATCGAGACGAAGTAGAAAGCTCCAAAGGGGGTGATGAAAGTAGTCTTCTCTTCATCCTCAATAACCATCTTGATATGATGATAACCAGAGTAAGCATCCAGGAAGCAAAGACGTTCACAACCCCTGTCGAGTCGATGGGTTGGTCAATGCGAAGAAGAGCAAAAGGATCCATCAGACAAGCTTTGTTAAGATCTGTGTAATGAACACACATCTGCTAGGTGCCATTTTTATTGAGAACAAGTACTAGATTTTCCAACCACTCTAAGTGAAACACTTCAACGATGAACCTGGTAGTTAGGAGTCGGGTGACTTCTTCATCAATAGCATTTCATCTCTCCTCGTTGAGTGATGGAGGAATTACCGAATCCGTAGACTTAGGATCCATGTTAACGTTGGGCTCAACGAGTTCTCTCTGTACTCCAGGCATGTCATAAGGTTTCCATGCAAAGGTATCTTGATTCTCATGGATGAACTTGATGAGCGCTCTTTCCTATTTGGGATCCATGCGTGTCCCAATAGTGAACTGTTGGGAAGAATCACCAGGAATGAAATCAACCTATTTAGTATCCTCGGCCGGTTTAAACTTCAGGATAGGATCAGATTCTGTGGTGGGCTTCTTGAGGGAAGTCATATCGGCTGGGTCAACATCGGCTGTGTAAAATTTCAAATCTTCTGTTGCGCAGGCCGACTCGACATATGCCGCATCTCCGTCCTCACATTCCTGAGCTATCTTTCGACTCCCATCTATAGTGATGGCACCGTTATTCCTTGGCATCTTAAGTTTGAGATAGATATAACAAGGTCCAGCCAAGAATTCAGCGTAATCCGTGTGTCCAAAAAGAGCTTGATACGGCCACAAAGATTCCCATCTATAGTCGAATTCGGAGCTAAACGCAACATCAAGCTTGATCCGGCCAATTAAACGCAATATCAAGCTTGATCCGACCAATTGGGTATTGCTACTACCGCCATTGTGTTTTGTGAGAAACAACCATTTTTGTTACTTTTGTTTTTTGCGTTTTGCTCGGACGTCGAAGTTTTGCTACCAACATCTATTTTTTTTGCTAGAACTAGTATCTTTTCTTGCTACCTATCTTTTCTTGCTACTCATGAGCGACATCGTGGATGCATTAATGTGGCAATCAGAGGGACGGCAACGCCGACGACGACTCGTGTTTTGCGTCTGACACTTGAGAGGAAGCATCCATGGATGCAACACGGAGCAGGGAGAGTTAACATGACTGCTATGGATCAAAGGTGGGGGGAGCTGCGCTTGACGACCAAATCCGAGGGAGGAAGTTCTCTCGTGTAAACCTTTTTTTTGCTTGATCCAACGACTAGGGTTACTCACATCCGGCGGCTAGAGCGTGATAGGCCCAAATATGGACCAACGTACCGACGCCTAGTTCTAGAACATAATCTCTTAAAATCATGATGGATTTTTTTTGAAGGGGGAACATATTTTCAAATTCTAGAACAAAAAGTTCGGAACACAAACATATTTTGAAACTTGAGAACAAAATTGAAAACATGATTTTTTTAATATTGTTAACAAATTTTGAAACTAGAACATTGTTTTTAAACACCTAAAAAATTCTGAATAAAAATTGAAAAGCGAACATTCTTTGCGTGTGTGAACAAATTTCAAAAAATGTAATTTTTTATGGAAAAGGCTAATATATTCTAAAATTAGCAAACTTATGTAAAAATTGAAAAGCGAACATTCTTTTCCTGTGTGAACCAATTTCGAAAAATCTGAACAAAAATTTGGAAAAGGCTAATATATTCTAAAATTAGCAAACTCATTTTAAAATCATGATCACCTTTTGAATTTGTAAACAAAAATTGAAAAATTAGTAACCCTTTTTAAAGGGCAGAACAATTTTTGAAACACCTCACAAAATTTGGAAACATCAAACAATTTTTCCAAATTTGCACATTATTTTTTAAAAATCACGAACATGTTTTGAATTTGTGAACAAAACTTGAACAATGGGAAACAATTTTCAACTTCTCGACATTTATAGAGACCTGGACAAATATTGCAAAAATGAAACTTTCTTCAAACGTTTTAAGAAATAGTGAATATTTTACGAAATAATTAACAAAACTGAAAACACATGAACATTTTTTGAAGATGTGAACAATTTTAAAACCCCTAAAAAAGGTTGGGAAAGGCAAAAAAAATATCCAATAGGCTCACAATTTTTGAAAAGCATTAACATTTTTAAACTATTCAAAAAGTTAGGTGCATATTTTTAAATTTTGAACTTTTTTTGAAATTCACAAACATTACTGAAATTCGTGAACAAAAATTGAAACCAAGAGTATTTGTGTAAAAAAATTAAAATATGTGAGAACCACTTTTTTTGCAAGCTCACTATTTCTAAAAAACACGAACATCTTTAAATAAAGAAAATTCATTTAAAAAGAAAAACAAATAAGATGGAAAAGAAAGGAATAATAAAAAATAAAATAGAAAATAAAATTAAAATTAGAAAATTAGAAAAAAAAGAAAACAATCGAAGAAGAAGAAAAAAGAAGTTTTAGGAACCTCTTCCTAGAAGGTTCCTAAAACCGTTAAAAGCCGGCTAGGACCACCTAGAAGTTTCCATCCGAAGGCTCATCGATCTTCTTCGATACATCGACCCAACAACTTGGCGTAGCGAACGGTAATTAGGAATTTCCCCTGCCACTTGAGGTGTTGATTGTTAATGCATAACGCAATTCTTTATGAACAAAGAGAAGTAGCAGATTTGAAAGATTTACTGATTTTTAATATTATTTAGTAAATTTGAACAATTTTGCCTTGTCATATTTGTTTCGGAAAAAATAAATAACTCTGAAATTCTGTATATATATATATATATGTATAGAAAATTGTAAACATTTTTCTTAATTTTATAAAGAAACAGAAAGCCCACCGAAAATAGAAACATAAACTTTTTAAACCTCAAACATTATTTCAGAATGTGAACAATTTTTTTATTTTTTCTCAATAAAATGAATATCATAATATATTTTCTCAAAAATGAAATATGCTAAAAGAAAAAAACTTCGAAACATAATTTTATTTAAATCCTCAATTTAATAATCTATCATGTTTTGAACATGTTTTTTTAAGTTATGAACAGAATTTGAAAGACCCGAATGATTTTTTAATATATGGAAAAGAATATTTAATTATGATTTTTAACAAAACATAGGTTTTTTTGAAAACAAGATCATTTTTCAAAAATCCAAATTTTCAAAAAAATCTTTAATTTCTGAACAAAACAATATATTGGGAACATTTCTCCAAATTTTGAATTATTTTTTAGAACGGCAAACATTTTACAAATTTTGAATATTTTCTGAAAATATAATAGGCCTGAAAGTTAAAAAGAAAAAGAAAAGAAAAAGCTCAAAAGGCTGATTTAGGAGGCCTAAGGTTGAGATTGTTGTGTGGCAAGCTCGATGCGTGGCACCAACGAAGCACGAGGTTTGTCTTCGATGGATTTCATGGGATTGAGTGAGCATTTGTCTTGGTTGGAGCCATGTGGATTCGATCTTTGTTCGTCTTTGTTTGCGAGTTTATAGATTGGTTACTTTTGATCTTTGCATCACTTCATCGACGAGGGTTGCTATTCTGGTGTGCTTGTCATATGGGGTCTTAACACGATGGATTCTTGGGTGTCTACTACAACAAGGTTTGTGTGGCCGTGATTAGGAAAGGACGATGACGACAACACGTCTTCGACTCGCTTCAGTGCTTGTAGTCGTCATTGCAGCTGCTGCCCATCACCAACTTGCGTGTGCTGGAGATCGTAGTAATTGCGGCGCACCGCTGCCCTTCGAGAGGGCGGACTTACGATAGAAAATAAAACTGTGTTGGGAGAAATCCAAAGAAGTGCAAGGTTTTCTGTGTAAATATATGCATAGCTTACATGTAGTCTTAATAAGAGCATCTCGAGTCGTGCCCCCAGAACGCCCTCCCAAGCGACTTTTCAATCGACGGCGCTAAAAATCGCCTAGTCGCTCTGTCAGGATTTTATTTTGTGTCGGATTTGACCAAAACTAGCCCCGGCAATATCAGGCTAAACCTAGCTCCCCAGGGGACGCTTAGGGGAAACCGACGCTATTTTTGAATGCACAAACCCCATCAGTCCGCCTCTCTGCTCTCTTTTTCTGCTAGGCCCATCATATGAATGCAAAAAGGAAATCTTTCCTCTCTCTTTGTACTAGCTCATAAAATCGCCTAGGTTGATGGTACCCTCAAGTTTTTTTATTTTGGAAATTGCAAAGCTTTTGAGAACATGACCATTGATGCAATATTATTACACTATCTACAAGATTTTATATCCAAATTTGGCCCGTAGTTTGACAAACAAAAAGAAGAAATTCAATGCTAAATTATAGCTACTCCCTCTGTTTTATAATATAAGAATGTTTCTAACAATACAATAATGTAAAAATATTTTTATATTATGAAATGGAGGGAGTAATACAAATCGGGTCACGAGTTTGTCCACTATCACTATTCACTATCAAGTTTCGATTTGTCATTTTTGTTCTCCGAACTATGTCTCGGGTAAAAATTTAAAATCTCAAGACATCATAAGTGCATGTTGTCTCAGTGTCATAAAAACAGTTCATTGCTTGGTTCTAGCCTTAGATTAGCTGGGCTACCCCATATGTGTGGGAATACCTCCTATGTTCTCCGTATACGCGCAAGAAAGAAAGAAAACATGTATTGCCATATTTTTGTATATTATACATTGTGCGGTCAATAGGAAAATAGGTAGTAACAGGAAATAAAACAAAAGAAACACGGAGGGGGCACATACATGAAAAAAGAAGGTTTCTCAAAACACACACGCAAAAAACTTGAAACATGCAAGAAACACTACCAAACAACCGTCAAAGCAGGGAAAGACATGCAAAGGACACTCGTTGGTGTGGATGTCGATAAGGGCATCTCCAACGCTGGCCCATAAATTTGCTCCGGGATCTGTTGACGGACAGAGGGACCAGTTCACGAATACGGATGCACAGAGCGGGTCACCTAACATTGTTCGCATACATTTTAAGTTAGGTTTCAACTAACTGGACAAATTCATGCAAACACTATGGATTTCATCAAAGTTCACATAGAAAATCGCACGAAGCATCCACACATAGCATGCAAAAAGGTCTAGTACAAAAATAGTTTAAATTCAATGAGAGTAAACATATCTTCAACAAGTTTTTTACCAACGGATCCTATCGTCCTACATATACTGCCCCTTCAGTTTCATCCAACAATACATGTGCATAAATAGCCATCCATCTATCATGCATCTATCATGCAGTACATCACGACAGCGCATGCGGGCTACACAATGTGAAGGCAACATCGAATGAATGAATCAATCAACAATTTAGCAAGAAGAAGCAAACCTTACGATCTCCTACTGTGCCGCCCGTAGTGGCCACTTTACGTCCAGCATCTCAACCGCGTCACAAAACTTGGTGATGGAGGTCTGGATGACATACCATCGATACGATAAGGACCTCACATTGCGATCATGGATGATGTGTATGTCGTAGGGCACACCGTGTTTTTGTGTGTGAAACGATTCATGCACTTGATGCCAGAAGCCCCCCTACTCATGCCTATGAAATCAACATATGTCCAACCACGCATCGCAAAACAATTCAACATCCAAGGTCGAGTACCCCATCATCCTCCATACTCTAAAAATGACATGAGATTCAAAAATAAGCTCAATGGCATTTGTCCAAACACCTAATGGGCGTGGTGTATTCCACGCACGACGTAGATTGCATGGGGCAGGGTGTACCTGCCTACGGACGGGTCCGGGTGGATGACGCCGTCGTGAAGGTGAGCAGGCGAGTCACTACAGGTTACTATGGTCGGACAAAGCCTGGGTGCTGACCAGAGAGGTAGAATGGCAGCGTCGGAAGAGGAGGATACGAATGCAAAGCAAGGGGGAAGCGATGGAATGGAAGAAAATGGGACCTAGGCGGTTGCTGTCTCGACTCCTGCAAAGCCCTCCCACCACTGACTTTGCTTCCACTTTACAAGGACAAGTGTGTCCGGATCGCTCGGCGGACCGATACAGCCCCACGTTGGATGGCACAACATGTCCACACGCGCTCTCCGAACGTATGTGGGCGGTTGAGGGACATGCCCTAAGGTGGAACAATGGTTGCCAACTATGAGTTCTCGGAGCAGGGTAGCTTAGCGTGGTGTTTGGAGAAAGGGCCGGAAGATACCAATATGTAGATAAAAGACACATGTGGTTATTTCTTGGCTACACACTAGATGTCTACTACCAGTGGTGACCACCAAGTTAGGCCTAAAGCCTAATCTTGAGGGAGTACGTATTTCTCACCATCATTATATTCATGTTGGCACACGTCATATCAATTGTCGGTGATCACGCTTTTCCTTGTATGTCCATGTTAGCTTTATTTTTTCGCTTTCTTCTTGTGTGTTTGAAAAACTTTAAAAATACAAAAAAAATATCATTTCTTTTCGTTTTTCTTTCATGTTTAATTAGTTGTACTATTAGAAGAAAATCCAAAAATATCTCCTTTGCATGTTGGGAGCTTTCCCATGTAAATAATTTTTCTCATTTTTATTTTTCCTTTGTTAATTTGATTTCTTCGAAAACCAAAAAATCCAAAAATATTTCGGTGTTTTTATCTAAATTTCTCTTTTTTTGAGTTGTTGAAAGGAGAAGACCACGATGAAAATGCTGAGTGGCTCTCATATGCATTAATGATGATCTAACTAAATAGCCCATATTACCTTGTCTTCTCCTTTGTCTAAATTGTTTCACACATTCCATCTTAGTCCACAACACACTTGCACTGTAACTATTATCACATCACACATGCACGATTATTATTATCACATCATTCGTTCATACATGTGAAAGGCAATAATGGCAATATTTGATGAAGTGATTGTGGTAAAGGAAGCTGGTATGAACCCTTTTTTTTTGGTAAATATGTTTAGCTCGTTCGATCTTGATTCAGTATATCATGAGTAAACATGTTTATGATGACAATTAGATATTATAGTTTCTCATGCCATTCTTAAATAGCTAGGAGTGGGTAATGATTTATCTTATGCGTCAACATGCATTAAAATGGTTATGATGTGGTATGGTAGTATGGTATTTCCCTATGAGTAATTCAAGCAGCTTGATTTGGCCCATGCGCAAACATGTAGTTGATTCAAAACCAATGCAACCTTCATGATATTTAAATTCAGAGTGTTCATATCCTACTCATGCTAATATCCAAGGTTAACTATTCGCAATGCATGATTATGACTATTGTCGCTCTCTAGTCGGTCGCTTCTCAATCAATTGCTAGCCTTCATGTGTGCAAAGCGGAAATGTTGCATGTGCATCCAAACTCCTAAACCCAAGTTGTTCCACATGAGTCCACCACATGTAACTTTATGTTGTATTACCCTGTCGTTCCAAGTAAATTTGCATGTGCCACCTCTAAATATTCAAATAAACATTCGTTTTGTGTGCTCATACATCTCGTGGAGTGGTGGGCGGTCAGTATATTCTATAGTGAGCGGGTTATTCTCAAGATGGGCGTCTATTCTCTTGTCATTGCATGAGAGTGGCTGGTAAAAAGGATGACCATTCCTACATAATCAAAAATAATTAAAAAAACTCCTGGGATAGTTGATATGTTGGCAAGCACGTGTGGATGCGGTCAGCCATGGTTTGTGTATGGATGGTGGAAAGGAGTAAACTTTACAATTCCGTTTGGGAACCGCCAATAATGTGCTTAGCATGGAAGCTATCGAAAACTCTATCGTAATGTTGACAGGAAAAGCACACCACCCCAAATTACATATCATCTCAGTTTTAAACCTTGAGCTTTGGTACCTCTGCAAATCAATGGTTCCCTCTACGAATGATCTTTCTATTTACATTCATGTTATTTCATTTTTATTCTTGAGTCATCGCCTTCTTATTAAAGCACCAGACTTGAGAGCACCACTGTCATTCTTATGCACTGAGTCTGGTTAATGTTGGATGTGAGCATGACTCGATCTTTTCAACTCTGAATTACAATGTTTAGTCGCTGCTTGGGTCTCAGAGGTGCTGCACAATTATGTTTTGCAGTCTCAGAAAGGGCTAGCGAAATACCATGTCATCATATTATATCATGATTGTTTTGACAAACTGTTGGCATGTGAGATATTTTATTATTGCTTGCTAGTTGGTTATGTTATTGTCATGAGTGAATATGATAGTTAAGTGTTATCATCGATATGGTTATTTATGATTTATGCTAAAAATATGAACACTAGCTAAGTATATATACAACAACAAGAACAAAAGAGTTTGTAAAAGTTTTCTTTATCACTTTTAGTTTATCAACTGAATTGCTTGTGGAAAGCAATGGGTTAAGCTTGGGGGAGTTGATACGTCTCGAACGTATCAACCTTTCCAATCACTTTTGCTCTAGCTTTAGACTCTATTTTGTACATTTTGAAAGAAACTTACTCGGGACTCACGTCGTTTTCAACAA